>NW_019211454.1:74849347-74903128 GCF_002443255.2 Varroa destructor
ACATAGAGAGAGAGGGAGAGAGAGAGAGAGAGAGAGAATAAGTTCATTCAAGACAAGTAGCACGATCTTGTAAAAATAATATCACTTAAATTGTTATTGTTAAAGCAGATTGCGATTAAGTTTAAGCGAGTATATTAAAGTCATTCAAATGATAATAAGCTGCTTACGTTTCTAGGAAATGCAAAGGCAACTATGTTTATTATGTCATGTATACACTGAAAATTATATTCATAGAGGTGGAAGGTATTCATGTTGCTTGAAATTTTTTCCAGATCTCTCAGTTTAACATTCTCAGCAAAGACCAACGCCTACATTTGGTAAGCATACTTCTCATATAAAACTTAAACTTATATTGACGCTCATAAAATTCATCCAATAGAAGACACCAGGTACGATTCATTTGACAGTATAATAAGCTGTGATTGCATGCAAGGTATGATCTTTTCTAAAAAAAAATATAAAATGCAAAGCAATTTATGACAACAAAAATCTAGAATTCAGTATGACCGCCTACCATTCAAAAAACAGAATTTTAGTGGGTAAAGTAGAACGTTAGGTCTTATCGGTCAGACCTGGTAGAATTCGATTTAAAGCCAACCAGAAGTCTTTACGAAGCTCAGCTCACCGGAAAATCTGGAATAAGCCGATTCATTGAGTAGTCGAAAGCCGTATGGCTGATCTCACAAACAGTGATCCATGATCGTTTCATAACATTTTATAGAGTTCGTCAATAAAGTTTTCTAGATATAATTAGTTCGCTTCTGAAAAATAAGCACGGCGGCATGCACTTAGCTCTTACTATACGTACACGAATAGAAACATTCTGGCCGCAGCGCCAGTATTTGCAATAAAAATAGAAAAAAAAAAAACAGGATTCTTTTCGGCGATAAATCTTTGCATCAAGTGTGGATATCCTCCAGTGTCCTTCATGCTTGAGGCGCTGAAGAGAGTTAATCGGCAACAAGCTCCCTTAACTTCAACGCGTGTCGAAGGCATCTGTCTAATTGTTATGTTAACGTAAACTAACTATCGTGACTTGCTCGTTTGCAATAAATTTGGAGGTTTTTTTTTAGCTATTGCTCGGTAGAAATTCGAAGGAAGAAATTTATTGAATTTATCGTAAAGGCCAAACTGATTGGCGGATATCGTCAAGTTGAACCCTCCATTAATGTTTATAATCTTGTGTAGGATACACCCTGCATGGTAACATTTGATAATGACACTTCTAGTCATACTTAGAACGTAGACCTGTATGGTTTGACCGAGGCGATGCTAAGCTCTCCATCGATGGTACATACTTCGATGGCTGGCATATTTCTTTACAACGGAGATATCTAATGAAAGCTTATGTGACTTCTATTACTAAATTATGCACCCTGTATTTTTGAAAAAAAACATACATTATGTCCCCTAAGAGTATTCGACTACTCTGTATTCAAGATTATATTTGCCTGAATGAATAAGTTGAAGATCGTTTGTCAACGAGATCAAATTTTCCACAAAATATTCAACAAATAGTAATGAAATACTATAATTTCGTAAAAAACAAAACTGACGAAAGAGATTAAACAACATAGCTTTTAAAGGGTGGCGTGGTCTGGATAGCCCTTATTGATCCCTTTCAGTACGGCATGGCAATCATGAGCATACGGCCATAGTTGGCCCAAATTTTAGCGTTGGAAAATGTTCACTATCGTATCTGTTGCTAAGTCTTTTCATGAGTATGCTAGAAAAAAAAAATAACTATACCCAGGAAGACTCGCTGCTCGTAGCTAAAAATATTTAGTTTTTAAAACGTGCTAAAAACATCTGCTTAATACAGTACACGATCCAAACGTAAAGAAAAATGTTGCGGAACAGTTCATATTAAACGGTTAAAGCAATTAAACGGTTGAACGGTTAAAGCAAATCATTGCATCAATTCTGAAGCGAATCCACGCGATTAGTGAACCATTAGTTCAACTAAGAAAATGGGCGCTTCAGGCTTTTTGATACAGCAAAAAAAATTTAGCGATGAAACTATCAAAAATTCAAGCTGAGTGCTCGATGGATTGCTAAATTGTAAACGGCTTTTATTTAAATTTTGCCTAAATACCAAAAACAGCATTAAGGTTTATGGAGAGAGCGGGTCACGCGGTTTTTAATAAGAAGGCTAACATTTTTTGTTCAGAATCCCTAAATCTTCTCACTTTTCTCACATGTGCTAATAATGTGATAAAAATCTACTGGCTGTAAAGGTTCGTTCTATTAAAAATATCTCAAGCTTATAAGACCTTGTCTCTCCTTGCTGGTTATTCTTCAATCCTTAGAGCACTTACCTTTGAATTTTTGATAAGTTCTAGGATTAAGAATCCTTTTTTTCCCCAGGATTTGCGTTGTGTACCACACCAACTACGAAGCACGAGACGAAGCTCCTGTACGTGTTTGAGCTACGTCACTGTTGACGTACCGTACTAAATGCGATCATTACATCAAATGAGTGGACAGATGGACAAATACTTTTCATAAGCCTTAAAAGATATGTTTTTGTATAGTGGCAAATATCTTAGGCTTGAATGTTTCTAAAATCGCTACGTATTGAATACTACTTACCTTGTCTTCCTAATCAGTTTAAGCAAATTTATCTCAAATAATGTTGGTTATTTTTCAAAAAACCTACGTCGGACGAATTTTGATTTATCAGTTAAAAGAAAAGTCGAGCAAAATTTTGCCATGTTTTTTTGTAATTACGAAGATTTAGGGTAATCGAAAAGATCCAGTCATCGCTCTTTAGTTTTGCAGGAAGCTAATTTACACTTTGGGTCCTGATGAATATTGGTGAGCTATCATGTAGAGATCATATGTACACGGTATTTACTAGGTTCGTATCGGCGGTATAGTTCAGATTTGTATTTGCATCTCGTCGACAACTTTTACAAATCGTTTTTATTAGACTATCCCTTATCAATTGTGACTATGGGCTTCGAAACGTCATTGTATAAAGTAATCCATGTTTTTTCTTGTTTTACAGACTCCCAAGTATTGGTTATGCTATATGAAATCACGAGACAAAATTGTTTGAAAATTGAAATAGACTAATCCCAATTTTCATAAGTATTAGAATTCTAATAATGATTCTAATAAGTTTAATATTATGAATCGGAAAACATGATTTAATAATATAAGTACTGGTTATCTTATGGTGTGGCTTGTAGGTTATAAATAAATCGTTTTGCTTTTTAATTTGCATATTTACAAAAACGGAAAAAATTTTACGTTCACTTTTGACTATAAAGTAATTTTCTAGCAAAGAAAAACCCTTATGCATTATTATTGGCTAAAATATTCAAATCGTTTTCTCGTGTTCTCGCTAGGCACTCTTTTCTGTTTCCCATTAAAAAATTATAATATCAACTTTCGGGAAACATTAACATACCCGTATACTACACCCCCTCATTTTAATAAAACACTGTTACGTTTGTCGCTTTGCTATTTGTTTCGATCGAAAAATCCAAGTACAGCCATTTAATAGTTTGAGATATGGAGATAAAAGCACAAACAAGGAAAAATCAAGCGTAATTTATGTTGTTTCAAGTGCTTGTCGCTCAAATATGGTGTCATTGTGAAGGTAGTGACGTTAGCAGTGGATTGCTATTTTACAGCATAAAAAGTACCATATTCAATACTGTTGTATAATCTCAAAACGAAGCGTATGCGACGTTTAGAATAGCTAACTCCGGTTTAAAGGCAGGCTGTTGTAGATATTTCTCATTGCGCTGTAAAAATCCACTGTTTAAAAATCGAGGTGGGCTTCCCAGCCTGATATGATTATTCGGATAGTTATTTTTTAGATATAGTATTCCACGAATGCCGCTCAAAGGCCAACACGGCAACACGCATATTTCAGCCTAGATCACACGCTCAAAAGAAACAAGAGGACTAGTAATACAAAGTAGCTTCACCTTTAAAGACCCGGATTTCACACAATCGTACCCGGAAAGCAAGTAAACGCTGCAAACATTTTCCTGAAGATAGGACCTTAGCTGAAAGTCAGTGAGGCCTGTTTTCGTGATGGTTTTGACAAAAAAAACTAATGGGCGACAGATGTTCAACGCTAGTAACGTTAGAAGCTAACAACTACATTTATATGAAAGCGTTTATCAAAATGGATAGTACTATAAAGAAAGGAAAAAAAAATAGGGTTTACTGGCAGAAATACAACAGTAACAATATTCGCGCCACAGATGTTGATCTAATATACTATAGATAATTTACAAGTTACATCAGTTTTATTTCCTAGAAACCAGTGGTTCCACTATACTTCATTGCTTAATTAAATTTTCTTCATTAAACAGATATGAAGGGAAAAGTACTGCAACCTCTTCTTCCGTAATCTAGTTCAGCATTTAACAAAAAATCAATATTGCAGTCGTCCATCCATTTGTGTTTATACTAAGGCTGTTATTATATGTGGCGAGTGTCCAGCGGTTGGCATTACCGATCAATATGCTTATTTTTCGCCTTGATTTGTTTTTTACTCTATATATATATATATATATATATATATATATTGAATTGTCCAAAAAGTATTGATCATCTTTTTAGCTTTAAAGTCACATATCTCAGGTAATATCAGTGATGTCGTGTTGGTGTCATTTGAAAGCTGAAATTTGACAGTAATAGACGAAATAAAATGCTTTTATCCAGACTTAAGATAGATCGACTTGAAGCTGAGTTGAATTTCTGTGAAAATTATTCTTAAAATTTGATCACGATGAACGCACAAACCCACAGTCACGATACATTATCAAAAAAAAAGTTCCATAATAATACTATCGCTTTCGCCTTAGAAATTTCGATGTGAAGGATGCTCTTCGTAGCAGCTCACCAGGAAAAAAGTTGATGAACTTAATGCGAAAGTTGAACAAGATTAATATTTGGTTAGCCATGGTGTTATCCTCAACAAACTAAGCATCTACGAGCAAACAGTTTCGAACCGTTTGAAGGAAGCTGGCTAAAAAAAGCTCGATGTTTGGGTGCTGTACGAACTGATGAAAGACATTTTACCCGAGCGCATACTAACATAGATGGAATAATAGCGAAATCGAGCCCTTTCTAAAGCGGTTGACTACGGCTAATAGAAAACGGATTATATACGACAATAATGTGCAAATAAAATAAAGGAAATTCGCTCTATAATCTATGGCAAAATTCAGACCGTCGCCAAAGGAGGTGATTCCTTGTCTTTAATAGGATTGGAAAGGAATTATGCTTTATTGGTTGTTGCCCCCTGGAAAAGCGATCCGTTGGGAACTCTACTGTCAATAAATAACAAGATTACGACGAGCCATTGAGAAAAATCGATTGGAACTTGTGGACAGAAAAGGCGCTGCCTTCTACCATAACAATGCCAGACCAGACAAATCTTCAGCTACCCAGCAAAAATTGAGAAAACTTAGTTGGTGTACCTCTATGCACCTGTTATATAGCCTGGATCTTGCACCATCGGGCTATCACTTGTTTTGGTCTCTGCAGAACCCCTTTAATTATCTTAATTTAGTTTTAGCAGAACGATGCAAAAAAGGCTTGTTACAATTTTTCGCCTAATATCTACATATGTATTATAGTAATAGAATTAGGGTGTTAGCAGAAAAGTGGTAAAATGTAATCGATTAAACGGTAACTATGTAACTTAATGATATTTTTAAATATTTGCTTCAATGATGGTTTAAAAACTGCCAGTGTCTTTTTCAACAGCTCAATATTGTAGCACAAGAACGAGAGCAACAGAAGAAACAACACTTATCAGTTGCAGTAAAAGAGCTTTCGGTAAAAGCAGTTTAGCCGAACGCCCCAGGCTGCAGTAACAACGTATTTTGCTTGCGTCAAAGTACGTGTCTGTATCCTTAGGATATATCACTTATCGAAAACTAACGAAAATTACTTTTCAAGATCTGCGATTCATACTCATAAGAAAATTAGTTGATGATAAGCCAAATTTTATGCCTACATCATTGGTAAATACTGTAGCACGATAAAAAGAAGCTAAACATTTTGATGTAAATGCGTAGTTTTTAAAAATATATCATTTTGAAAAATATTTTCCGTGATTTCTCCAGGCGTCTTCCAAAGACATTCATGTGAGGTTTTACCCTAATTTTATCAAAAATTATATGAAATATGTACACATGGTGTTCCTTTTTTACTTCAGTGGTTTGATAGCCGAACGCGATCACCAATCCGATAAGCTGTAGTTCTTGCCCGGGTGATTATCAACAAATTGTTATACGTAGAAAAAGACGTGGCAACGAACAAAAGCCGAAAAAAAAAGTTCCGGATTATCAGAACACACAACGTAGACCGTAAAAAATTCCGGATTGTCAGAGCGGGCAGAGTGGACCGTGGACGGCACCGTGATAAGTCGTATCACGGCAGCGTCGCCGTTGTTGAAGAGGCCACCGTAGCCAATCATGAAGTGGAACACGTAAATATAACACACAAGGGACACTGGCGGTTAAGTCGACACATGGAACAATCCAGCTGCTCCTTGCTCAGTTCTGAAGAAGATCATTTTTACTGTCAAGAAAAAACGAACTTCAGACAAAAATTATAGTCAGATAAATATAATAGTGTGAGGTGTCGTCAAGAACTGAGGTGACAACAAGTTGTTTAGTAATACTCTTATTAGAATTCCGTTAAACCTATTTAATCAAATTTGTCGGTGTCTCGCTGGGTAAATTACGTCGTGAATAATAGCTTCAACGCTCTTCCTGAATATACAACAAGACAGCTAAAATGCAACGCAGAGATGCTTAATGCTAGTCGCTCAAGGCAAAGTTATCCGATATATCTGCTCGTGGCCATTTTAAGAATGGGTTTCTGTATCGGTATCGGCCAGCCGTATCAGTGGAATGTGGGTAATTAGAATAACTAAGGGAACAGATGTCAGCCGCCGGCAAAGGTACAAAAATATGTCTAGCTGCCTCAACGAATCTTCGTGCTAAGCGAAAAAAAGATTCCAAACGTTTAAATCTTGTAGAAAAACAAAATTAAGTCACATATATCCGTGAAGCAATTAACTGCTCCACTGGTCTGTTCATTGCCAGTAGCAAATCATTTCCACGACATCCAATTGGCCAAATACGTATATAGCTTGAAGCGAAATAGTTAAATTAAATCGATTTGTCCGATTCGTGATCTCAGGATGAATTTCATTAAAACTGAAAATAGCTCTAACCAAGAGCTATGTTAGAAATTGAATTTTTCGCCTTTATTTTATTCAATGTCCTTGCTAGGCCCTAGTACGTTTCTAAAAGTATACTGGTTCTGACAAACGATCTTTTGGTCAGATGATTGGATAGCCTCAATACGACAATACATGCCAGTATAGTTCCTTGTGAACAGACTTTACTAGGCCCAAAAGCAGGTAAGTAGAAGCCAACAAGTGTCAGCATATACATAATGTAAATACAGAAACATACAATAAATACATTGCCCATTTTTCCCTTATCTGATTGCTATTTTACATGAAGGTCTTCTATTGAAGATTGCCTACTTATTATATTTAACGGCAAAACAAAACACGCTGCGCCAAGAGGTGCAGTGACAACAAACTAGGGAAATGGCGCTATTGAAAGAAATCGTTTTCAAAAAACCTTTACCTTGATAATATTGTAAAGTAGCTAACCGTAACAACCAGCCCGTGGCTTCCTGTGTGAATGACGGTCGAGAATTGGCCCGCGAGATTTACCATTGGATTCAGTTAAAGTTGCCATTGAATTAGAGTCAACGGACGAAGTAACGCAGGCTTAAATTATGTGATTTTTTTTCTCAGTTCCTATGCAAGGGGCGTTTCTGACTGAAGTCAGTAGGATGACAAAAAAAAGATCTTGGTGACCAACAATGTTCTCTGCCTCTCATAACGCTGCGCACGTCAGGAGAGAGCTCTGTGGTATAAGAAAAGAGTTAAGAAAATGGCAGATATAAAGGACAATGTAAAAAAAACAGCTAAAGGGTAGTCACAAGTGAAGAACAACATAGACATGAAGAGGCTTCTGCGATGAACTTTGTACCGAAGGAAGAAGCAAGGGAAATGTTGACAATAAGAGTTTTTCGGTTACTCGTTACGACAGAGCCATACTTATGGAAGCCGACTTTATGGAGAGAAAAAGCACTGTACCTCCGAGGGAAAATATACGTTCAGTCTGTGAGCAGAAAACCCCACCTACCGTAGTAAAAACAAATGGCATCTATTGACACAGTCATCCATGGAATGTCAACGTAAAAACGGTTTAAAGTGAGCAGAAAGATGGAAGTGTAGTCATCGATACGAACCAACGCGTAGCTATACCATTAAATTCCGGCAAAATGGTCTTTAAAGACGATGGATTTCTATAAACAACGTATTTGATACTCATTTGTCAGCTTAACTACATACACCAACTCAACGAATAGCTTGGAAAAATAAGAATATGGTTCTGAATTTGCTTTCCTTGCTTAGGTGGTTAAGTTATCATTATTTGGAAAATTACTCTGTTATTTTACAAATAAATTCGCACTGTAAATCGGTGTCTTCAATTGTATATATGTAGCGACATCACGCTGGAAACTTGGATTCTAAGAAGGAAAGAAGATATATCGTTCAGGACTATGACAGATGTCATTAGTTTGAATATTATTTCAACACTCTGAATTGGCCTGAAAAACAAAGTGAGTCAAAATAAACCTTATAGGCTTAGGCCAATCCCTGTGTAGATACTGCCATTTGATAACGAACACCTGACTGAAAGGCTGTTTTATGTTGTTTCAATAGTAGCAACTATCTCGCACAAACTGCGATAGTGTCGAATACATAATTCGTGTTTCTTTGTGTGTATCTTCAATTAAATAAAGTTACAACGATCATCGTTAAGGGACTGAAAAAATTTGACAAAGATTTAGATACTAGCAACGAAGAGAATTGAAATCCAGCATGTGAAAATGTGAGGATAGATATAAGAACTGAAGCTAAGAAGAAAGCTTTTGATGGTTTCTGATACGTCAGGAGAAACGGATCTCGAGTGTAGAGGAGAGTCGTTTTTTGTTGTCCTGTGATATCGTTACAGAAATTTAGAGTAAAAACGTCTTTGTAAACCAGCAACCTGAAGTGTGGGTTGTCGACACTTATCAGGCGCAAGAATCAGAGATTCGAATAGGATTGTCAAATAACGGCCTTTAGTTGTTAGGCCACGTTTTTCTCGAATCTAACACTAATCTTTTTTCCGCTTTTTATGAAAAATGATTGATACATCTTTTTATGTAAATTCATAAGAATATTATATGGCTGTATTCTATTGGAGCACTTGGCACTTATAATAAGGCAGTACATATAATGGAATATCATCGTCGTGTAAGAGCTAAGAGTAATAAGTGATGATGATAATCAATTGTGCATTAAGATAGATCTACAATGTTTTCAGCGAGCGGTGTTGGTTTATCAAGATAATATAAATTGATTTCTTGTATATAACTCACGGTCATCGGTGCTGTCTTCAACGGACTCGGGCGATTTGGACGGGAGAATCATTGAAACGGATCGAGGTGTCGGTGGAATTGACATCACTTTTGGCCCCGGACTCACTAAGCCTCCTACCTCGGGGGAGTCCGGGGGACTCACCCCGGGAGGGTCCACGCCGACAAAACTGCAACCATCGAGAAATCACACAAATTGTATGTTTAGCCAAACAGTAGTATTAGGTTCAATTAAATTATTCACTTTCAAATTTTATACTAAATATTCGATGTGTCTGTGTTGACTTTGAAGGTTTTGAGGCTTAACAACCGAAAAATATTCTCCCTGGCCACAAACATTATCATTATATTTAATCATTTGCACCTTCACGATTCTTTAAGCGTTTCAACTCCTAGCTGAGCCACGTTTGACCGAATATTAGTAAAACCATGAACTATACCCAAAGTGCAATAGGTCGAGTACTCAATGATAAAAACGACTGGCCGTATATTTTTTTTATATGCCTCTTTTCTGCATAATTAGCCGTCCCTTCCAGAAGCCAGCCTTATCGAAATAATTTGCTCCACCGCACGAGACTGAGCAAACATAGCTATGGCAATAGTTAATGAACGTGAAAAAAAAATTGCAAAACGCGCAATCTTCGATAGAATAGTGGTAGCGCGTTTGCCACAGACGGTAGGGGCATGCGAGTTGGGCGAGGTTTGAAACAGGCCTGGGCAGAGGCATTTCATGTCATTCTTGCAGTCGATCTAAATCCATGCAGAACTTCAATAAGTACCTATTGGTATCTGGTTTGTTATAACAATTCTTCGTGTATCTGATAAACTCTTTTAATTTTTGTCGAATTATTTTTGATTCTATAGAAAAATCAATTAAATAAGAACAAGTCTATTATTTAGATATGTGAAAATCTATCACGAAGCATAATTTCCTTACAGAAACAGACCCTGAACTGTAATTCGAGGCACAAAGTTACAACCAAGCTAGCGAACACGTGTGTATATGTACTTTTCGCTATCTAAGAAACATTTGTTCATCCAGTGATGTTTATATCGCCGGGTGCTACCAAGAGGAGGATTACACATTACCTGATAAGTCTTTTGTATCCAGTGATTTGTGCCATAAAATATGAGAGTAGTAGAGATCTACAGTAGCTTGCGTACCACTTAGTGTCATCAAGGATCCCTGTTATTAATCGTGACTAGCTTTAGGAGACCTCTGTATAATAGACGGTTGTACTTTATCTATGTTGACAATACGTGCCGAATTAACGTATATTCAATGTGTCATTTATGTAAGTGCTTCTAGGACTCTTATGTATGACTATGCGAAGGAAATAGTAAATCGGCTAGTAGATCTCAAAAAGTCAAGTAGTCCGATTTAATTGATAATTCATTTTTCAAAGCACCTAGAGCATCAAATAATAAAATTATTTTTGAAGTTTTGTCAAAGTTAGTTGAACAGTCTTTGCGATTTCCGATGGTGATTAACCCAACGTGGCTTTATACCTAAATATGTTAAATGTAGTGAGATACCCAAGTAACTGATTCTGATACCGGTGAATGTCGGCCTAAAAACGTGAGCTATCTTCATCTACAACTTAAACAGTTTTCGAGAAAAAACGAACTTATGCATAATCCGCATCAAGCAAGCAGCTTGTCCCTACAGCCATTGTTACACGACTTTTTCTAAAGGCAGCCATCGTTCAGTTAGCATTGACTCGAATTAAAACTTAGCAGTCCTTCAGGTCCCGAATCTTTGCTATCCCGATGCAATCTTCTTTTCTCACTCCGTATCAATAAACCCACTGCATTGTCCTACCAATACCTTGTAGCAGCAATTAAATCATGCTACAATTTTACGAATTTTGTCATTTCGTGGCGTTTACTTTTATCTAGCTGAAAGAATACACTTATTATGCATTAGGAAAATTCAAATGCAGTGTTTAGTTAATGTGGGGCAGGTATTGTACAACTATGTTCTAGTCGAGGCCCCACCCGGTAGCATTTGCCCTACACTTTTGTGTCACAGACCTATCACTGTTTATTGAGTCTTCACTGTATCAGTTAGCCTATTGCAATTAGTCCGCTATCTTAAGGGGAAATGATCTTTAACTATCGATATTGCTACGAGATCTGAGTACGTAAATAGTGTGAAGAGTCTGTATTTTTTTTATGATAGTTTTGGAATAATTCTGCGCTGGGGAAACACAATGTCTGTCTTTAGGCTCAAGTTATTTTTTTTTTCTGGGTTTGGCATGTGAATTAGATCGTATGATTCGAAATTGCGTGCGTTTAGCGTAGGACGCTTTAGAGTACTATAAAAGATTGGTCGACACATAAAACGCAGTCAGCTTTTTTTTTACCATTATTCATGGTAGCCGTCAAAATATTTTAATGGAGTTGTTATGCTATCTGACATATTCTCTATGTCTGCTTTTGATCATATAGAAAGATTGCGTAAAAACTCACTTGGAAACAATATTATATTGAATGCATTCTGTGGCATGACTTTTAGTCAAGTAATTATTGTGTAGCCAGGTGTTGTAGAGCGAAAGCCCATAATCAGTGCAGAACAGATGCTAATGTAATGCAGTAGATAGAAAAGATGATGTAGCCATACATACATTGATGCGTTTTAGGAAATACCGCGGAGCTGGAATGCTCTTATCATACGTTAAACATATTTAAGCTTAAAATAATTCTACGGAATAATTTAGAAATTATTGTTGTGTAACTGCATAGTTTCTAATCTCATTCGATGAAAGTAGTCCTATTCAAAACGAAAACAGGAGCTATACTAGTCCATTCATTTGCTCCACTTAGGCCAAAATGCATAACAGTTTCTGGATACTCATGATACGCGTATGTAGTACCCTTCAGGGCCAATAAAAGGGGCATTATCACCACAAGAGCGTCAGGATACAGGAAGCCTCCCAATGAACGGCTATAGCCACCACCACAATAACTAATAATAGCAGTTACTACCGCAATACCTTACGGTAGGACGGACATGAAGGATCACCGGCAGCAGTAGTTACTCACGCAAACCGCTTCAAAAGGAAGAAGAAAAACGCGAAAGAAGCTGTAAGCACAGTCTGTAGAAAGACCTCATTACCGATCACCCCTTGGACAGTGGAGGCCCTCCAAAGCTGTTACAATGCAGTTGAAGATACACCCGTTACGCCGCTGTCACCGTGTTCACTTTATGGTCTCTAATGTTATCACTGGAATAACCCGGCAATGAGTGCTAAAACAAATATTACTACAATTAATAACAACGTCACTTATCTTCTAGTAATAACGGTAGTTGATAACATTAATAAGATTAGTGTCTAGTCATATTATGCAACCTTCGATTGATATCCGGCCGTAACATACATTCTGGACACTTTCGTACCAAAATACTAGGCCTTGCAATTTTAAACGAAGACCTACTTTTTATTGCTATCATTTGGAATAAAGCATCCTAATGGATATAGCCTATTATGAGGAAACGTTTCAACCTAAAGGCATATTAAGGATATTACACGTAGTATTTTTGAAGAAAGAATATAGTAGTAGATCCTCTGTTTACGATTTTGCATGGAAACACTTGAAGTACATGCTTGTATAAAATGCTTAAGTTCCGTTTGTAACCCTCTCATCAGTATTACTAACTAGGTACAAGGGGGCTTTTCAAGTTCGAAAATCCGAACGACTGCCGTACGATTAATTTCCAGTCTACAGAAAACTAATCGAAGGAAACTTGTAATTTCTTGCTGAGAGCTCCGAACTCTATCAAACAGTAAATACATGAAAAATCTGGATTTGAAAAATCTTGTCGATATTTTACTTGCAAGCAAATTCAAGGGACGAAGATATCCTCAACTTAAAAGGATTTCAAGGAAATCAGTGGAAACCAACACTACGGTGTGCCAAGGGAGAAATAACGTCAACGACGTCTTTGCTAACAACATGCACCTAAATCCCCAACATAAATGTAAAAACACATGAGACACAGAGCATTATTTTAGTGCAACACAAGTGTTGGCATAATTAAAATGTGTTATGTGACTTATTGGCTTAGATCGAATGTACTTTAAAGAAGCTATTGTAAAAAAAAAAAGTACACACAGCTTGTGAATGCTGTACGAACTTTCGTCGCATACAAACGCTGGTTTGGTCTAGTCTCTTTCACTCTATAGAGCTAGAACTTACCTTGTTGAAAAAAATTTCGTAACCTAAAAGGCTCAAAACCTCTGTAAATTTGTGCTCCTTGTTAAGGGTTACCGGCTTCTGTAACATGGTGTTTCCACAGATACATCAACAGTGACCGCAATATCCAAAATAAAAGGCTTGCATCCTCTCAAAGCTCAAATAGAAGGGGTTCGACTGACGTGTTTCGTAAAAACATTTTTATTTTTGTGAAAGCTTTTATTCGTATATTCCGCTTCAACATATAATAGATACGACGACACAAACTGCAGAAGCCATTCTGCCGCAGGCCACAAACAACGACTTCTTGAAGGCGGGCGTTTACTCACTTATGTCGCATCATCAGAGGGAACTGAACCTTCTTGGGAGTGCGCATTTTGCAGCGCCTCCTCAGCGCAGAAATTCCGCCTTAACTAAATCAACAGTTTTTCACATAAATATTTTGACTAAGGTTGTTTACTGACACAGGAAGAATAGCATATATTGGTCACACTAACTGCTGTCCTCAATGCTCCTGCGTCTGTTAACACCAGGACAATCGACTAAGAGGCTAGCGAAATCCTGGACTGTCTGCATTAGCAATCCATAACGGATCATCAGCCTCTTCCTGGCACTTTCAGAGAAAGGCGAGAAATGGGAGAGTGGCTGTAGCCAGTTACTCTACGGCCATCATAGTCGGTCGAATAGACAAGGTAACTCAATGCAAGCCAGTTCTTTCTTCTAATGCTTGTCAGCGTACATTACTGATAACGCTCCCCCTCCCCCCCCCTTCCCCTCCAATTATCTTATGATACACGTCCTTTAACGGGAACGAACGCCTTTTATGCTCGTCAGTGAGACAGGTATTCATCGTACGGGTTGAAGCCTAGTTTCCTTTTTCCTCTCAGTGTCGGCGTTGGATAGAGTCGAAATCTCGGTGCCGTCTAAAGTTCGCTTTATCGACCTCACAACGATACCGATGATGTAACTACGCAGTGACAATCTAAATGCTTCAGTTATGATTTATAAGCGCTTTTTTGAAACTACGGCCAATTTTAACATGCATGAAGTACCATAAACTTAATCTGCTAAAACTTATATTCAGCCAATAACGTCTCGTCCACTATTCAGATTATATGATTGTAGCGTAATTTAGATCTATGCGCAATGTTAATATTCTGTCTCTATATGGCCAGCGTCAGTTAAGGATCACGGTAGTGCGCACCCAGTGTCGTTGTTGCTGCTGCGCAAAGAGCATGCCCGGACATTGCTAACAAGAATTAGAAGGAGCCTTTTTTATATGATACAAAGTGTTTGATGCTTGGCCTTTCGAGTTCGCCGAAAAAAATTGTTTGCTTTATTGCAAGTCAAAGCTACTAGTTTTGTGAGTTTGTAGGTGAGGAAAACGGAGATCGGTAGTTGAAAAATTGCCACTGGTGAATTTTTCTTGCCCCTCGGTTGAGATCGGTCGTACCCATTTACAGTTCTAACACGACAAGCAAGTGGAGTCTGCTTTATGACAACCTAAAAAAATATATATGAAAAATTGAAATTAGGAAGGCGCCTTGGACTAGAAGAACACATTGGAGCGCAACCTAGATAGGCTTAAACGATGCCTACGTAACGTCAATGTCTATTTCGTCAATCTTCAATTTCATCGCCATATGTTCCTAATTGATGAGCCAATGCACATTTACAGTGAACTTCAACCATTGCTACCTAATAGGGCATGACAATCTATCCCGACAATAATGAAGCTACTGTGATGGAACAAGGCCACTCAAATAGTCTCAGCTTAGATAGTTTATACTCTATATGAACTACACTAGGTTCATGCAGGTTCGCAGCCGACACAGCGCATAAATAACATATAATAAATATATCAACTACGAATAGTAAAATAAACGTAAGAAAATAGTGTATCGTCGTGTTGCTCTTTGTACGTTAATAATTCTGTATTGTTAAGCTGTCAAGCTTTATCAAGCTATCTCAAGATGCGAGATGTGCCGTTTAGTTTGCACCTATGACCATGACTTAGACGAGATTTGATGCTAGTCTGTGATCATTGTAAAGATCATACCGAAATACAGCTGCTGATGTTCCGCTAATTAAACCCAGAAATTAAAGCTTTTTCCGAGGAAGCCTTTGACAACGAACAGCATAACGCTCTCCAGGCCAAACGAATGAGTAGAACATCTGATAGATTGTGTTAAGGAAAACGAATAGCTCAGTGGCTACTGGGATTTGACAAGAGCATGGCCGTAATCGCGTAACATCCGACCCCACTTTTTCCGCTATTTTTTTCACACAATTATTAACTAGAATAATTGGAATTTTCATAACGGTAACCTCGTATCCGACGGTCAGTGACATGCAAAGAACGTTAGGGGTGTTTCGCGTGCAGAGAACGAAACGCGCACCAGCGTGTGTTCGTGTATCTGATAGTAGTGGCTGTAGTTAATTATGAGCAGGCTGAAAATGGTGCAAAGGAAGTCCGACTAAATCTGGCAGGGTTTATTCTGTGTGCTATACAGATTATACTGGGTCAGACCCCCTGGTGAACTGCAAAACTCTGACTACTACCATGCAAACCTTCCTCAATTTGAACAATGAATTAATTTATGTTTTATCTAGGAAAGTTGAAGAAAAGAAATGTTTATTTTAGATGCTATTCTGTCTTAATATTTGGCAAAGCTAACACATCTAGGGTAACTAAGCTAAGATTATTACAAGATCGACCACTTTTACGCACAGCTTGAAACATAACTTATCTGTTTTATTGCTGGGATTCATTGCTAGATGCTATTAATAATATGGGTTTACTCGCTTGTACGAGGTCGAGTTCGGCATGTAAAGGTACCGTGCCGGCGCCGACTTAAATGAAAGGTAGCCATGAGCATTTGTTTCCCGGACATCTTTAATATAGCGCAATTGTTCTCTCACAAAGTAATATGCTAAGGTGCCTAATAATCATGCTTATTGGAAAAATCTAATTCTGACAAAGGAATCTGTAGAAAATAATTTTTACATTCTCATATATTTGTAATTTTTTTTGTTTAATTCCGGATTTCAGCAGAAGTGAGTGTGGATATTGCAAGAAATTTTGATTTCGGGTTTAGGTGGTCAACGGATGTCTTCGACGGATGGAAAGAAATTGTAATCTATCGCTATGTCTAAAGTATTGAGAACTATGCGAAGGATGAAGGTATCGAAGTTACCATTCCAGCGATGCTAGATGGTCACCTTGTTCTAACAGCATCATATTAATTAGCACAAACACAAACACTTTATAAAAACAATGTCGTTCCGCTCGAGAATCAATGGCTCTATAATACTTAAGCTGTAGTATAATACATTCAACCAAGTAGTTAAGTATGATGGTAGTTTCAAACAAACCAATTTTTAAATTTCCGCTACGAATTGCTGGCGACCGCAGGTTCAAGTTAGTCCATTATTTTTGAAATAGAAAGAAAAAGGGCTAAGACGTGCTTTTCTAAAATAACCTGCTGAATGATCCACATCAGGCATGATACTGGTGGATATGGTACTGAGTAGGTTTTTATGTAATACTTACTAGAATTGTAGCCTAGTTGAGCAGTAAATTGTAAGCTAGATACTACGGTGCTTATTAATTTCTAGGTAGAAGCAAAAAGGACACAAGTGACGAAAATGACAACACGTTAATTCTTTTTCTAGCTAAAAGTTAACTGCTAGCTACTATACACAGTTCCAACAGCCCGTTACATAACCATCATCTATGAGTATGATGAATAGGTACCCCAATGTTCTTTTGGGACAACAATATAGATCACATACGTATACCATCAATGCAAAAGAAAGCAGCATGCATGTTCCTCAATTTCAAGACACTAATAATACAATAAAGTATAATTCATATAATTAATTAAAATTATTATTTCAATTCAGCGTTTTGAAAGTCAATGCCCCTACGGGCTTGAAAGCTGACTATTATTTGTAGACTAGTTAGAAGTTATTTTAAACTTTCAAAGGATAATGATAAACTGTGATTTAACTATTTTATGCGCTAATCGACTCTTACGCTCCAATGTGAATCTTGGGCAGGTTTGACCTCCAACTCTCTATTTTCCTGCATGATCTCTGTATTATGAAGAAGTATCATAAAACTCCTTGAATTTATTTGGCAATCTTGTTATCCTTGTATTCTTTACAGCTCAACGATCGGCAAAACACTCAGTAATCAGGATTACCAAAAATGCAAAACGAAGAGTATAGTTACGGGTAACAGTAACAGACCTCCACAAAAACAAGTACCAATCGAACCTCAAAGTACAACTTAGTGCTTGTCTATGTCCTAATTTTGAATTTTTGTTGCAGGTTCGTGGTTTCAAACAACACTCACGCCCCTAGGGCTGAAGCACCTGTAAAACTTGAAAAAAAAACCCAGGTAATAAAATTATTTGAAATAAGTCTGACAGATTCTGCCAAGGATTTTGCCTTCGCGTAGTTCGAGTTACATACGTTGCTGGACGGATGACTCAGTCGGTATCACGCTGTGCATACTGTGTCAACCTAAAGCGGACGTGAGTTTAATTTGCGCTGAGGGACACGGTTTCTTTTTCCACTTGGTTCGATAGCAGCGATTGCAATCATATGTAGGGAGTACCAACTCTCGCACATGAAACAACACTATATGCATAATAGCGGCGATTGCCGTAATTATAACCACAAACTAGGCGTCTTGCACGTTCTTTTTTTTGTCCACAAAGGGCACAGGCATCGTGGGTCCATGTCTTAGTGACGCAACGGACCGAATAGGCAACAACCTATGAAAAGAAAACATGGCATGTAGTACTTCACATCGAGGCTGACATTCTACAATATAAATTTGGTCTTCGCGGATTCCGATCAGACTATGAAAAGGGACTCAGTGATGCCGCGAGGTCCTTCCTGGTTGCCCCCCTTAATAATAGCTTACAGTTCAGATTCGGAGTGGTTCAATATATTGAGTATGGGCTGATGGTCAGCACGGGCTAAAAACCTTATTAATCAAACAAGGGTTAGCAAGGCTATGCTTGGAACTGGATAAACATACTTCAAAATCTACTCTCATTTTTAGCTAAAACTTTAAACAAACGGCAGGTGTCTGCCGACGGCACGATTATGCTTGCTGCTTTTTCCTACAGTTGATGAAGTCCTGCTGCTACTGCAAGCGACATTTTCAGTTACTAACGTCATATATACCATCACTAAAAACTACTCTTTTATCGCGGCTGTCCCACGGAACTCGATAACGATTCGTCGCACTTCTTGCTAACTATCAATCGTTTTTGTCCTCTATTTACAGCAATATGTACGCCTATAAGCCAAACTTACCCTGCCACAAATCAAGCACAGGGAGCATAAGTGTACGTTTCGAGTTGGCTTTCTGAAGTAAAGGGAAGCTTTGGAAAAACGTGTTTTTTCAATTACCAGAGAGCTCACACGAACAAAAGAGTGGTATTTATAGTTGCGTTATTTTAATTATGGAAATTGTCGCAAATACGCAGATATTATTTTTAGTAAATTTCGCTAGCGCACCCTGCTCAGTCAGTTGTGCAGAAGTACTACGTGAGTGTGCACCGTAAGCCCAATCTTTAATTTGGAAAATAAAATGGTTTGAATTAGTTGTCGATCATTTGGCAGAATTCAAATTCTAGAATTAGAAGATTTATGTCAAAAAGTCTTCGCGATGGTGCTACGATAATGTGGCTGTTTGCCACTCTTGCGAACAGTTCTAGGGCGCTGATCGCAAAAACACCGAAAACATTAGATTATTTTAAATGAAACTGGCAAATTAGGTATGAATTATATATTACATAAGAAAACATTGTGCTTTTACATTATTTCTTCTTTTGCATAGGCAGTTTAGCCTTGAACCCCTGCCGTCTGTAAAAGATAAATACAGGACCTTTTGCTGGGTGGATTTCCCATTAAACTACCGTTCCAAGCGCAAAGAGTACTCAAGTTGAGAGAATGTTAAACAGAGTTGCTATGCCTCATAAAAAGCTCGCTATACAATACTGAGCGAGCCGATAAGCAAGGTAACATTAGGTGTCTTTATAAACGATATTTACGAGTTTTCTTAATACGGATCTATGATTTAACTTGGCCACGTTTGATGGATGACAACTATCAAAACGATAACATGTATAAGGGAAAAGTACAACCAACAATCTATAAAACTTGTATGAAGTCCATTCAAGAAAAATATACCTGTTGTTAGATAATCCTCTTAAGTCGTTTAAAAATTTGAATTCCCCGTAACCGTTACCTCGTGTTTGCCTGATATCTATCCCGAACAGCGAGTGCCGCTAAAGGCAATGAGAAATGGAATCTGCGCTTTAAGATTCTTTTGTGTGACGCTTGTGCTGGTTATAAGGGATAAACTAGGATTGGAGCAATGTACTGTAACAATAGTCTATATATATATATATATATATATATATATATATATTTGAACTTAAGAAAAACGAATTCCTTTACAACACAACGATATAGCACGTAAGGCATATTACCTTCTTACATTTAGTAGGCTTTTGTGTTGATAGTAACTAATGTAACAAAAAGGTTCTGTTAAATAAACATGGAAGACTCGCCTATGAGTAGCATTACAGGTACCGTTTTCCTAAACGTGTGATTTGAGGAATACGCGCTAATCGCAGCCACTCGTGTAACTCTATACAGGAAACTCTCACGGGTTATTTCTTATAATGTAGCTACTTCTTTTGCTGTTTTTATTCAACTAAATCAAAATTATGACGTCTGAGAAGGAAACAATTGCAAAACGACGAAATAGTTCCTGCTACTTGCTATAATATATTAAAGCATTTTTTAAAAAATGACTCTGATACCGTCCACTTCTTAGGAGCACTTTATTCGCCTCTTTCTAAATAACTTTTTTTCCATACATGTTCATTGAGAACTTATTTATCAACAGCCTATTTTTAGTCCCTCATACGCTCTAATGAATTGTGAAGTGGATCTCTTACTGCAACCGTATACCCGTTGAAACGACAAAAAGTTAAATCACTCCTAAAAGTCTTCATTTTGAAAAGCCCGCTATACCGAAAACGCTCTCCGATAACGATTGAGCGACTAGATCGCACATTAGCGTTACGTAGTCAACCTTGATTTTAACAGCGACAGTTCGGTTCTGTTAGTCTTTGTACAATATACAACCGTTTAACGTAATTACTCCTGTACCAGAAAGAAAACACCAAAGTTGTTTTGAAAATAGATACTATCAGTTCACGCGTTCCATTTATTTGATGGTAAAAACAAAATTCTTTATGGGCGACCTATCTATAATAGGGCTGTCCCGGCGACATTTTGCGTCTGTACTAATAGACAGAACTGAGGGTCCCAAAAAGTTTATCTGGCCCTCGGAGATGATGAAGAATTAACATAATTGGCTGTCACTAAAACTGACCGGACCCAAAGCCGCCCATTACCAGAAAATAATGATCTTTGCGAATGAGCTGGTCATACCCAGATGATTAATAAGATGAAGCAATGCTTGGGGGCACTGCCGAAAAAACACTTCAGGACTACCACGCTTAGGTAATCGGTACCACAGAAACGTTCAGTGCCGTCGTTCGAGGTGCTACTGTACAATATGTTACTTTTGATTTGCACAGCGGACGCTTATGGGGATTGTAGCAGATCATCGATATTGTGGTCGGGTAATTGCTCGTTAGCACGGGATTCTAAATAGATGCGGAATTGGTATAAGTGAATTTGCATGAGAAACGAGACTTGATCACGTCTAATGCACGGTTGCATTATGAATTCATGCAAAATATTAGCATGCTTGAGCAAATCAGTACGCGAAAAATAGCAACTTACAAGGTGACGGTGCCCGGCATCGCCTACGCAGGCAACGGAATATGCGTTAAAGAAACTTGTCCACTGAATCCGTTGCGGCAATCAGTCAAAGCTAACAGCGTAAGGTAGGCAAAAGGCGTTTATCAGCGAAACGACTCTGCGATCTTCTTTACAGAGAAAAAGCTCAGTTGTACTAGAGACCGATGCGTTCATCAGATGCCGAACCTGAGGGCTCAGGCGACTGAGCAGCAAAGAGTAACGTAGGTCCGACAAAAGGAACGGCTGTAGCACTTAGTACTAGTAATCATCCTAGTGCCGTTGCCACTGCTGCTATCATTCCTCCGACAATGAACTGCTGCTGGTTGGGGAACAACTGCGTGTCTCCTATCAAGGAGAGGACACCACACTCAACCATGTGTCTATTGAGAATATACAGCAGCAGCAGCAGCAGCAGCAGCAGTAGTAATTGCTACTGCAATATGAAGGTGAAATGCAATTGTCGTCAGAATGCTCTATCGCTGAGCATAGTTTTAATCGAAAAATCTTGCACAATTACCTTACGTCTTTAGTCTTCATTGTCGTTCATGAAGATCGGCTATTATTCGATCTGTTTTGTGAAATTTAAAAGGTTTTTTTTTTCATTCCAGTTCGACTATTTTTCCTCCATACATCAGCACTTGTTTTCATTATTGCATTGTAAACATAGAAAGCTAAGTCTCCGCCAAAAAGGTATTCATAATTGATAGTGAAAGTCGCTGGTGAAATAGTCCGGAAGATCACACATTGCTATTCTATAGATAAACCATTACCTTATTCATACTCGAGATCACAGAACACTGGTTCTTACACTCAAGTTGCTGTGCCTCTGGTTTTTCTTTTTTTGGCTTTTTGATGGTTTGTAACGAGTGTTGCCGTGAGTAGCCAGCGTGTCTACAGGTCAAGAGAGTTTTTCTCGAAGTCTGATAGACTTCGTCGTACTTTCTCCTCCGCAGCACGACGAGCTAGAGATAAATCGAGTGGTGTAGCTGAACCTTTTGATAACCAAATAATGCCACTGTAAATTCCTCCAAGCTAGATTAAAATTTACGAAAGACATCACGTTTCGACGGGCTTAGCGTCGAGCTTAACACAGACCGTGAATCCATCATGGACTACATGAAGAGATCCAACCGAAGTAAAAAAAGCAATCGGCTTTTTTGAATGTATGAATAAGAACACATCCATATTTACTTTCAACTAAGTAACGCGTCGTCTTTTTCTGCTCATGCAGTGTTTCTACGGGCTTAACGTAAGATAGCTACGCATTCGCAGAACGAACTACGAACATTGCAGATTTCAATCTAATAGGAGACGTTGCAGACTGCATTTGGATACATGGCAGGAAACATGAATTTGAGTTCAAGTTAAAGTTATGTACGATAGGCGCTTCATTCAAAATATGCGTCCTAGGACTGCCCTCTCTGCACAAAATGCACGTAGTATTAAGCAGCGTTATAATACAGATAGAAGCAGTAATAAGGATAACAATGACATACAATTGATCACTCAACATTGAGCAACAGGCGGATACGATCTGGGGTAATTGGCTCAAGGAGGAAGCGACGATCAGGCATAGTGAATACGAATGGAATTGTGCCTCACGTGCCACCGTGTCTGTGAGCGTATTGTCCCCGCAGCACTATATACAATTCGTATTATTCTTGTTGCGACAATGTCGTTCGTGGAGATCGGAGGTATTTCAAAACGTTTAAAATTGCCTTCTTTAATATAAATATGTGCTTAATAGCTAAGGCTATTATTTGGCGCTGACACATTGCTGATGTGGTAAAATTTTATTATAAGCACTTCTTTATGATCAACTGTCGACGTTCTTGTTAACTGCTACTTGTAATGTATTTATAAAGAGGATATGGGGGGTAGAAGAACTTCTCATAAACTTCGGCTGACTTTTTGAAAAAGGTAGGCTTCTAGAAAAAAAAATAAAAGCGGATTAGGTATACGCTGCTTTATCGATTAACTTACTTTTTGCACAGAACATGTTTTTTAAACTGCGGGTTTGCGCAAATTCCACTTTTGGCCTACTTTAGCTATTTTTTTTATCTTTTTCGAAAAATTATTTTAATTGCACCTCTTGCTATGTTAAATATATATATATATATATATATAAATCTTTGTACGTATAAAAAAACTTCGTTTTTTTTTCAGCTGTTTGTATTGATTAATACTATTATTGTTGTACCTACTATTTACTGTATTCCGTATTGTGAACCGAACGCTGCAGAACATTCTAAGAAACTATCACTAGAATCTCGAGAGAGAATGCAAATTAAAAGGATCCCTAATAACGAGACATATATTACAGTCTATTATTGGTTCCTTTAGGCCGCGTTTCGTCAAACACGAATAAAATTCATTAGGATAAGATCAAGAGAGGTATCGCATCGGCCAATATTCAAAGTTCATTCATGCATCGATTCTCTTTTATTTCCCCTATTTTGTTCCTTAAGCCGATAGTTGTCGTTTCATAAATATATAAGTAAATTGTCAATACCAACTTATGTAAAGTACTTCGTACTAATTTATTGCTACAAATCATTATAACATTTCTCTCTTGATCAATATCAGACGATACTCGAGTTGAATTTCCTTTTGAGCCCATCCTAAGTGCGTTTAAAAAATACCTAAGCCGCATCAGAAGAATTAATGTGAACTTTTTGACTTTACCCGTTTCAACATCATCTGCTGCATTAGAATACTTTTCATTTTACTCGATACCTCCATAATCTAATAGGGATCAACGAGGTTTATTGTTTCGATATCAGCGGCGAACATACTAAAGTTATAATTAACAAATGCACATATACATGACCGTGCAGTTATATTTGTAACATCATTAGATTTTTTTTCTATAATTGATTATTCCAGTTCTATTGACACTTATTGCATAAGTATCGCTTCCATAGTAGTTATTTATATCACTTCCGAAGTATGTACATAGATATATATATATATATACATATTACTTCCTTAAACTTGTTAATGCGCCAAACCTTGTTAAATATTTCAAGAAAATCTGTAACAAAATTTAGGAAAAAAGGAGACGTAGGTAAGGATAGTATTTTCTGTATGGAAGGTTTTAAGTAATTTCTTTTTAATTTTCCATTGTATGCATATTCTAGCTACCCTCCACATTTTCGAAAAAAACAACTAACAGACCTCTATTAACGAATTTTCAAATAGTTCGTGAATCGCACACCTAGAAAATGGCTCTCTTTGCTTTAACAGATACACATAGTACTGCTATATTTACATAGAATAATCGATTTTTTTTCAGTCATAGCAGAGTTAATCGTTTTACGCAGAAATACTGCATAAACTAATACGATATCCACAATCAGAGATTAATTAATTTTCAGTTGACTATTTGCCACTAGCATAGCTTGGCTCCTATTTTGTTCATAATTCGTAAATATGCTACTTATTGGTATACGGATATTTATTTTCCTTAAGCTATACATGAAAGCCACAGATTTTTTCATTTTTTCCATAGCATACGTGTTGCTTCTATAGATAAGTTCTCGCGAACATTATCATTTCTACTTTATCGAAGAGATGGCGCCACTAGTGTATGACCAAAGTGTACTTGATCCGCATCTTTTTAATAGCGATAGATAGGCCATATTTGAGTCCGTCCCTTGAAACACTGAGTATACTAATAATCCACCAATTATGGGTCTTTTGATGCAGCACTCCTCTCAGCGTATTGTATTGGTATCTAGATTAGTCCATACGGCTCAGTTTTTTTTTGCTGGCTGGCGATTTTTTATTATTTTTTTTGTTACATTCATTCAATTTACAATCAAACGAAACTGTAGTTTATATCAACAGAAACAGCATTCATCCTGTTGATGAACCATG
Source organism: Varroa destructor (assembly GCF_002443255.2). NCBI lineage: Eukaryota > Metazoa > Arthropoda > Arachnida > Mesostigmata > Varroidae > Varroa > Varroa destructor. Next base: position 74,874,776 of record NW_019211454.1, read on the forward strand.
TTCTAGCTGTTTTTAGATCAAAATGTATTGCATTATAGTTACTATAATGATGAGAGAGATGACAAACATACGTTTCAAGTAGAAACACGTTACGTACTTTTCGAATAAGTCATTTTGGAAACGTACCCAAAACTCGTGTCAAATAAATGGCTATATAGTTCATCTTAGTTGCTATACAAGCAAGAGGGCATGCGCGTAACTTTTGTGGAAACACTTTTCTAAGATATTCACATGGTTCACACGGTTTCAAAAAGTATATGATGTCTCTAACGTTTGATGTGTTCAACGACAAAAAGAGGAGCTATCGGCAATCGCGAACCTCTTTTCAAAGAAGTAAACCTTATCTCGAAATGAATAGACTCCAACACGAACCAGTCATCTTTAACTGGCAACCAGAAAAGTGTTAGCGTTATTATACAGCAGACTCGCGCGTTAGACGCACAGCCGTCCTCTTGCGCCGTTTTTAGTTAGGAAGAGTTTGACAGGCACCTCATTGTATAGCATTGTCATGTGATTATCTATCCATCTTTAGCTCCATCAGGCACTTTGATTCCGCGATTTTATACGCATTAGTAAATTATAAAAGTTAATGCATATACAGAATAAATAATAACAAGTAAATCAAGAGCTGAGGCACATCATTGTGCCTTACACGATGCAACTATAAAAATGCCGAGTTAACAATAACTGTTTTCTTATGGGCCAAACATGTATTTTGACCGAATTAAAAAGATGATGAGGCTTCTAAGGTTTGATTTGATTCTAAAATTTGTCAGAACTTCAGTCATACTAATCTGCAAAAATGGATCGTTTAATCATGCAATACGATGTGAGTTAAAGAAACATAATTCATCAGACTGAATCCCATGAACACTTCATCGATATGGTCCAAACAATTGGATGGATTTGCTATGGAGAAGCATTGCATACGGACTGGTTTACATGTCCATTAGGACTTTACAACATAATAAATTGATCGAAACTCACCTTACACGGTCCTTTGTGAAAGGTTCACTTAGACCCTCTTCAGGATCGCTGGCTGTGCCCTCCTCCTCTAATGACGATGATCCCGCACTGCTGCCCAGCATCATTGACAAATTAGTATTCGGCTTCTCAAGGCTTACCCTGGACCGATTTTGATCATTCTTTTCTCCTGTTGGATAATCTCTGAAGTTTTTCGCAGTACCTATATAACTCTCGAGTTGTTGGACATCCACTGTGTTATTATTTTCCGCTCTAAGTGATGCACGTGACAAGGGATGGTCCTGCACCACTGGTATCATCTTGTCCATATCAGAATCGAGCTCACTATCCAAATTGAGGTAAGAAGACCCACGGGAGCTTGTGTTTACTTCTAACACCCCGGTTTGTGAATCCTGGAAGGTGAACGGCGCTGCTATAGCTGTGATAGACTTGCGAGAGAATATCTTTCTAAGGCGAGACATGTTTTCGTTTGTGTTGGTTCGTAATGGTGCGGATGGATGAGCGAAGGGTGCAAACGTGTGGAGAGCAGTAGTAAACCTCGATGATGGTAAGCGGACAACAAAACTATCTCCCTAATATCGGCGGAGCTTCCGCTGCCAGCAGTTACTACGATGAGTGGACGAGCGGACCGGCGACCTGTTCCTACAACAACAACAGCAATAGCAGCTAGAACAACGATGTTACGTACAAGACCTTCGTATTGATGCTTCGTACACTTAGCAACTCGATACAGATATATAGTAGAATCAAAAAAAGTTAATGAGTGAATAGATTGTGTCGACACGAGCGTAAGAATTATAGCTGGCACCGACACTCTTTTTCCAGAAACACAGACTTTCTTGTTCCAGGAAATTTTTTTAGTAATACTGATCAACGTCGATGCGATGCTAACACATAGCCGGCAGCGTTGAACGAGAGTGTCACCTATAGCCGCTGCAGCTAGCGTAATCACAGAACTCTCGTTAAAAACACAGCACGCAAACCAACGACACCGCGCTTACAATGATATGGACGTAATGAGTAGACGCTGGAGATGGTTGTGAATCCCTACCACGCACTTCCGTATCCAAGCAAACAACGTTAACTGATCTACACGATCTGACTGATCACCAGAGGCCATCCCCACTAGAGCAGCCTGTCGTCTCGCGCCAACGGATCGATTCCATCCGTGCGTGGGTTGATCATGATCATAAGACTCAACATCTGACAAAAGAAAGCAAGCAGACAACACTCAGTGAGCGCCTCCTCGAAGTAGACGAACAAAAGACCGAGGCATACATTGAACAGCGCCCTCTTGTGGTAGGTTCGAGAAATTAAGTTTCATTACGGCTGCTACGGACATTCTAAAAATGTGAACCATTTTTTGCTGTTATTATCTTTCGCCTCTAATTTAATTTTATCTGTAATTAAATTACTACAGCTCTTATAATATCTTATAATATCAAATTATATCATAGTTTCGAAATATGCCACTTAATCAAAGTGGCACATGTTAGCGAAGATGCACAAGCAGTACGTTTCGCAGTACTTTCGTTTACATTATGACATTCTAAGAGTTCTGTATTGGATTTTTTTTCTATTTATGATATCACTTTTTAACCGTTTAATGATTAGGAGGGAATTAATAAATTTGCTCCCTCTAGTTTTGGGAATTACTGGAAGGCATAGCTTTTTTTTTTCTTTCCGAAGACGTCTAATTGATGAGGTTAGTATTAGATCTGATCGAATATAGAATGCTATTACATCAATTTTTTCAACAACATTTTGAAGGATAATCGGATTCATACGAGGAAGGAGACGCGACCGTATTTAAACGGGCGAATAGAGACGATGGTTCTTTTGTTGATAGATAACATAATATAATCCATCTATCTAAGTGAGACTATATAGTAGGCTCGGAAATTTTGAATCAATAACTGGCTAATTTTAGGCTCGTATAGCTCTTTCATCATTGAGGAAATATATACATGAGCTCATGCATATGTGGGTACTTTCATTGTATATCATTATATATATCATCACTAGATATACATATTTGTATAGATATCGTACATATTACTTTAAGACCCCCGCTATACTCTACGAGATTTTATGCTTTTAAACTGATTATGGCAAGGACAATGCGGGTCAATCCGGCACAGAGCTTTTTTCAGTTAATGTCGTTTTTGACCATGATGGGAGAATACGCTTTGATTTTATAGTCACTAAGTTATCGAATGGCGTACGTATAATTCTTTAATAATTATAACCTATAATTATATGTATTCAAGGTCATGCATATTTGCATACATATAACAACAATCGGTCTAATTAGCAATAAGAGAAACATCATCGCGGGTCTCTCCCATTGGATGGAAAAATGAAAATCAAACAGAACAACTAAATAGAGAGGGAAGCTGCTTAATCAAAATAGTCAATATATAGACTGGGGCAAAAAGCAGCAAGTGATTCAAATAAACCCAAATTGTCGAAGCGTTTTCCTATATCCTTCTTCTAGCTATCTTTTTGAGGATATGTGTCATATTTTCGTTTTTAATTTATTTCTAAGGGCGAAAACTAGAATTAATAATTCATTAGTGTGTGTTTGCTCGCGTTGTGGCCTTGTCAACGTCGAACTACTACTAAATGTCGTTACTTAGACGGTGTAGTATGCTTTATGAAGAGGAACCCCTACAGCTTTTCCTACAAATGGTTGAATGGTGCTACGATGATGCCGACATTAAGCGCCTGAACGATAAACCTTGAAGCAGCGATGAAAAAACGACAGGCATGTGGCAGTATGAAGTGGTCCTTGTTTATTGTCATTTTCTGTGTCACAATAGTTACGGCCAACTGTTCGATCTTGACATAACTAGGTTAGCGGTTGCAAACACACAAAATATCTATATTTGTAACCGTAGTTATGTGTTATTTACACTATTTTGAGAAGGTCACCTCTGACTCTGGCCTTACCTTCTTGACATGGCTCGCCCATATATGAATTCGTTAAGCGACCAAAGTCGATCTCAAATTTGAAGGATGCAAGAGACAAACTGCACGACATAATTTGATGTTCATGATAGGTTATGCTGCGTTTCCCACTTCATTTCTTGTTAAAATTACGTAGCGAAAGTTAGTATAATGTAATATGCACGCGGTAAGGTTCTTTTCATTTCATGCTTTTCAATGGAAATACGAAGCTCCTATGCATCTAATATATTCGTAAAAGGATAAGAAAATGTAACCAGAAGATATGGATACATATACGAACGAATTATGCCTTTAGATCAATAATTCAAGAGATTCTTGCATCATTTGTTTCAATGGAGCATAGTAAGAAACAATCGTCACTTTTACATATACGTTTTTTGCATCGAGTAGATGTTATACGTCTTTCTACTCTTTTCTTTTCTGCTGTACATTAGGAGGCTGAATTCAGTCGCATATGGTCTGTTAACACATTCATAGATGGACCTGTTTCAGTTTCAAGCCAGCATGTGTCAAATGCTTCCTACTATTATATGAGATAACAAGCTTCCAGATTTGGTCACCAGAAACTAATTGTTAATTATATATTTATGCAACCCTTTCCAACTTGAATCCAATATAATGTTTTGCTTAAGGAGGATTCTATACACGAGTTCCTTTGAATCAAAGAATGTAGAGTTGAAATTCATCAAAGCAAAGTTTTACTCATTTCCTCATTTCCTTGGCAAATCTAGAAGATACAAAAACTTCTTACGTGTTTGGTGGTATAAATTTGGATGCTTTCAAATCAGTTAAAATGTATGAACGGGGTTTTTGATGAAGTACGAGGCTGTCATCCATATCGTAGTAATAAGCTTCTATTTGTCGAGTTAGCTTTACCAGATAATAAGTGCTGTCATACTATTAAGTGATTCAGCGTCCTCCGCGAATTTCTTTTTTCTTTCTGTTAGAAAAGAAAGGCGAAGAGATTAGGTTCATTTTGGCTTTATTCACGTCCCGAGCCTCGAAAGCAGTAAAATTATTGAGTATGGTAAGCCACTCTATCGAATTATCAACTATTTTAGATCACCGAAAACAAGTTTCCTACGAACCTGCAAGCATTATTTTAAAATGTTTGCGAAAGTGACAGCTCAATCGCTCGAGAGTCGGTATAGACCACGAATAATTGGGCTGTCAGGGAGTTTAACTAGTTCTTTCTACTAAGAAAGTAAACGAAACCTTAATACAATTAGATATCTTAACATGTTCTCCCAAAAATGAATACTCAAACAGTACAAAGGAACGTTACTGAGGGATATTAATGTGAGCTCTCATCATTCGGATTAGAGAAGCGGACTTTAACGGGGTGGAAAAGAACGTACTCTGGCAAACTAAATTTGAAAGAAAGATGAACGTACGCCGCTTGCAGTAAACGGCAGGTCACAGTGTCTTGATGAATGAAGGGACGCTTGAGGGTAGCTCGGTAAGGCCGAATGATCTTTTTTCGTCAAGGGCAACCAAAACCTATGGGCAAATAAAGCGCTGCACAAACTTGGCATCTTCTTTTTGCTATACAGATTGCTTACATGACACTTAGCAGATTTAGTTTTGTTGTCTTCAATATTCAAAATTGAGCTAATAGGGAAAAGGTATATTATGCACTTCGCGAAAGGCTTTTAGAGTGAGTTATAGCTGATAAACCGACCGTGTACCGAGCCGCAATCAAACGCTTAAGTGCAGCAATTGTCGAACGAACTCCGGATTGATATTTAGAGACTTAGCTATAAAAACTTTCATATAAATGCGAAAATCGACGTTCTTCTAATAGAACATCAACAATAATCTCGAGCACTGCAGGGGAAAAATCAACCGAATTGTCAGACAGTTAATAATCGTCGTCGTTACCAGTCAGCACAATCTTAAAACTAGCGTTGGGAGTAGCGTCAAAAAACACTTAAGAAATTAGCGACCCGATCCGTCGTTTACTAATTTTGAAATGTTTGAAAATCCTGGCGCATGCAATGAGGTGCATTATGTTTCCTAGAAACGTAATTGTACTTGTCAGATAAAACTTTCAAATTTTCCCGGGCACCTAAAATACGGTATTTCGAAAGTACATGGAACGAAGATAGGTTAAAATAGATCGATTCTTCGAAAGCTGTTGCTTATAGCCGCCTGTAATAACCGTTCGACGGACTCGTAGAAAAAGAGTGACATTCAATACTTCGGTATTCTATGATGGTGACAGGATTTATTTAGCGAAACGTTGTTACATAAAACTATTGAGTTAGGGCCAGCATATGTTATTTGACGTCATACAATGTTTATTCCACTCTGACCTAACTTCAATCTTTTTAGGTCAAATTTATATACAAATATTTATACGGAACATGGGACCTATATGTTGATGGAGGCTGTAATCCATTGTAGATCGAATATTTCATTGCTTATGAAAAACAAGGAAAACATCCAGACGACGTTTTTCGGTCCGGTATATTGTTAACGATATCCCATGTGGAGTTTCACTCTGAAGTTTTTTTCAACGTTTAATAAATCATTTTCTACGATGATTCGGTATGTCGAAACTAGGGACGCCGGCATAAATATTCACAGTTGATATGTAAAACATTGTAGCAGGAGTGTCGCTTTCGTGCATCAGCCTAGACTAATTTGCTGTGTATAAGTATTACTTAACAATTTACCAACCTAAATACTATTATCTTTTTTATAATCAAAAGCTAGAGAATATTTATAGATTTTACAAGTTGTATTAGGCTTCTTCTGTGAAAAACTGTGAAATGGAAAAAGTGATACGATCATAATGTACCTGAATCTAAAGCTTAGTATAAACTTTAATGAAAGAAAGTTATTCTCAAATAACTAGCAGATATTACATTGTATATTTGTGTATATATATATATATATATATATATATATACTGGAAGAAACCGTAAGCCACTTTAGTCTGTATTTTATCCTGAGATAATAATGTTACTTAATAAAATGTAGTGGTTTAGTTAGCTTTTATATATACATTTCTGTAAAAGCTGTGAGATACACATACGAGTGTGCAGACGCATAGAGTAATGTAGAGAGAAAAAGTATTAATCTAAGTATAGTTGTATTAGTCTCTTGCGTACGGTACAGCGACCTCTTGTGACGAAAGTTTGAACCGCTATATTCAAACGCATTACCTTTTAATTAATATATTCGTCGTTATTATTGTTTTAAGTTAACAACCTTGCAGACATCATTTTGCACCATTTCTCAGCGCCCTGTAGTTCCCAGTGAGTTTTTAAGCTCGCCAAAAATATCAGTCAGATTGGTCGCTCGTAGGTTTGCCTTGATGCGCCTTTGACGCGGCGTAGTTATACACCGGTTGGCCACCGTTCGGCGCATTGTATCCTGGAGCAGCTGCTGGTAAAAGAAAATGTTTTTTTTAACGGTGGGTTGCTTATGTCTAAATAATTAAGTTCGATCCGATTGAGCTTAGTAGGTGCGAGCGGGTACTTACCTTGTGAACCAATAAATGTGTATTTTGAATGCCACATACAATAGAAAGCAGCTAAACCACTCTTTTAGCACGTCACCGTTGAGTCAATCGTAACGGTGATTCCAATTATTAAGACGAAAATAATTTCAGTTACCTGTAAAAACCCTGGTCATGTCTTGTATGAATGCTCTCTATATTGCGACAATTCCCGCGGGGCTATCTTAGCCAAGTCGCAAACGGTAATGATCGGTCTTATAGTCGGAAAAACAAGCATGGAGCCATTAGCATTCGTAATTTCCCTCACATGAAAGTTCTCGTTCGCAGCTGCCATTGGATCTGTTTTTTCCCAGGCGGCAGGTACCAGATAAATGCTAAGCAGTTTTTAGGTAGGGCTTTGTTGGACATATATCATAGTTGTTTGATTTGTTGCCCCTGATACTCTTGTGTTCGTCGAACTCTATTTTTGCTTGTAAGGCCGTTGTTTTTTTACGATCTGGTAGACATCGCCTATGATGACTTGTCTCCTTTAGAGAGTTGCCGTTCAGCCAAGACTGGTTATTGGATTGTCCTACTAGTAACTGATGGTAAGACCAATATTTGTATGTTCTTCGGGATGGAACAGTGTAGGAGTGTACAATATGCTCTTTTTGACTGTAGAAATCGCTTGTGCTGTCTTTTTCATCTTTGGCCTTATGAATTATGTGGATATCGCCTTGCATTCTAAAGCTTGTGATGCTCTATGAGTGATAGTGTACACCAGTGAGTAGCGTATTTGGTCCTAGCTGTAAAAGGATAACCTTGAAGTTAGACCTACACGTCAATTTATTTACGAAATGTTTACACGTAGTTTGCTTGCTCTTTGACCTAAAAGATGCCATTGAGTGAAGTCCGGAAGGAACTCTAATGATGCCCGCACCATTTAAGGCGAATATTAAGATTTTACTAAGATTAGAGCATAGTCTTGCTCGTTTTTATACAGCCATAACGCTCCGGACCCAATATTAAAATGATGACGAAAGCTCCTTCCACTGCCCTTGCGGGCAACAAGTGTGGGCATATTAAATTTCGACATGAACTGCCTCGGGCCCACATCAGAGAACACTGATAGTTGCACCGCACCTAACAGTGCCACTTTATGACGAGCTGAAATATCAGACGACAGGCTATCGTTCAATCAGCTGGTTCGAAGAGACGTCTCCTTCCCATACGCTTAGTGACACTGTGAAGTTGCCCTATTAGAGTATTTTTCGAAAAACGCTCTTGTCGGGGTACGGCATAACCTACGAAATGAATGAATCGGCTAAATCCAGTTGGTCCTAGTTGGTCACTATTAAGGTCACAAATAGAATTTGTACCAGTAATCTCTGTGCTAGCTTCTTGGGATATGTCAGCTGCTTCACACTGAGGCTTGGCCTTACGTGACTTTCCCATTTCACCCATATTCGAAATTGATTCTATTCACTGCGCGGTCAGCATTTTCTTGCATAGCTCTAGATTTTCTAATATTTAAATATTCGAGGTTATTCGAGATGTTATGTTTCCTCCAGCATTGATAGTCGCCATATTAAGAATTTGTGAAGCACCTAGATCTTTATAAAAACTGTATGTAAAGTGTTGCGTACTCCAATATGAGGTGGATATGACGAGGTAGTGATGGTAGTGATGGTCAGTTTACAGTTTACGAAGTTGGCTAGTACCATAAGAGGTGGTCAGCTCAAAGTATTAGGGGAGCCGCCGGATCGTAGATAAAGAACATGGCGAAATTTCCGCCAGAGAGTTTTGCGGAGAGTATGGGAAAAGAGACTGTCTACAATCCTATCGGCCATTATACCTAAATTCTAGCTTAGCCTATAATGAAACCTAGATTGCTATAGTCAATACTAATTGCTATTGTGGTAGTTTAATTGGAATAGAGTTCTGTGGTTTCTGTCAACGGGACCCTTTTGTGTAAGGCTGTGTTTCTAAATAACTGAAGCAGTTTTCACGGAGTACGACGGTATGATTTTCGATCAGTTTTAGAGAGTCTTATTTTGATATGAATCTATCCAGGAATAACGATACACACGATATAATAGAAAATGTTGCTAGGAAAATATTTTCCCTGCGATGAGAAACACTATAAAGCGTAATTTTAAGCAGAAGCATGTGTTAAGAGCTGCGTTCACAGTTGAAAGGACACAGGTAAACTTTAGTATCTACTATGGTAGAAAACAGTATACCAGTGATCTTGAGAGGAAAAATATCTCGCATATCGGCCTCCTTTTTACAGAACATTACATTAGATGCAAAATGTTACTGCAATTTAATTATTTAAACTTCCATAAAAACATATTCCTTCTTCTAGAAGACGTACATATAAGCTCATTCTATATAAATTGCTATTGCCGCTACTACCAGAGACAGTCGGCAACGATTCAGCAGTAACCTTTGAATAATATTAATCTTAAAACGAATAGAATTAAAAGGGTTTTGCCCTAAAATCATTCTATAATATAGTCGATATGGGAAACACTAGTACGCTATGAACATACTAAATAATGTAAAACGATGATCCTTTGGTATTAGTGGGGGCGTAATTCTAGGGCCATTTATGTCGAGAAACCTGTAAATTCCGTAGACGTAAATTTTTGAACGTAATTTAAACTAGGCTGATTCAAAAGGTTTGTAAACTCGTTACCGATAGATAAACGGGCATTCTTTCAATCAAGTGGGCAATGCAACCCTATATTTAGGACATTTGTTGCATATTTTTCTGACTGGAACAGTATTTTTCGGGGCCTGAAATAAATGGTGCAATGTCGGGCCTACAACGAATTGATTTTGCCAAAGATCTATGTTTGATAACTTAGGAGTTATAAAATATCTGTGATCCAAAGATGACCCCCATAGTTCTAAGCAGACTCAAAAGAATCATTTTTTATGCCTATATATCTGTGTGGGTATGTTACGTTACGAAAAGGATCTCTTCGGAACGAGGAACGAAAGGTTTGAAGCGTATGATTCAACACTTTGTGTGTGCGGTTCATAGACATAGATTTGGCACAGTAGCTAAATAAACCAATTACTATACTGTTGTAGACGTATAAATATGTAGGGAATACATAAAAGTTGATTTGGAAGTTATCGAATCGTTCAATCTTTTCTATATTCTGTAATTATTAAATTCACTTACTAGTTTACACCGTAACGTAATTTAAAAATGTTGCTAGTAGCGCAGAAGTGTAACCTGCAGCAAATTTGGTCGACGAATATGTAAGTTGGACTTTTTTCTTATCCCATATTTTATATTGAATATAAGCGTGAAAAATCCTCCAGCGTATCAGAAACAGAAAGTTACCTCAACCCTCCCATAAAGTTCCAGAAATCGTAACGGCGATACCCAATATAAATAACAGAATGCTATATAATCATTGAACATGGATGTATGATAGTTTATCAGTAAACACGCCACAAAAAATACCGATTATTGATGCCATAAAAATTAACACTGAATTAGGGTTCGAACAAACTGCAAACATCGAAATTACTCTCACAGCTTCGTTCAAAGTTAACAACTCTGCGTTGCATGGAGAAGGTGAGGATTGACCGTCCATGCCGCTGGAATGACACCTACTGAAGTACTTTTTTTTTACATTAGTTTACTTTCAAGCTTTACATATTACAATTATACAGCTAAAAAGTATCTAAAAGCAGATGCCTTCGTTCGGTAACTAAGGGCTTCACTTATCAGCAGAAGGTAGCCTTTGAGGCGAGCTCAGCAATTAACATAATTCAAGCCTAAGTACGAGTCAGTCTCAAGTTACCCTTTCGTGAATAGCTCTAAGTTATTTTCTGCTGGTTTATGTTACGGAAATTTATTCTCAACAATTGTTTATTGCCGTTATATTTATACTTGCTTCTTCTTAAGAGCATGACATCTTTCTCGCTTGTATATAACGAAGGGATGAACGCAAGACTGTCGCCGTTCACTTGAAGGGAACGCTGCATTGCTGGTGCACCCTTCAGCACGACTTGCCAAGCGTAAGGCTGCAGAAACAGTCACCAAACTGTTAACCGAAGTGTTTGTGTAACGCCAGTATGAAAATGGCCTTCAAGTACCAGGTGGATATACCAGGCAAGCACGTGAAGAAGTACAATCGTCACATAAAACACGTTAGTCGATAAAAACTGCAAAAAAAAGTCTATCAAAAAATAACTTATTGCCGGTTTTGCAATATACTTAAATTAGCTATCTCTATTTTTGATTTTCTAAACCAGAAGAAAATTAGGCTCATACAAATAGGCCATTATATGAACCTATATGACACTATGTATAAACGAATACACAAATATACAAGCGACACAACAATATATTAGTTGTACGTACGAGGGACGCATCTAGTTTAGCGTGAAAGCAGCTTTTTCAATAGCTGGCAACCTGTTTTTTAGTTTCAACTACATTATTCGTTAGGTTTGTACCGGTATGTAAGTGGTAATTTTCAAATAAAAGTTTCTTAATTATAATATTCTAAAATATACATAGTCGTCGTTTGTTTCTGCGTGCACTAGCCTAGAAGATTTTTTGCTCTGTCCTCTATACATGTTTAGGTAGATTGCTTAATTGAACTGAATGCTTAATTGAATACTTGTACCGGTAGGCTGTAGCGCAATGATGGCCCTAGAGGAACAACCGATTTAAGGTCGTCATTGAAACTGAATTTAACAACAATTCTCAAAAACATAGAGTTTTTAAGTATGTGTATGGCATATCGGTTTTGAGAGTACGGCATCCGAAGTTTTCAGAGAACAAATATGTGCCACACGCTCAGAAACCTTAGTTTCAAGGTAAATAAAAAAATTGGGCTTAAAACCACTATTTCAATAGGCGTGTACTGCATGCTTTAACCTAGGCGTGACGAATATGATCAGAAACATCCGAAAATAACCACCCGCAGCTCGCAGAAGAAATAGGCTCACGAGATCGATAAAGAGAGAACATTTCCAGTACCAGGATAATTCCAGGAGGACGAATATATCTGAAGCATACGGTATTGGAACCTGAAATAATAGAAGAGTCTATAATCACCTTCTGTTTAATTACGCCGTAAGTTCACGAGAATTTTACCTAATTTGGATAAAAACAATTGGATAACTTCAATCGATGATGTACTAACTATCTTTCTTACACATTTTTCAAGCAGTTCTTCAGTTCAGTTCAGTTTTTTTTGCAGAAGTTAATATCTTTATTTGCGATACAAACTTTTGAGGGGGATAACAGGAAAGAGCAAAGTCGTATAAACTCGACGAAGCAAAATATCCCAATTAAATTTCGTGTTTTTTTTACTAAAAGTACAGTTTGTTACTAAAATGAAACTTAAATTGTCTGTTGTGGGCGATAGCCGAACGCTTTCCAAAAATTGAGCTGTATACTTAACTGGGGTTACGCTTTAATTGTTTGAGAGAAAATCATAAAAGAGCACCCCTCAATAAGCCGTTCAAAATGTATAGCATTACTTCCTTCGGATGAGGTCCAACCTAAGCGCTCGTTTAAGCTTCACGACCTCACTTTGACCATCATCTAACTTATATGAAATTATCGTAGAATATCCATTTTCACCACCCGTCGCGGGGTTTGTAAGAGTAGATAGGGGTTTGTAAGTTTAGTCTTAGAAGCTTATTGGCTGTGCAGACACCGTTCAAAAATGTATACTAATGGAGGCTTAGATGTTTATTCGACCGACGCAATCGTTGGTTCCCAGATGTCATTAAACGATCGACTCAGATGTCATGTGATTCCTGCAATTTAGTGAAGGCTCATATGTAGGCTTTAATTGACTACAATGAGAATTTTAGGTCCTCCAAGCTAGAAGACCGACCTTTTGTCGAAAATGAACGAACCATTTCCTGACCGCGCAATACTAATGCGCTGTAATATTGGGTCTATGTACCTCTGAAATTTCCTAATGAGTTTGGGTCGGACTTAGCGCTTCCCAGAAGCCGATCTTCAAAGGGGATCTTAAATACATTTTTAGAGTTTCCATTTTTTGAAGTTTAGCCAGCCTAACTTACAGGACAATCAGATATAATTTATACCGACTATAGGTGACCAATTGAATATTCCGTTAAACTACTGTTTTGTAGATCTATCATTTGTCTTTGCTTAACAATAAACTGGACTAACACGCACTGTCAACTTGTGGCCTATGAACTGTGAATATTGTCACCGCTGCTAGTGACTATTAGGTCTAAAGTGTGGACATCAGATAAAAAAAAAGTTCAACAAGTCATAAATGAATTCTATATGGGTCTTGTTATCGAGTTTTGCGTTTCAATTTTTTGCGACAGCCATTTGATCTCACGATTGATAGGTTTATTTAGATGAGAATGCGTTTTCTACAAGGTATTTTCTACAAACCTAATTTTTATTATTCTTTGATAAATTCCGTCTTGGTTTACGATCACTATTATTTTCTCCTAAATAAAACGCTGAATATCGTATACACGCTTACTTCGTTAATACAAATAGTGTTTTCTACATAGACACACACTTTCCTAAATATATTAATGAAATAATGTCTATTCAAAATGTTTTTTACTCAATAGATTAATAATGCCGTGTTGATTCGTAATATATATTATTGCATTTGAGCTTGAAAATGAGAATTCAAACTTTGCTTTGCGGTACGCCCAACAAAGGTAAAATCCTACTAGGGAGGCCTATAAAGACGATCCTTTAGAATGGTAAAATTCAACACTACATGTTTCGAGCAAGTTGAATTGAAGAACACCAACCTTGATAGCTGCTGCCACTTTAATGATCGTATTGCACCACGCTGATGTTCCTGTTTTCGCCTGAGCCGGCAACATGTCCTGCTTGTAGCTTCCCCATCTCACTTTTGATTGTTCAAACGCGTCTTTGTGCATCCTTCATGTGTGTAATAGAGGCCTGGCGAATGTTTTCCAGCATATAGAAACATATAATATAACAATTGGGCTTATTTGTTTACTTTTTCAGGTCTGAATCACTTCAAAAAATTCTTCTTTTCCATAATCCTCGTCTGGCTAATGTTTTGCTTATTTTGATAGAATGCTGTATCTCACATTGTCGTTTCTGCCATTCTTTCAATTTAGATTTGCCGATTTTGTTAGGCACTGAAACACGATGTTTTGGTCGAATTTCTTAGCTACTCTTCTCAGACTGTTTTTACAGCACAAAATCATCGGATTTTTCGGTTTTGCCTTCTTTATTGAACACTCAATAGGCAAATGCAAAAATACACGTTTGTGTTGATGGACTACACCTACTTTTTGAGGCGTTACATTTGGAGATTACTTGACGTACCTACCAAATACTTGTAAGGCTTCAATGTAACAGACCTGGTGAAAGTCTTAAAATACGTTTGTCCCGATGCTTTGATTACTGCTATTGTATGGAAGAGATGATTTTGTAGAGCCTTACCTATCCCTGGTGTGTGCTGAAGACCAAGAAATAAATTCTTTCTGCCGTTAAATTCTCTGTCGCAAAAGATATAGACTATTAATACTCGGAGATTTCAGCCTTTTGTCTATTTCGGTTTATTCTATCTTCTTCACTCTTCTTTTCCCTGTTCTGCACTTCTAGGTCATAATTAGGCGTAATCCTCTCCTATCGCAATCCTAGCTGCGGCCTATATAGGCATATTTGAAACCTTTACAAGCACTAAGTGTTTCATTCATTTAGGAAAAAAATATCGAATCCTAAGAACACAGGAGACACGCCTTTGAGGGGCACTGCACGCGTCTTGCAGAGCACTAACGCTTAGCTGCTGCAATCAACTTAGGCACGTTACACAGGTGCGTCGATAAGCAAAAAGAAGGTATTGACGACGAAACATTGATATACATTCATTTACTACACTGAAAACACCCTAGCAGCTGTTAAGTTTATCCTGTTTTATGGAGTCTGGCTGAAAGTATGTGCTTTTAATTTGCTATTTTTCTTGCAGAGTATGGAATTTCAGTTTTTGTTAAACGTAGTTAGAAGTAAAGACTGTTAGCTCGAACGCCACAGTAGATATTTTTGCATCAGTTATTATAGATTAATATAATTATACATTAAGCATTGGGAAAAAGCGATGCTTTTAGGCGTCGTGGTAGTATTATATATATATATATTGTCGCTTTTACAAAGCTTTATGGTCCATAAAGATATTGTTTCATGGTGTCGCGTATAGGGTTGAATAGTGGTACTTATTTCTAGGAAAAAAAGGGAAGCAAAACAGAAAAATGTATTTTAGAAGGTGTCAAAGTTTATATAATATACCCGTACTGTAACATTTTAAAGTTCGATCTCATTTAAGATGAATAGTTTTTATTTTGATATAATTAATTTTAAAACTTGTTTGTTTACCAGTCCTTCTAGAACCCTCAAAAACTTTTGGTTGATTCTAAAAGATCACGTGACTAGCTGGACACGTTGAAGACCACTCTTTGCTAGCACAATGCACCATTATGAAGAAATAAGTTCTAAACTCATGGAGATCTTTTGCTTAATAATCGAATTTTCTTGTGATGTCTAGCACTAATCTTTAATGTTAATTCTAGGCTAAACGGTTTAGATGAACTCGAATATCAACACGGTCCGCGGTGTTGATATTCGAAAAGGTAATTCGAAGTGAGCAAAGAAGGGTTAGCCTACCTTTTCAGGCTATCCTGTACAAGGAGAGCCAGGTTCTTACCCCGTACCCTTTACAAGACGTTGTAGCTTGTCACTTCAACCTTCCATTCCCCCGAACTTCTTCCACAGCTCTGCCATTCCGACATACCGAAATCATTAGGTCAAGATAAAAAAAAAATTACCTTCTTGGAGCTACCTATATATACATATATATTTAAGGGGTTTTGAAGGGCTGTTTACTCATGATTGGATAACGTCTACCTAGCATGTATCGATGAGTGTGAAGCTTGATTCCAGTGAATTAATATTATTTCCCTCAGATTATTACTCGCTAACTTTTATCTCCTACTTTAGCCGTCATTCTAGCCGTCTAGACTTTGAATGAATAATGCCACAAACCCTTTGGGCAAACAAAAAAACACAGAGTAGGAGCGACATATTGGAACAAATTTCGTGTCGCTTAATCGTGGCCTGCATGTGAATGAAACAGACATCGATAGGGACGTTTTTCTTGGCCGTTCTTTCATATGCAACTGCTATTCGCTTTAATCATAACTTCATTTCGCGGCTTAATCTGCTTCCAACGTTGTGTCGAAACATGCCTATTTTAGATACTTTCATTAGAGTGACCGTAAATAGATCAAGGCTATCATGTTAAAGTTTCATAGATTTCCGTTTTTCAGTTTAACTGATCTGAATCTAGGCCGTTAGCGGTTAATAAAAGGCTTTGTTCTTAGACATGCTTAGCCAGCCTTCGTTAATTGGCTCCTACGGATAGATGCCTGCCACCATCCGACGGGGAAACCATTTATGGCTCCAACAGCTTTTAGATCGTTCAAGTAGCTTTTAGCGACTACAGCATTGAAACCTAAATTAGACGCGCCGTCGTTTTTCTTCGGCTATCCCCTGTGGCTGTTGCCCTGTAGCTGTGCATCGTATCGCAACGTGTTCAAAAGGCACATTTTAGGTAACTTAGGCCGATATATACATGCATATGTGCACCTATATGGTATTGGGAAATACAAGATCGTAGTTACTTCGGAACGTTTTAAGATAAGTGACGTAAGAACTGGTTTTATCCACTAGGATCGTGCCATGCTGTGTCCAAAAAAAGATAAGATCCGAGTCTGGTGGTGAAGCAGCAGTGCAGCCAAAGACTTTGCGCACATGCTAACGAGAGACGATTTAACGTCCTTTAAGGTCCTTTAACGTAAGTTTCCTAAATTCACAATGAAGTTTTAGCAGGTCCATGAAGAACAGTTATACTGAGGCTTTACTTTGTGTATGAGTAACACTTACAATAAGCCTGTCGAGGACACGAGAAATATATGGATATACCTAAACGGAGCCACTGTGTTGTGCACTTGAATGCAAAATGTAATTGCTAATAGAACTGATACACGATCCCTCGTAGGTCAAAAACTACCGTACAAACTTCTAACAACTACGGAACGAGCAGCTGTTGCCTGTTCGTACTGCAAGCTTCGTAAGATTTTTTTTATATTTGGAATTAGCTAAAACGGTTTGTGGCATATTCCACCGTAAGTTGAGTAAAAAGTTGAGAATAGTAAAAAAGTAGTATAATAAAATTCCCTATCAAGTGACGAATAATTGAAGATCGAACACATAGGTGACAACTAACTTGCACTACACTTAGGAATAATCCAGTGATGAGAACAAGATCCAGTTTATTTAGCTGTCCTTATGCGCCTACAAACGAAACATTCTGTTCTCTTCTGTCAAATAAATTTTTGAGATTAGATAGCGTGAAATTAAGCGGCGGTGTTTTATAGCTTTTTGCTAAATATATAATTTACGGCTATTCATTAACGGGGTTCCACTGTTAATGAGCAATAGCGGACCTTGTCCATAATGAGTGTATGGGTCTGGTTATTAGTTTGTTGGTAAAAAAAAAGCATCAAGCAAAATCATTGATTAGCCTGTGACGAGTCAATGCGATGGTTTGAGGTGTACCTCTCACTACGTTAGGTAAACGTGAAGACCTCTATTAAATAAGCATGCTTCCAAAGCAAATCTAGAAGCTAACCTTAGCATCTTGCCGGTATCCATTGTCAATCGTTCGTGCGTCAGGCTTTCAAACGAAGCTTTTAACTGCTACACGGTTGAATTGAATTATATAGTACGAACTGCTTTATTTGCTCATATTATATCTTAAATGATTAAGGAATCACAATGTACACATTTATTTATCTGGCAGAAAACTTGTATATATATATATATATTTTCCGATTACAGTATCGAAAAGCCCTTCAAGTTAAAGTCTATAATTTGACCTATTATTTTTTATGGCTAGCGTAAGTACTCAGTGGTACCAGGTTAACTAGATTAGTGTTACAATTGAGCTGGTATTATATTTGAGTGACTCTTTGTTTGTAAGAGTAAATTAATTGGTAATATGCAAGTTGTGTCTGTGTGTACATAGGTTTGTGTTGAGAACTTCACTGCTAGGACTTCATGTATGAACTTATTACCATTGATTTAACCGTAATTGTTTGTCCGTTTAAGAGTACGCGTGTTCCTGTTTTATTCTATCCCGTATAATCCTAGATAGTATGCCAGACAATCCTGGCTGTGGTTCAAGCATGTGTCACTATTGCCACACGTCATATATGAACTAAGAGAACCTTGAAAGGTTCTGTTTTTCATAGAGAACTGTATATGAATTTGATATCAGTGGATAGCTCTGGAAAAGGTTTTGAAAGTCCATCATTTTTATTTCAGGTCGAAGACTTTCAAGTTGGACGGGAATCGAAACGGAAAATCGGATATGGTTTGAAATCTTCCTGTTCGGTTTAAAAAGTGCTCAATTCGATTTAAAAAAAATTAACACTGAGAGCTAGAAATTCGCAAATTAATTCGGCTCGTTCGTTTTAACAATTCGCTAAATAGAATTATTTAGATTGGTAGTCCCTATTTATTTGTCGTTATTTAAATTTCTATCGATCCTTTATTAGTATACATCGATAATACTGCGAAGCTCTATAAGAGGCTTGAATCTAAGAAATTTGACCTACGTACTAAGAAAACAAAGTCTAGACAACTTCAATTCAATAACCCATGCTTGAATATCTGAAAATAAAAAAAAACGTTGATGGATTTCCGTGGTTTTGTAAGGCCGTATTTGGGATCATCAGCTTCCACAAAACATTTCTAACATTTTGTTCCAAATAATAAACAGCGACCCATAGTTTTTTATCAAGGTACCTAAAACTGCAAAAATTTAACGCGCAAGTAATCATAACTACATCCCTAAACATTTACCTAGGGTTAGTTATAATTACATCTATCACTGAGAATTTCTTAAAAATATTAGTAATCTGCTACATTATTAAGCATCGATACAATATAATATAATTATCTAGATGTTTCAAAGAAGTACCTAACATATGCGTAAACTTTATATATGACTTCTAAATTATGAGGAGGCTTTTATTCACTCCTGCAAAAGGCATAGCTACTAGCTATTGAGGATGCGATTATTAAGGCTAAATTCAAATTTGTCTGGCTATTAGCACAAATTTTTCCATTGACAATGTAAATTGACTCTCGTAGGGAATATTGAAATAGTTCGATGGGCCAGCCTACATTATACGATAGGCCAGATACATTTTCATTCATAAAGAGAAAACATGGATATCTTCTATGCATAGTTCCCTGTCGTGCTATAAGCTCGTGGGCTTGGTAGTATAAAATAAACTATGAGAAACACGTTGGTCGAGGCGGTTCTCTGCAGTACGAGCCTACTTTAGCAATGAATTGCAATCTTATACACAAAACTGCTGCCAAAGACACACTAATCTAACCCGTTGTTTCATTCGATTACTCGTGATAAAATAGTTCAAAGGTTAAGGGAACAGTTGAAGAATCACGCCCGTAGGCATCGCCGGTAATTTTTCCCATAACACCTCATTTTTAAGTGAGCTTAAATTTCTCCCTGTCAAGATCCAGTTCCTGCCATCTGGATTAGTATAATTAAATGAGTGCAGAGTTAGAAAACTCGTCAAAGTAATACCCGCTATATGATATTATTTTTCGTTAAGTTGAGTGTAAAATATGTACACGCTGTGAGGTTGACGACTCACTTAGCCTGACGTGCATGATGCACTCGGTGGCGCGAAGCCGTACCGAAAATCCAGCCCGAAGGCCCAAGTTTAGGAATAAATTCGCAACGCCGTTAGAATTGGTAAAGAAGGTTGAATATCTTGTGCAGGAATGTCACATCAGGAGGGACTCCCAGGAACGCTATTGGGAAGTCGAAGAACTACATAATTATATAACTTTAATTAGACTGCTGTTGTTGCAAAAAACTTTTATTTGTAACGCTTCATTAGAGGTAAAAGAACAACCCTCAGTTCTGCGTTATTTGCTACACAACAGTGCAACCGGTGACAAGTACTAACATTTATACAATTGGATTACTTCTGGTCTATTTCCTTTAATTGTAACTGCTATATTGTTTTACATGATTTGTTTCAGCTTTTTGTCAAAAGGAGGCTAGTATCAATACAATGTCAGATACCGGCAAAAACTATTAAACGTAGACAGCGCAGCGGACCACAGATTTATGGAAAGAGCCGGCTGAGGTAACTGACTGCTGTTGTTGGGTATTTTCTTTTTCGTACATTATTATTGGCCCTAGGCGCTAATTTTTTTCGTTTGCCTCATACCTCATGTATCGTAGTAGACCACTTTTTCAACGGACAAATATTTTTAAGCAGGAACAATCCGAGAAGCCGGTATTATGTGCATATTTAAGTGTCTGCTCTCTAAGGGCATTTCCAGTTACTGTTAATGCAGCTGACCCTTGCTACATTGATGGCATAATTGCTTATTCAATGAATAAAAGATGGCAATATGTTTGACTAATTGCGTAGGCCGAAGTGCAGCCTTATCGCATCGTTCCATTATTTCACTCTTATATAATTACTATGTTAGAGTTTGCGGGAGGTTTTTCTGGACATAGTAAAAACTTCTTCGGAAAATATAGGGAACAGCATAGGATAATTAGGTTCTACAAAATGTTCGCAGAAATCATACAACTGAATTGGGTTCGGAAAGATTACGCAGCCCAGCATCACCTTATCGCCTCATATATCGACAGGTAGGAATTCTAGTATGTGGGCGTCACTAAAATTGAGAATTTGCTTTATATTATAAGCGCATGAGGCGATTGGTCATACAATTATACAAATTTACATAAACCTACTATCGTCAATTGGCATCTATGTTGTTACATATGACTTGTTCGGCAGTATGCTAGCAATAGAACAAGATGATCATGTAGGTACTGGTTCTAATTCATTTCCTAGTATTTCCCAACCTAAAGTACATGTGATGGTCTTGTCAAGGGCAGCTCTTGGCTGGCTTGCATTGCTATAATCCAAATTGATACGAATGGTCAAGGGCTAGAATTAGTCAAAGGGACACGTCAAAGAAATGATAATCTTTGAGTACGTATGTGTAATGAATGTGTTAACAGAACCATATATTAACGATATACAATTAATATTATCTAGCATTAACCCTAGTCACCGACAGACCCGACATCCGTCAGCAGCAGACGCAAAATCTTCTAGTATTTAATTAATTATTGAAAACGATAACAACCCCCCACCCCAGAGTGCACAAAGTCGTGCAGATGTGGAATCCTGAATAAAACACGGTAGTTGAAATGTACGAACTATGGTAAGCCTGATACGTTGCCTAGAATATTGCCATTTCTGCAAGTTTCAATAGCAAACGAAAAAATACGATCATAAATGGTATCGATATGGAGTGATATTATATATATTTTAAGAATTAATTAAACAGCTAATAATCTTTCTATCGTTAAAAGGAAATCTACAGAGATGCAACTTACCATGGGCGTATCGATGAAATCCAGAGCAGCAGCAGCAGCAGCAGCAGCAGCAAGGAAAAACATCATGACCTCCAGTTGACCGAATGATAGGTGCCAAGCAAGAATCGTACATCTGTCCGTAAAGCCAAAACTCAACCATGCAGAATGCCAATCTATAGAAAGAATGTTCTCATAAAAGATGTACGGGTTTCATACACGTAATCCAGGTATTGTGGGTTTTAGAGGAGCAACAGTTTGAATTTTTGAATCATTTTCGAACATGTATTTATTGGGTACATTGAAAAAACTATCAGCGTGGTGTGATATACTCCATGTCAGTTGTGCCTCATGACTTCGCTTAGTGCGTTAAACTCCTATCACACATTTGTTATAACTACCTAGTATTTATAACAAATTAATTGAAAATCTGTTCCAAAAACAAGTCCTTTTAGAATAATGGACATACTCCCACTTAGTACAGCCGCTGAACAACAGTCAGTGAGGCAATGAAGAATGCTTATTTTCTTCCCAAGACAATAGTTTAAATAAGGTTCCTCAAGCTTTTTTTTTCTCATTCGGACTCTGTGCAGATGCAAGTATGCGTGAGTGCTTTATTGGAACATACCCTTTGTTTTCTGCGACGATGCAGCTTTAGACGCGATTTTTTTAAATTTATTTATTATTTTTTTAATTAATTTTAATTTCATTAGAGGCGCCACAGACGTTTTCCGTTCACAAGAAAGGCTATTCGAATTATTCCGCGCGCATCTCAAAGAACAATGGTCACAATTCTCCAGCTTGAGTTCGAGAGGCGATGGATTTCTATGGACAATTTGTGAACACGAATCTGTAAACAAAGCTATATAGAGGCAAATCTAGTTGACATGAACGATCGTAAGCGTTCTTCGAAGACCGGGTTCATATCTCGTTTAGCCAATCTCGTTTTCAATATCGTTTATCCAAAACTCAAATGACGAGTTGGCTTTTTGTTCAAAATAAACACCCAAAATTTCCGTTTTACGGTCAGGGCCTAGAGCCCGCCATTGTCAAAACCTGTCATATGTTATATATTCTATTTTAATGGTATTCAATATAATTCACAGTAGCTCCACTTATCTTAATAGATTAATGTATAGGTAATGATGTCACTTATTATGCATCTGTTAGGTGGGAACAAGCAGCGTTTTCTTGCCAAAGGATGACTGTTACGAGAGCCTGTGTCCTTCGCCTAGAAACTGATCACCGTACGTAAATTAATTAAATAGTCCTTTTGCGTAATTTCAAGAATGAAATAGCTATCAAATATCCCTGTCTAAATCCCAAGGTAGAGCTAAAATTTAATGATCTGAATAAAGCGATTACAATAGCTTTCTAGGATAATGATCGACCTATCGGCCAGTGCGTATCGATCAGTGATTAGCAGCGGGAAGTCAAGAACAAGGAACAGTGGTCGAAAACGAGTCTTATCCAAACGCCGGCTTAAAAGATGCTTACCAACGATTTAGAATCTCTGTAAAACTCTATTCAACCCGGCATTATTCTAGATCGTCTGCCAGATGGAAATGCTTTATAAGAACAAATTCTTATTACATAACTATGGTTGCTATATGAGTACGACGAAATTTTCTGAGTCAAGGCTTTAGGTAAAAAAAAAAAAAAAAAAAAAAAAAAAAGGCTCTCGGCCCCTTCTAGAAAACAAAACGCAATAACACATGAAATGATATCTTAGAGCTCTGGCAAGTCGAAAATCAATAACTCAACTTCCGACCGTACCGTTATTATATTTTAGTTCCTAGAAATATCTATGTGTGTTTGACTATTACTAACGTCTTGCCTGTAAAGTATCGTAAAACTATCTCACTATCTAGCATAATTCAAATCGTAAAAACTACTACGCGGTGGTCTGAGATTGCAGCTGTATATTACATTATCTTCAATATAATAGATTTTTACATTTGCCAATCGTCTTCCAACGAAAACAATCAAGAACAAGTGTCTTCTTTAACGATAAAGAGGTCATTTAACACAATTTGTATGGTCATATTCCAGCAAATACAGGTCCATACGCCATACCGAAGGTTTACATAATATTCGTACCAAAAAGATAAGTTGAAACGCCATTCTTTAAGTTAATCTGTAATGCAGAAGCCGAAAAAGAAGCTTTCCTTTCTATTAGGCTTGTTGAAGAGTCGAATACCGGCGCTGCATTAACAGCTACATATGTCAGTAAGAACAATATGGGTACACAAGGAAACGTTTTTGTGTTTCTTTGGGAACAAAAAGTTTGTATAGGTAAATATATTTAGCCTTGTCTTAGACGAACAAATCCTAGAATAACCTTACATAGATATAGATATAGAGCAAACTTTCGCCATAAGGTTGCTTAATTATTCGGTATGTCAAAGCACACAATTCATTTTTCACTCATTATCCTGCTGCTGGCCTAGAAATAACAGTACAGTGTGTTTATAACACAGCTTTGATTAACCAGTCTACGATTTTTAGGTTATAGATGCGCCTCTTTCTTGACCGATTCTTTGAGTAATACGAACGCTTTTATCTGTCAAATAACATCGTGTATAAATGCGTCGCATACAATCTAGGGTTTCTCCTAAAGATTATCACCAGTATGTAGATGCTCGAATGAGGCAACCTTAATGCTAGTTCTATATAGTATATTCCTTTATTTTATCGCATCCGAAGCTCGGACAGCGATCTTCACTCAGAGTGATTCAAATATAGGTCCATTTGCATAGGCTTATCGCGGATGAGTGTAGTTAACTAAATGTACAGAGCCTATGTAATAGCACTCGAGCCTTGCGCTTCAGGCCGTAGATTATAAAAAGAGTCGTTCTTCAGAAGAAATTATCGAATCGAATGTCTAGCATGATTGGCATAATCAGGCTGCACCTTAAGACGTTCGTCCTGCGACGCTTTAGGTAATTGCGCATTCTAGCGGCAATAATTATGCCTAAAAGTTTTGCGACACAGGATGTGGAAGCAGGACACTACAATCAGTGACGGTAATGCTGTTAAGAACATGACATTAGGAGATTTTAAGATGACTCTTTCGACCAAAACGTCCTTTTGCCTGCTTGGCGCTATTTTTAATGTATTGTTTGATATGGTTGCATCTTACTGCTGATCTTTTCTCTACATACTAAAAATATAATAGAAGCTATATAATACAATTTTACTGTAGAGCAATATAAGCAAAGACCTTCACTAGATGGCAATAACTTTTCTATTTATGTCATAACATGCGCCTCATACGTCCGAGTAGCATAAGCAGTAGTGCTGGAGCAAAATTTCCTTTGCTTTCTTTTTCATGCTTACCGTATTAACCTTTGTTACATCAAAGTCTATTGCGTGCCTAGGTCTCACAGGGTCATTGTAAAGTAAAACCAGTATGCGCCCGCAACCCACACTCAGACCACGGATGTAATTCCTTAAATTTATATAGTTCTCACAATTTACACCTGAATCGTCGATTGGCACCGAAAAATTGTTGAAGGCATAATTTTTACATTTGAAGTTTGAAGTCACTTCGGTGGATTGACACCAACAGGGATGATTTGTAACTATAGCACAGTGAAATCTTTAGCTTTTTTACAAACGTCAACAGTGAATTAGCAGACTATCCTATATAACTTGTTTTTATAAACAAGAGAGCGGAGGCAAACAGCTAAATTGAACAGACTTCTATGTACCTCTCGCTTACAAATATTTTTTATTTGCCATTGAACAGTGAACATATACTCTAGTATTTTGTACCATATATATATATATATATATATATATATATATATATATACACACGCTTTACCTGTACTTCGTCGTGGATTAAAGGAGAAATGGATTCCGCCCGACGCAGCGGCTGGCGCGCTTAATGCGGTTCGGTTCCTTGAAGTTCAGAACAGATGTTGGTTTGTAATTGCATGAAGCGTAACGCTTTATCTACGTTTCCTTAGAAACTGGTTAGGCAACAACCCTTGTATAGGCAGTTGTCGGGTTCACTTTACAGCTTAAACTTGAGTGGCGAATGAGTGCCTACCATTCAAGGTGACCCTTGACCTGATCATCAGTAACATTTGAGACCAGTGCCAACGATGTCAATGCAGAAATGTATGATAATTGTTTTTGCTATAATTAAACGATATGCATTTAAAAATGTCCGATATTCTGCGTTTGATCTAAACCTGCTGCTTTGAATGGGCAACGATCGGTGAGCCACAGATAATGCGTGCATTAAAATATACAATTTAAAGTTAAGCAAAGGGAGGCGACGATTTTCGGTTTCAAGGCCTAGGTATACCTTACAGAATGGACATACACACTTTTCAATAATTTTATATTATTATGCAGATATCTATTTCAGCGATGCTAAATTATTATAAAGACAACACAAACAATTTCTTGCAAAATACTATTAGTAACTACACGATGTGTTAAGCGTCGAAACAGCACCGTAAGTTCGTTTTGCTACCTTCAACTTCAAAATTAGTTGGGCGTTATTAATATTCTGTGTTGATAACAAACTGAAGCTCCAAAAGAGCGTCTAAAAGTGACTACTAGCACTTTTGCCGTATGTTCCAGATAAAGAGGAAGTGTTCAGTATCATGAACTTTTATCAATAAAAAATTGAATCGGAAAACTAAAAAGATGACCATGATGGCATACGCGGGCTACATCATAAGCCAATTGCAGGTACAGTATATGTAGTTGCTTAAAAAAATACCGGCAATAGAAGTGACCATTCGTTTGATCCAAATTCTGCCCTCCACTTCTTCTGCCCCTAGTATTGCCGCCTTAATAGGTTGATCAATTTCTATGGTACAAAGTCAATATTAATTCATTGCGCAGTTACAAACACTGTTGCTACGCTCGTTAGAGCTTCCGCCGCATCTTAAACTATAGATAAGATAACTCAACCTTAAATGATAACGTGAGACTAATTTTTATATACTTGGCTTAGGGGGTAAATTTGCAATTTAAACCTTCGCTATTTCAATAATTATGATATGCAAAAAGCATTGCTTTGCAAGAATATGACCTTTCTTTCGTATCCTGGCGTCGCATCTCCTGTGTACTAACGCATTTGAGCTAGTTGTTATTTATACCGGGTGACAAAAAATATCATAATAGAGATCCTTAATATACGACATACTTTAAATTCAAACGAATACATATAACTTTAGCAACGGTATATATTCACTTTGGCTAATTATGCAAGGTATGTTGCTGGCATCAAAAAAGAAAGTGCAGAACGCAAGAAAGTGGGTTTTCTATAAACTGAACGGATCACTTCACAAAAAACCCACTCTCCTATAAGTGTGATGGTGTATTCCGCACGCCATACGGAATTAGTTGTTTTTAAATGAAAATTTCACTTGCGATAAAAGGTGGAAATTAAGCTTAATAAACTCGATTGAAGAGAAGATGTCCTTTACAGCTTAAGACAGTTGCGAAGTGATGAACGCGATACTTAATGTAAACAACTTATTAACATTAAGTAATACATACATACATACATATATTTACAGAATGAGTCGAAAGTTTTTTTGACAGTTGGAAAGACGAGGAGTTTGTCTCTGTAAGATATTTTATCTACGATTTGAAAGCTCAAGAGACCTACCCGAGTGCTATACGAAGCATTCAATATCACTCGAACAAAAAAGGCAATTAGGGAAATGGAGAGCGCTAGCATATATAGTCGATAGCCCTTCGCGTGCAAATTCAAACAAAGATTAAATGCAAATTCCACATTTAACACATATAGTCCAAGAGTCACGGGTTATATTCTCGTGTAGCATCATACAAAATGAGTAATGGTTTACCCTACATGGTACCAATCTGACACTTCGTGCTGACCGTCTTCTTCCCGTCTATGCCGACAATGGTCGTTGTTATAGCCATTGTACTTCAGCCGTATATTAACGATATCGTGCAAATTTAGGATGCTATTTAGGGTGTTTCTTTTAGAAGCCCGCTCTTCATTGATCTCCTCTTCTATACTTCAAGAGGTCACAAGTTTCGTGCTAATTTCAAAATCTAACCCTCGATTTAACCTATGTACATAATTCGATTCGACAGTTAAGATATACGGGGGGTATTTATTGTATAGAACCATTGAGTAAAATAGAAGATAATGGCACATTTTTTTTTTATTCACAGCACCCATTCATACAGGTAGTGAAGTTTAAACGTGAAGCAAATTGAGTTTTGGAGGAAATGCTTAGTGACTTCCAAATTATGTACAAATTGTAACAGTCGTTAAGATTCTGTATTGAAACATGACCAAAGAGGTTTCCTTGACTTTTAACACTTTTGTTGTATGCGAAAATTTTGTCTGAAACTTGGCTAAAGGAAGCTTGTTTGAGTGTTAACAACTTTTGTTTGTATGAGGAAACTCTGTCCTGGGGGACTTATTTAAAT
>NW_019211454.1:74903153-74922799 GCF_002443255.2 Varroa destructor
TTTAACTTCTTTGTATGTGGAAATGTTGTCCTAAAACATGGCCAAAAAAAAACGTTTGTTTTAACCACTTCTTTGTATCTTCCTGAAACTTAGCTAGAGAACACTTGTTTAAGTTTTAACAACTTTTCTGTGTGAGGGAACTCTATCCTGAACTTGGCCAACGAGAACTTCTTTGAGTTTTAACAAATATATTACATGTAAGGTTCTGTTTTGAAATATGACCAAAAAGATTTCCTTGACTTTTAACAATTTTGTTGTATGCGGAAATTTTGTCTGAAACTTAGCTAAAGGAAGCTTGTTTGAGTGTTAACAACTTTTGTTTGTGTGAGGACACTCTGTTCTGAGACTTGGCCAATGGGGGACTTATATAAGTTTTAACTTCTTTGTATGTGGAAATGTTGTCCTAAAACATGGCCAGAAAAAAACGTTTGTTTTAACCACTTCTTTGTATCTTCCTGAAACTTAGCTAGAGAACACTTGTTTAAGTTTTAACAACTTTTCTGTGTGAGGAAACTCTATACTGAGACTTGACCAACGAGAACTTGAGTTTTAGCAAATATATTACATGTAAGATTCTGTTTGTAATATGGCCAAAAAGATTTTCTTGACTTTTAACAATTTTGTTGTATGCGGAAATTTTGTCTGAAACTTGGCTAAAGGAAGCTTGTTTGACTGTTAACAACTTTTGTTTGTATGAGGAAACTCTGTCCTGAGACTTGGCCAATGGGGGACTTATTTAAGTTTTAACTTCTTTGTATGTGGAAATGTTGTCCTAAAACATGGCCAGAAAAAAACGTTTGTTTTAACCACTTCTTTGTATCTTCCTGAAACTTAGCTAGAGAACACTTGTTTAAGTTTTAACAACTTTTCTGTGTGAGGGAACTCTATCCTGAACTTGGCCAACGAGAACTTCTTTGAGTTTTAACAAATATATTACATGTAAGGTTCTGTTTTGAAATATGACCAAAAAGATTTCCTTGACTTTTAACAATTTTGTTGTATGCGGAAATTTTGTCTGAAACTTAGCTAAAGGAAGCTTGTTTGAGTGTTAACAACTTTTGTTTGTGTGAGGACACTCTGTTCTGAGACTTGGCCAATGGGGGACTTATATAAGTTTTAACTTCTTTGTATGTGGAAATGTTGTCCTAAAACATGGCCAGAAAAAAACGTTTGTTTTAACCACTTCTTTGTATCTTCCTGAAACTTAGCTAGAGAACACTTGTTTAAGTTTTAACAACTTTTCTGTGTGAGGAAACTCTATACTGAGACTTGACCAACGAGAACTTGAGTTTTAGCAAATATATTACATGTAAGATTCTGTTTGTAATATGGCCAAAAAGATTTTCTTGACTTTTAACAATTTTGTTGTATGCGGAAATTTTGTCTGAAACTTGGCTAAAGGAAGCTTGTTTGACTGTTAACAACTTTTGTTTGTATGAGGAAACTCTGTCCTGAGACTTGGCCAATGGGGGACTTATTTAAGTTTTAACTTCTTTGTATGTGGAAATGTTGTCCTAAAACATGGCCAGAAAAAAACGTTTGTTTTAACCACTTCTTTGTATCTTCCTGAAACTTAGCTAGAGAACACTTGTTTAAGTTTTAACAACTTTTCTGTGTGAGGGAACTCTATCCTGAGACTTGGCCAACGAGAACTTCTTTGAGTTTTAACAAATATATTACATGTAAGGTTCTGTTTTGAAATATGACCAAAAAGATTTCCTTGACTTTTAACAATTTTGTTGTATGCGGAAATTTTGTCTGAAACTTAGCTAAAGGAAGCTTGTTTGAGTGTTAACAACTTTTGTTTGTGTGAGGACACTCTGTTCTGAGACTTGGCCAATGGGGGACTTATATAAGTTTTAACTTCTTTGTATGTGGAAATGTTGTCCTAAAAATGGCCAAAAAAAAACGTTTGTTTTAACCACTTCTTTGTATCTTCCTGAACCTTAGCTAGAGAACACTTGTTTAAGTTTTAACAACTTTTCTGTGTGAGGAAACTCTATCCTGAGACTTGGCCAACGAGAACTTCTTTGAGTTTTAACAAATATATTACATGTAAGGTTCTGTTTTGAAATATGACCAAAAAGATTTCCTTGACTTTTAACAATTTTGTTGTATGCGGAAATTTTGTCTGAAACTTGGCTAAAGGAAGCTTGTTTGACTGTTAACAACTTTTGTTTGTATGAGGAAACTCTGTCCTGAGACTTGGCCAATGGGGGACTTATTTAAGTTTTAACTTCTTTGTATGTGGAAATGTTGTCCTAAAACATGGCCAAAAAAAACGTTTGTTTTAACCACTTCTTTGTATCTTCCTGAAACTTAGCTAGAGAACACTTGTTTAAGTTTTAACAACTTTTCTGTGTGAGGGAACTCTATCCTGAGACTTGGCCAACGAGAACTTCTTTGAGTTTTAACAAATATATTGCATGTAAGATTCTGTTTTGAAATATGACCAAAAAGATTTCCCTGACTTTTAACAATTTTGTTGTATGCGGAAATTTTGTCTGAAACTTGGCTAAAGGAAGCTTGTTTGATGTTAACAACTTTTGTTTGTATGAGGAAACTCTGTCCTGAGACTTGGCCAATGGGGGACTTATTTAAGTTTTAACTTCTTTGTATGTGGAAATGTTGTCCTAAAACATGGCCAAAAAAAAACGTTTGTTTTAACCACTTCTTTGTATCTTCCTGAAACTTAGCTAGAGAACACTTGTTTAAGTTTTAACAACTTTTCTGTGTGAGGGAACTCTATCCTGAGACTTGGCCAACGAGAACTTCTTTGAGTTTTAACAAATATATTACATGTAAGGTTCTGTTTTGAAATATGACCAAAAAGATTTCCTTGACTTTTAACAATTTTGTTGTATGCGGAAATTTTGTCTGAAACTTAGCTAAAGGAAGCTTGTTTGAGTGTTAACAACTTTTGTTTGTGTGAGGACACTCTGTTCTGAGACTTGGCCAATGGGGGACTTATATAAGTTTTAACTTCTTTGTATGTGGAAATGTTGTCCTAAAAGATGGCCAAAAAAAAACGTTTGTTTTAACCACTTCTTTGTATCTTCCTGAACCTTAGCTAGAGAACACTTGTTTAAGTTTTAACAACTTTTCTGTGTGAGGAAACTCTATCCTGAGACTTGGCCAACGAGAACTTCTTTGAGTTTTAACAAATATATTACATGTAAGGTTCTGTTTTGAAATATGACCAAAAAGATTTCCTTGACTTTTAACAATTTTGTTGTATGCGGAAATTTTGTCTGAAACTTGGCTAAAGGAAGCTTGTTTGACTGTTAACAACTTTTGTTTGTATGAGGAAACTCTGTCCTGAGACTTGGCCAATGGGGGACTTATTTAAGTTTTAACTTCTTTGTATGTGGAAATGTTGTCCTAAAACATGGCCAGAAAAAACGTTTGTTTTAACCAGTTCTTTGTATCTTCCTAAAACTTAGCTAGAGAACACTTGTTTAAGTTTTAACAACTTTTCTGTGTGAGGAAACTCTATACTGAGACTTGACCAACGAGAACTTGAGTTTTAGCAAATATATTACATGTAAGATTCTGTTTGTAATATGGCCAAAAAGATTTTCTTGACTTTTAACAATTTTGTTGTATGCGGAAATTTTGTCTGAAACTTGGCTAAAGGAAGCTTGTTTGACTGTTAACAACTTTTGTTTGTATGAGGAAACTCTGTCCTGAGACTTGGCCAATGGGGGACTTATTTATTTAACTTCTTTGTATGTGGAAATGTTGTCCTAAAACATGGCCAAAAAAAAACGTTTGTTTTAACCACTTCTTTGTATCTTCCTGAAACTTAGCTAGAGAACACTTGTTTAAGTTTTAACAACTTTTCTGTGTGAGGGAACTCTATCCTGAGACTTGGCCAACGAGAACTTCTTTGAGTTTTAACAAATATATTACATGTAAGGTTCTGTTTTGAAATATGACCAAAAAGATTTCCTTGACTTTTAACAATTTTGTTGTATGCGGAAATTTTGTCTGAAACTTAGCTAAAGGAAGCTTGTTTGAGTGTTAACAACTTTTGTTTGTGTGAGGACACTCTGTTCTGAGACTTGGCCAATGGGGGACTTATATAAGTTTTAACTTCTTTGTATGTGGAAATGTTGTCCTAAAACATGGCCAGAAAAAAACGTTTGTTTTAACCACTTCTTTGTATCTTCCTGAAACTTAGCTAGAGAACACTTGTTTAAGTTTTAACAACTTTTCTGTGTGAGGAAACTCTATACTGAGACTTGACCAACGAGAACTTGAGTTTTAGCAAATATATTACATGTAAGATTCTGTTTGTAATATGGCCAAAAAGATTTTCTTGACTTTTAACAATTTTGTTGTATGCGGAAATTTTGTCTGAAACTTGGCTAAAGGAAGCTTGTTTGACTGTTAACAACTTTTGTTTGTATGAGGAAACTCTGTCCTGAGACTTGGCCAATGGGGGACTTATTTAAGTTTTAACTTCTTTGTATGTGGAAATGTTGTCCTAAAACATGGCCAGAAAAAAACGTTTGTTTTAACCACTTCTTTGTATCTTCCTGAAACTTAGCTAGAGAACACTTGTTTAAGTTTTAACAACTTTTCTGTGTGAGGGAACTCTATCCTGAAACTTGGCCAACGAGAACTTCTTTGAGTTTTAACAAATATATTACATGTAAGGTTCTGTTTTGAAATATGACCAAAAAGATTTCCTTGACTTTTAACAATTTTGTTGTATGCGGAAATTTTGTCTGAAACTTAGCTAAAGGAAGCTTGTTTGAGTGTTAACAACTTTTGTTTGTGTGAGGACACTCTGTTCTGAGACTTGGCCAATGGGGGACTTATATAAGTTTTAACTTCTTTGTATGTGGAAATGTTGTCCTAAAACATGGCCAGAAAAAAACGTTTGTTTTAACCACTTCTTTGTATCTTCCTGAAACTTAGCTAGAGAACACTTGTTTAAGTTTTAACAACTTTTCTGTGTGAGGAAACTCTATACTGAGACTTGACCAACGAGAACTTGAGTTTTAGCAAATATATTACATGTAAGATTCTGTTTGTAATATGGCCAAAAAGATTTTCTTGACTTTTAACAATTTTGTTGTATGCGGAAATTTTGTCTGAAACTTGGCTAAAGGAAGCTTGTTTGACTGTTAACAACTTTTGTTTGTATGAGGAAACTCTGTCCTGAGACTTGGCCAATGGGGGACTTATTTAAGTTTTAACTTCTTTGTATGTGGAAATGTTGTCCTAAAACATGGCCAAAAAAACGTTTGTTTTAACCACTTCTTTGTATCTTCCTGAAACTTAGCTAGAGAACACTTGTTTAAGTTTTAACAACTTTTCTGTGTGAGGGAACTCTATCCTGAGACTTGGCCAACGAGAACTTCTTTGAGTTTTAACAAATATATTCATGTAAGGTTCTGTTTTGAAATATGACCAAAAAGATTTCCTGACTTTTAACAATTTTGTTGTATGCGGAAATTTTGTCTGAAACTTGGCTAAAGGAAGCTTGTTTGATGTTAACAACTTTTGTTTGTATGAGGAAACTCTGTCCTGAGACTTGGCCAATGGGGGACTTATTTAAGTTTTAACTTCTTTGTATGTG
Source organism: Varroa destructor (assembly GCF_002443255.2). Lineage (NCBI taxonomy): Eukaryota > Metazoa > Arthropoda > Arachnida > Mesostigmata > Varroidae > Varroa > Varroa destructor. The sequence goes on from NW_019211454.1 coordinate 74,908,744, forward strand.
GAAATGTTGTCCTAAAACATGGCCAGAAAAAAACGTTTGTTTTAACCACTTCTTTGTATCTTCCTGAAACTTAGCTAGAGAACACTTGTTTAAGTTTTAACAACTTTTCTGTGTGAGGGAACTCTATCCTGAGACTTGGCCAACGAGAACTTCTTTGAGTTTTAACAAATATATTACATGTAAGGTTCTGTTTTGAAATATGACCAAAAAGATTTCCTTGACTTTTAACAATTTTGTTGTATGCGGAAATTTTGTCTGAAACTTAGCTAAAGGAAGCTTGTTTGAGTGTTAACAACTTTTGTTTGTGTGAGGACACTCTGTTCTGAGACTTGGCCAATGGGGGACTTATATAAGTTTTAACTTCTTTGTATGTGGAAATGTTGTCCTAAAAGATGGCCAAAAAAAAACGTTTGTTTTAACCACTTCTTTGTATCTTCCTGAACCTTAGCTAGAGAACACTTGTTTAAGTTTTAACAACTTTTCTGTGTGAGGAAACTCTATCCTGAGACTTGGCCAACGAGAACTTCTTTGAGTTTTAACAAATATATTACATGTAAGGTTCTGTTTTGAAATATGACCAAAAAGATTTCCTTGACTTTTAACAATTTTGTTGTATGCGGAAATTTTGTCTGAAACTTGGCTAAAGGAAGCTTGTTTGACTGTTAACAACTTTTGTTTGTATGAGGAAACTCTGTCCTGAGACTTGGCCAATGGGGGACTTATTTAAGTTTTAACTTCTTTGTATGTGGAAATGTTGTCCTAAAACATGGCCAGAAAAAACGTTTGTTTTAACCAGTTCTTTGTATCTTCCTAAAACTTAGCTAGAGAACACTTGTTTAAGTTTTAACAACTTTTCTGTGTGAGGAAACTCTATACTGAGACTTGACCAACGAGAACTTGAGTTTTAGCAAATATATTACATGTAAGATTCTGTTTGTAATATGGCCAAAAAGATTTTCTTGACTTTTAACAATTTTGTTGTATGCGGAAATTTTGTCTGAAACTTGGCTAAAGGAAGCTTGTTTGACTGTTAACAACTTTTGTTTGTATGAGGAAACTCTGTCCTGAGACTTGGCCAATGGGGGACTTATTTAACTTCTTTGTATGTGGAAATGTTGTCCTAAAAGATGGCCAAAAAAAAACGTTTGTTTTAACCACTTCTTTGTATCTTCCTGAAACTTAGCTAGAGAACACTTGTTTAAGTTTTAACAACTTTTCTGTGTGAGGAAACTCTATCTGAGACTTGGCCAACGAGAACTTGAGTTTTAGCAAATATATTACATGTAAGATTCTGTTTGTAATATGGCCAAAAAGATTTTCTTGACTTTTAACAATTTTGTTGTATGCGGAAATTTTGTCTGAAACTTGGCTAAAGGAAGCTTGTTTGACTGTTAACAACTTTTGTTTGTATGAGGAAACTCTGTCCTGAGACTTGGCCAATGGGGGACTTATTTAACTTCTTTGTATGTGGAAATGTTGTCCTAAAAGATGGCCAAAAAAAAACGTTTGTTTTAACCACTTCTTTGTATCTTCCTGAACCTTAGCTAGAGAACACTTGTTTAAGTTTTAACAACTTTTCTGTGTGAGGGAACTCTATCCTGAAACTTGGCCAACGAGAACTTCTTTGAGTTTTAACAAATATATTACATGTAAGGTTCTGTTTTGAAATATGACCAAAAAGATTTCCTATATATAATTTTTGGTTCCGATAACTACGAAAACTTTGCAAAGACTTTACAAATTACCGGAGGCTTTTGATTTTGTTTAAGTTGACTGGAACAAAGAATAAAAGCTAATTGTACGACTTTATAAGCGGAAGAGTTGGATTTACCGGTTTTACTTTACGTTACCTTAATCGAGTTTTTTAATACATGTACATAGACCACACGAGCTGATATAATAGCCATATATGCTAACTAGTTTTTCAAAAAAAGTAGAAATTACTATGCAAGTTAAATGGGTGCTTTTTAACGTTATAAACACTAAAAGAAACTAGAAAAGTTTGTCAGATGGTTGTTCAATAGACAGTCACCGGAAAAACTTTTAAATTAACGTAGGTTGAAACTATTTTCGGAGCAAATAACGGAGTACAAACTACTGTCATATTCTATACGCCTTACCCCTGCCATACGCGAGCATGTCATTATATAAGCCAAGCGGTTTAGAAATTTAACTGTTATTGTCTAAAATAGATTTTTGGTAAATTACATTTCTACTTCCGGAAGGAATCAAGGACCGGTGAGATCAATGATATCAAAAGCACAGATATCTCAGAGTAAACGTTACCTTATGGGGCAAATTCAGCGCAATCGATCAAGCAAATGCCTGGCTTCGGTCCGAAAGATGGAAGATGGGCATTTCTGAAACGAGTGCTAGACGACGCGAGGACATCCTGCAACGTCTGCACCAGTTTCCTCTTTCTACCGCAAAGAGAAACATATAACATGTTAGTTTTGTTTTTTGCTCGTGTCGGAATGCCTTCAATACGTCTACGGCTATTAGATTGTCCTTTTGTCTCGGTGAATGGAAACATAAGGCCTGCTCTTTAGGTTGCCGAGAGAGGCAAACAGAGAAGTGGCCGCTTGGATGAGAAGGCAGCTAGAAGGAACTGGACCCATGAGAGCAGCAGAAAACGTCTGGGAAGCAAAACACCAATCATATGTTCGTATATGTGTGCTTTTTGTAGGAGTAGTTCACTGAGGGTGTACGTCCACACGCTAGAGGACAGTCAAGACATCCTTACCAATATATCCTTTTTCCCCTTCGCCAACACAAATCTTTTCAAGTGTCCTTTTCGTTTTTTTCATCTTTAGTTTACTCAACCTCCCATAAGATGGCAGTCACTTTATTCGATGATGCGCTATCGTCCGCCGCTTCGGTACTGGCCTTTTGAGGTCCCACTAGCTTAGGCGGCATGGTCATAAAGCGGCTTTGCTGGCCTTGCTTAGGCCTGAGTTGACCGACCCGGGAAAGCAAGCATCCAGGCGTCTATGTTGGACTTTAATGGAAATGTAGGGCTTCAAAAGACTCTTTTTCTTTTTCTGTTGCTCCAAATCTTTAACACATCTTTTTCTCTTTCTGACTCGTACATGGCAAACCTCTCGTTGATATGTCTGCCCGTTACATTGTTTTACTACTATACTGCCTAGACTAGTACAATCCTTTCCTATGAAATATGTCAGAGTGGTCATCTGACAATATCCAATAAACGTATTAAATATAGTTTCGCTGAGTGCGACGCTGCGTAATCGTATTTGCCGTACGGTTCCAAGTAGTCAAAATCATCATTAGGTATAGGTAGAGCTCTGCACGAAAATAGGGCACACACCGAAAAGACAAAGCATATACACTATTCACAAGTACGCAAATATTGGCGGATTTTTCGAACTAATGGCACGGCACCAGTCGATAGAGCGAGATTTCTTGCAAAAAAAACCGTACAAGAAACCTATATCGATACATTCAGCATGTATTATGAGATTTGCATCTTAATGCAAGCGTTTTATCTAAACAACGCTAAAAATATTTCGGTGGCATAGTAGTATCACGACTAGAATACACAATACCGTACTGCGTTAGAAGATTCGCTCTGGTCAGACCTGGAAGGAGGCAAGTCGTTAATACTGCACCAAAAAAAAGTGACTCCGATTGTTCCCATAGAAAAAAAATAGGTGAAGGACTTAAAAAAAGTAACATCCATAACAAGGACTGCATTATCACGTGGAGTTCCGTTAACCAGCTATTATATATATATATATTATATATATATCTATATTCACTAAAATCTACCAATCTTTTTTCGAATCTTCAGTACCAGTTCTAAATCAATCAAGCAAGTAGAAGAGTAGTACGTGACTTGTGTTTAACGTAGGAAACTATATAGTATATACATGTATACACATGTTTATATGCATATAATATTTGAAAGTCTAATGTTTATATATAGATTCATCAACTGCTCCGTCAGGATTACATCGCTTACGAAGTTACACATTAAGTAGAAATACGTGAGCTGGGCTTTTTTGAGCTTTTAGTTCGTGATAACTATCTGCAGATACACCGATTAACTCTTATATCACAAAAATTACTCATATACTAACGCTAGCTGCACCGACACGAAAAACATCGACGTTATCTAGAAGATTATCTTACTCACACTTTGTTACGCTTCTCAACGCAGAAATAGTTCTGAAAGGCAAGAGATTGGCAAAAAAAAGACATGCTGCGAGTGGATAATTACTATTTAATTTTCTCATAAAAAAAAACATTACATAGCAGCTAATCACTAGCAAGCAGTTATTGTCCCCTTGATGATTTGAACGAATTGGTTATCCGTTATGCATTTTTATGGAAATCGGCCTATGATCCATACAAAGGAGCGCACCCTTATATTTTTTTCCCTAATTTGTTCCTCTCTTTCTTAGGCCCTAATTAAGTAAGCTAATTCAACAAAATAATTGTCACCTAAGCACGGTGCGATTGTCGTGTTTGTTTCCATGATAGAATAGAGGTCGCGTTTTGTCTATTTAGTTGAAGCATATATATAAGATAGTCTGGGTCTATAAGCGTAACCACACTGTGACGTTCCACTTAAAATTTAACTTCTGCAATACGATCCGGTGACGAGTATAGTGAACCGGTTTAAGGACCACGATAGGATTGCCTGATAATAAGTCTAGCAACGCTACTTAACGATCCTGTAAAACCTTTCTTTCATCTCTATTCTAATTTCTCAGAAGTCGACCAACAGAAATGTCCTCGCCTTTTTATTTAGATTAAATCGTCTTCCGAAACAAAAAAAAACTGCTTACGAAATTTATTCTGATCAGATTTTCCTCTAGAGTTCTATACAACAATCGCACTGCGCTTTGATTTCACGGAAATAATAATACCAATTCAGAATAAGTTTTTTCAGTGTTTCTGACAACAGCGTTTCGATAAGTTGGGATAAAACAATCTTCGGTGTTGTTGAAGTTATGATCAATGTTATCAGCAAATGCAGTGTATGCGAGCTTGCAGATTATCGGGAAATAGCGCTCAGTACGCAGCTCCCCAGGCAGATTTCAGCCAATCAAGGAGAGCCTTTCGCATACTGGTCGTACTCAATCGTGTCTCCAGCGGCGATATGCATTTTCCCAAACATGATCAATGCGGTTTTACTCTTCATAAAGTAATTAACGAAGCGTCTATTAACGTCGACACCTTAACGCCACGTAGAAAGGCAAGCAGCCTACCTTGTAGTTTACTACATAGTCCATAGATGTCCGCTGACCTAGCGCTGTAGAACATTTGGTACGACCGATAGCGGACGGCCTAGAGAGTTTTATGGCCAACACTTGGATCTAGGTGGCTCCGACTTAGCCGCGAGATAAACAATACGAGGTTAATCGTCTATTCTGTTTTGGTATTGGTTTAGGTGGTTTATGAGAATGTAGGTACATTAACGGACAAGTGCTGACTTGGTTCTAACATACAGCCGTGTCGTTTTATGAATTTTCATTATCAATCGTCCTGCCCTATATAGAGATCACCATGGTATTTATTCTAATAGACACAGGCCATCTTTATATCCAGCAGTGAGTGTTATCACTTCTCTCGATCTTCAGCTCAGGCTGTCTGCTCTTTCTCCAAAACCACTGCTCCCATACGACAAGCAGCTCATCCCTTTCAACACGCTTGCTTCGTCGGCGACGTAATCACGCGGTAGCTGTAACAGTAGAATAATTTACGCGAGGTCTTGACGTTACGAAAAATTGTAGCGTTTTGTACGTAGACGGTGCGTAAGACGTGCGCTCGACTGTGTTAGATACAGGAGATACTTCTTGCCGAACTTGGTTGTATGGATTTGATCTGTATATTGTCAATGTGCGGAGCTCATATCTGCGGAAAAGATAGTAGTGGGTAATAATTTCATTCATAGATAATGCCATACGACCACTGTACGGACCGCTGTTAGAACTCGCTCTATATGCGTTATATATAAACGATTTTATAATTGTTTATAGAAGTCTTCATAATATATGCTAGTAACTGCAGTCATTGTGCGATGGCGATCTATTGAAAACCAGATCGCTCACCGTCAAGAAACCATCAAACAAACCTTTCCTGTTTAATAGGTAAATAGTCATGAAGATAATACGTGGGTCTATACTTATTACGTTATTTCGGAATGGACATATGATAGATATTTTACGGGTGCGGATAGCTCAAGTACACTAGTTCTAAAAATGGTGGTCCAAGTGGTATATCATCCAATGGAACCTTTTTCGATAGCAATAGAATACACCGTACAATCAGCATACTTCTCTAAGTTATTAGCAGTTCTATTTTCAATGTGAAGTCTTTGGTTGTGTATTGATATAATCACAAAAATAGGCCTCACGATAATGAAAATATGTCTCCATCATTGGGTACTTCGTTTTTATGATCTAGCGATATTCTTACATTACCTTCAATACTCAAATTCTCCTAAAATTTATTTATACTAAACTGATCCGCCTTAAGATACATGTAACTGCTTTTAAGCCCGTTCTAAGTCATAGTCCAATTCCCATTCCATTTAGTTTAAACTTATTCATCCTATTGTAGTATATGTGCCTCTGGGTTTTGCGTATTCGAAAGAACTGAGGTAGCTGTCGTTCTCTGTCATCTTTGATCGTGAAAGGATTATAAAAGGTTTCTTGACTTTTATACAAGGCTTTTGCATTTTGTACACGTTCGACATTAAACCTACGACATTCTACACGCTATGTTTTCTATGTAACCGATAGGCTAGAAGGCAAACAAAAGGACGACCATCCCGCCTTCAGTCCACCAGTTCTTCATTGAAATAAAGAGTCAAGCGCGGCAATCTTTAACTTGTGGCTTAGAATGAGCCATGTACGCGGTATGTTCAGCAAGGACACACCCCGGGCAATGAAAGTCACTTTAGGGTCATACGGAGCTAAGGAATTCTTTTCTTACGAACTCGTCCAGCTGGCTGCCATACCATTTTATAAGCAATAACGCCTTGACAAGATCACTACGTAGCATTTAAGTATTAGGTGCTCAGGAATACATAGGCTACATTGAAGTGATGATCGTCGCGCATGGGGCATTACGTTGATACGCTATCACAGGCTATCAACACTTAGATGTCCATCAATACGATTTGTGTATACTTATATGCATTATAAGATCAGTAATTATGTTTTATATTATTTAAATTGAAACGTTCAGAAACAAAAAGTTTGCAGCACAAATGCTAAGCCTAGGAGTCTAATTAGCGCATCGGGCTCTCAAGAGAGGGCACTAAAGGGCAGCTACCTATCACATTCATAGTAAGTCCCTCTTTCCCAATTACCTACTCGATTTACAGTCTTACAATCAAAATTTATGGTACGTCTAATGAAGGAGATTTTCAGTAACTCAAGGTTCTCCACTGTAAGGTCTTGCCAAATTACATTGTTGTCCTGTCAACCGCTGCCGGTGTTACATTCAGGTCCATGGGCGGAGCGCTATAGCGAAGCAAAGCCAATCTAGAGTTCTGATCGCGCTCACACAGCCAAGGCTTTTCTATATCTCTTTGCAGTGTGCAAAATCCTGCTTCTCTCTCTGAAATTTAGCGCTTCCGCCATAACCGGGTTGATTGTTAGTCCCCATGAAATTACTGCCATGTAAAACCTACCAAGGGCCTGTTGTACTTGAAACATGCCAAAACCGTAGTTGACCAAGTCATCCGCGTAGAGAATGACTTTAACTGCTAGGCAGGATCTTAGTAAATTTGCAAAGAACAGAACGGCTCAGATTGTCATTCTAGGCCAGACCAATAATTTCAGAGAAGAAGAGAAGTTCAGCGATCCTGTCGTCTACGCCTATCTTATTCTCCTGTAGGGTGAGCGTCTTCCATGGAACTCCGCAACCGCTAGAATAGGCATATAATCAATCCCTGGGTACAGAATACGATTCTAAAATAAACAGGCTACCGAAACTGCGGTTGTCTGTCATTCCTTTATCCTTTGCTTGTTACCGTACGAAACACTAAGTGGACGCTTTTAGACAACCATAAGCAGGTGACTACTTATTTATGCCTAAAAAGCTAGTTGCTTAGAGAAGCAATATAGTTCTTGCATTAAGAACAATGAAATTATTTGGCTCCAGAGAACTTTAACACGAGATTATGATTTCAATATGGTACCTTAGCATGTTACACGCGTTCGTACCCCCCTACATGTAAAGCGTAAGGTATTTTAATAAAATGATATTATACATCTGAAAAACTAAGTACTAAAAAAATATTAACTTTAAAAAGAAAAGCTTTAACCATGTTTTTCTGTCGAAGGAAATGCATTTCGGAGTCTTCCATAACTGAGAAAGCCAAAATTTGTGCCTGGATTTCAAAAACGGTATATTTTCATACGTGTCGTCTTTGACTTTAGATCTACACCTCTAAGCAGTGTATTGCATAAAGAGTGTGGTAACTGCACGCTCATCTTAAAATAGAACGCCATTTTCCCCGAACGATTTGAGCTACAATAGAGTTCCGTAATTATCGATCTTCTTTTTTGGCAATTTTTTTAATGTCGAAGTCGTATAGCTCCACGGAGCGTAGCGTTTTTTTTTGCACATTACCACCTTGAAATTTCAGAAGCCGTAAAGTTTTGTCACCCCTTGGACACATCTAATCTCTGTACGCATCTGATACCATAGGATTCCTGTTATGGCAGCGTAGTATTTTTCACTGACCTTTCCGCTTTCTATACTGTTATTTTTTCCAACGAAAACTCAAAATGGTGAACGTAAGAGTAGATTATGTCCCGTTATATAGGTCACGGGTATATTATAGTCAGTACAACGATAGTCACCTCATAGGAATTAGCTGTTTTCGGTTGCTTCTACTAAATCGTGTCGCATACAGACGTCACAGACGGCTCAAACTCTGTGATAATTTGACTTAGGTCAAATGTGACATCTGTGACGCCTAAAGGCAATGCGAGACCACGAAGAGTAAATAAAGGATGTGTTAGGTTCGCTGGTCGACTGCTATAAGCCTAAAGTACTTGTTTACAGGCCACTTCGTTAGCTTAAATTTCTTCGTGGTACGCGTGGACTAATGTCAGCTTCACCTCGGCGAGACTTCCGAAACGACTTCCTGATCTAAAGGCACTTCCGTGCACTTGGGACAATTAAAATGAAGCAAGTTAGTTTCAACCCCCCTGAACATGATCGTCCTAAACTAGAATACGTTGTTATGGGATATTAGATGACTACTACTAAATTACATAAACACTTCTGGATGCATCATTCTTCTGTTATGTGGCTTGTGGCAGTTTAGCATATAACGTAACACATGTTCTACAAGTAACGCTTATTTGAACTCTATTCTATATTACCTTTTTTTGAAAGCAAAGATGCTGTTTAATTGTGGGACGAGGCAACAGCGTCCCCATCTTGGGTTGCCTCATTCTCGAAAAATCGGAATATGCAAGCACCATGATGGGCCACAGCCACGCGTACAGTTGAATGAAATGAACGATTACATGGGCACGGCAAATGCTCTGATTCGATAGGCAAAATTTGTCCTGATGATCCGATAATTTCTTTTGACACGTGTGACATTAGTCGCAATTAAAGTATATGGTGACAATCCTTAATGACCCGTTACGTTTAATATATAATAATAACGCTGCGCCATTGCATCGGACATGGTAGCCTAGATATGCAAGCTTGGTAGACATGATTTTAGGACGTCTTCTTTCTAGCATAAATAACCCCCCTTGAATTCTAAAGCTAATAAGAGTTAATTTTTTTTTGGGAAACCGCCTGTGGTAATAACACCTTGTAAAACAGTTTTTCACATTGCATTGTATAGACAACATCCGTTTCGTCCATTTTTACTAGCTTACTTTAAAAACAATACGTTTTTATTTTCGACGACAGAACATTGATCGCATTCGCTCCGCACTTGGTAGAGTAAACCATACCATTGGTAAATATAAGAATTAACTCACGGGTATCGCCTACTGACAAAAGATAATATTCAAGGTACATTTTGCTAATGCCTAACGAATTAAATATGGCATTTTCCTGGTCAGAGCGCCACAAGGTCTCTTTTTACCTTGTATTGAGACATCGAATGATTAAGATTTTTTTTTATACAAGGTCTATGCCTTGTACGATCCTGAAACTATGGGCCTTTTCGAACCCGGCGATATATGTCGCACCTCTTAATGAGCAGTAGACCCGATATATAAATGATACTAGGTAATCGTACCTATAACCGAATGCGTATAATAGGCCTCCATATATATACGCTCAACAATGAGCTGCTTCCAATTTTTAGATTGATTCAGCTACCTTAAGGTCATGGTTACGCCATGATAAATTTTCACAGGTGTTACTAAGACACTTATATCTTTTACACCGATTTAGAACTAAATGCTTTACCATTTTACTTTGGAAACGCTGCCCTAGTTATGTTTAGCTATTCCCAAGTTTACAAATCAGTCTAAACTTTGACGGCAGTACCTCAAGAGACAAAGGCGATTGAGTATGTGGTCGAAAAATTATCAGGCAAATGTAGGTAAGTTGAGCGGTTGTACAAGACCTACCCACCGTTATCGACCGCCGTAAATGTGTGGTTCTGTAAATACATAATTTTAAAATCCAAATACACCTCATAATCTTTTCGTGATAACGAAAAATACATAATTTTTCGACTTGCTTAGATTTGCTAACTAAAGGGTCTTTATTTTACATCTGTTAATGTAGCAGAAGACATGCAAACTATATATCGCATTTGAACTTGAAACCTAACTTGTCGTTCATATAGTATCGTTTACAATGTCCAAATTTTATAGCTAAGATAGTTACTACTACAATCATTTTGGATAGTTTTATGTCTTGTAGTAGATCCTTGTTGCAAATCCGCTCTCTATTGCAACAACAAAGCTGCTAGTTTAGGAAATGTGAAATGATCTTCAAAAGCCAGAGATTTTTGGTAGACGTTGTACGTACTTTAAAGATGCGTATAGCGGACACTAATAGTAATATAATTGCTAGATAAATGCAGCCCAAATCAGTATAGAAGGGAAGCTACTTGAGCACACAGAAGTTGCCTTTGCCCAAATACAATAAGCTAAGCCATCTGGGCTTATATTCAGCATAACTACGAACGCTGTTAAAGCGTCGACCGGCTTGTGGAAGGCACTCGCTCTCAGGTGATAGAGAAGCATCGCAAGCAGGCCCCGCGCTCGAAGCTCTTGTCGTTCGAATGTTCGCGGATACACCGCCGGTTCCCCCCCATTAGATCTACCGCAGCTGGACTGCACGACGCCTGGAAAATTGATTCTTCAATTCCAAATCTACTGCCTTTGCCCAGGACTGGTTTTCACCAGCTCTTGAGAGCACCGTTTGGGTTGCTGCCAGAGGCAGAAAGGCTTTAGATTGGAGAGGCCATGGGACAGGCAGCATTTAATGCGACCCCAGCAGCGTAAGCACTGTTAAGGGCAAACCTGTTTGATAGATTGGTAGACATAAACATTATATGAAACGATAGTAAGCCGTTGGCCCATATGAGTCCTTATCTGTGATAAGTGTCAGTAGGTCATACCTTGTTCCGGGAAAAACGCTTGCTTATAGTCCGATCAAGACTACTGCACATCCCGGAGACCTTCCTAGGGTGCATCACAAATGCGTGCAAATAATTTATTCAATTACCTCATCAAGACTGCGCCAGTGAATATAGACAGGCTTGCGCGATTCTCCTGTGAATACCGAAGCTCAGAAACGTCAAGCAGAAGCAGGTTCGAATCCGTGAATGGTGGCGGCCGTGGCGAGAGGGAGACCCGATGAACGTCCAGCAACCGACCATGGACTTTTGTTCAATTGCGGGGAGCAAAGTCGTTCAAAGGATCAATGCCCGAAGTCTTGCCTGTGTGGGAGCCTAAACCCAGCATGTCCCGCTGACGATTTCGGAAGTGTTAAACGTCGCGGTCAATCACAGGCCGAAAGAACAGCTTTTCATAATCGACAACCTAGACTCAAGGCTATTTTTGCAAAATCAGCCACTTTCTAATCACTACTGGAGGGTCACTGGGGAAAACGTTAACTACCGGCAACAGCATTCGGGAAAACGTTGTACCACTGGAAGTAGTAATGTGCGGGCAGTAGAAAGCCTGCCGGTTCCTAGTACGCCTCCGGCCAGCGAAGGGTTAAGGGTTTCTTGGATCCGTTCACCTATTGTAGGCGATTCATACAGAATTTTCCACAAATCGCAAGCCCGCTGGATACTGTGGCCAACGTGAAGGACTCCGTTCAAAAACGCCGTCCTCGATGGGGTCTGAAAGAAATCAGGCTGGGTGTAGTGCTGGTCAAGGGCGAAGAAAACGCAAGCGGGCTGTCGCCTAAGCTAGCAGCCATTTGGCCGATGTGGAGACTACATGTCACTCTTCCAAAACTGAATGTTTAGCAGTAGTATAGGCCGCTGAGAAAGTTCGACCATACACCTGCATATGTAACGATTCGAAGTTGTCCTGAACAGCACTGCACGAGATACCGAACGGAGCACTTGTATGGACGGGGAATGTACTTACACGGGTGACACTTTAATGTTGTTACCGGCAACATTGCATTAAGTATCTGAAGGGGAAGGCGAACCCTTGCTAAAATTAACACGGTGAGCTTTGACCTTAGAGAGCTACGATTTCGAAACGCATTCCATCGTTTCAAAAGCTAACATTCTATATCATTCGGGAAAATAGGGTAAAGTATGCCGGCAGGCGGAAGATGTTTCGACGCACTGAGGACTATATCTTTATTTGAGCTTCCAACACAGGTCCGGGAGTTGCTAGCTCGGTACAAGCCTGCTAGTGGCGTTACCGAAACCAAGAGTGGCATGGTGTGCTCCACCCGGTGCCAACTGCGAAATGTCGTTTCGAGAAAGTGAGGTAAGCCGATGCCGTCACCGGGCGCTAGAAGCTGCACAGTGCACTTCTGGAGACATTAGCGCCATCCTGCTAAACAACACTACCTGCTTTCATAATTCGGCGAACTGCAATTTGTCTCTGACGGAATCTTATGGCACGTCTCAAGATGGCAGTCGGACACCCACAGTACAACGAGATGGTAGAGCGTGTAATTCGAGCGGAAAGGTTGGCGTTTTTAGCAACGGAAAAGCAGCTCGCTCTGAAAGCTGCCTAGAGTGTTCGCTCAACACATCCACACGCGAAAGCCTAGAGAGGACGCTTTTTAAATTGTTTTTTGGCTATCGGGCCGTACTGCAAGAAGAGTCTTTTGACCGCGGAACTGCGCCGAAAAGCCCACAGACTACTCTGATACCGGCAACGGTAGCTGAAAGCGCAGTTCAAATAAAGAAAGTATGCCCCATATGAATTCGAAGACGCTGCACGATGGGCATCTGACTGTGAATGGAATGGGTATAGACGCCCAGCGGTCCATTTTAAGTAAATGGTAGTAGAAGTACCATTTATCTAAAAATACTTACTTACACTTAGCTTGTCATCGAGGTCTATTGATTGATGTAAGAAACTGGCGTCAACGAATGATGTATAAAATATTTTTTGGATATTTTGGTATGTCTTTCCGAAAATATTTAATAGCATATTTTTAAAAAATATTTACGGAAATATCAGCCGCTACAATTTGCCAATCGACACTCAGAAATAGTATTTATAATTTTCAAAACAACTGAAAAATAGCTTAAACACGTTTTCATTCTACCGCTACGTAAGCGAAGCGAACCCTGAAATACGTGCTTGACCATTTTTATGCCGGAATACCCATTTTTAGGTAGAAAAACATCTACTGCGCTTCGATTCAGCTCGGTGAGAAAAATCAATTGGCGTCGAGAAAGTTCTTTTTATACAGAATTACACGTCACGGGCATTTTCAACCTGAAAACAAATTTGGGTAACAAAACATGTACAATATTTTATTGAGTTCAACAAAAGCTTTTGATTAATATCATAAATGACTACTACACCCATCTAAGCCTCCATGCGAATTTTCGGCTATCATCGTTCGTACGGACCATTTTTCGATAAAAATATGATATATA
>NW_019211454.1:74922899-75212231 GCF_002443255.2 Varroa destructor
ATATATATCATGTCGTACAAAGAAAAGCTTAAGTGAGGTAAAAACCAAAGAAATAACAACTTCTTTAAATGAGCATTACGCTTTATGGGATAGAAAACTTACTTCGGAAAGAAAATTCTAGCAATCCACTGCAAAGGAGCTACAGGTTTACAACATTTTATTTCAGTGTCACAAAACCAACAGAATTACTACGTCCCGTTTTTGGCCTTTTTCATTCCAAAATATCAATTTGAGCTTTATAAAAATGTAATACATTTTTACTCATATCATCGAAATCTATCGATCAGTAGCCAAAAATCTCCCCCTTTAGAGAATATCATGTTGAATCTTTATGTGACACTTTTTACTTAACTTGACATTTGTATTCAGAAACATATATAGTATTTTGACTCAACTCGTCAAGAGCTTTCGACTGACATTAAAAACAAACGAGTTTACATCTTCTCAAGTATCATTCCGGGAGTAAAGATTCACTGTATTACCCCTAAATTTAAAAAAAAGTTAAAAAAAATATTTCCCAAATAAGTCAATATTGCGTTTACTTGGTAAAGCTTGAAACGACAAACATCTTATATAAAGCTATCACAGATTTCAACTGTTATGGAGCGAATCGCTCAAAATGGTCAAATGAATGAGAAAAACGAGCTCTCCCTGGTAAAGGGAACATTAATTTGATCAACTGCACCTCACGCATAGATTTTCTCAGAAGAAAACTCCAGCGATCCACAAAAGGTTAGCGCCCTTTGCGGGATCATGTTGGGTGGGGCAAACTCGTAGGCATAAACTTTCAATAGTTGAAGTAAACTAGAATAATCTGATGGCCTTTAACTAGCCTCAGAATCATTGGTGCAGTTACCGTGAGTCAGGGAGTAGTGATTCGCTGGAACTCTTTTAGGTGTTTAAATCTGAGTAATTGGTTAGCGCATGGTATGTATCTTACGAATGACTTTCAAATATCGGCATGTGAAACCAAAAATTTACTCGCAAGTTTTTACAAACAATAATCGCTTAAAGCAAAAATATAAACAGCCTGTTCGAACTAGCATTACACACAAAAAAAGCCTCCCCTGCAAAACAGTACTCATTCAACCAGCCCTACGTCACGGATAGGTCACCTAAAAACGATACTGCTATATATATACCCATAAAGAAGCTGCTGAGGGAGACTTAGATGTGACACAAAAAAAACATGCATTCAGTACTTGCTAGTTATATATCGTGGGCAGTATCTTTTGATTGCGCTCTCTACATGCTTTGCCGTAGATGTTACCAATTTCGTCCTTGGATGTCACACCGAATCGAACTTAAACTCTAAGTTGAGTATGCTTCAACAATTACCCCGCAACAATTGCCCTGCTTTACCGAGGCCGTCATTCATCTGCAGTGATATCATGATAAATATTGTGACGCAATCTACCCATCAGCTGTAACTCAACTTAAGATTTTCAATATCACGTTGCAAGTCTTCTAAGGTCCTACAGCAGCACATCTATTATCCTGGTGCAGTTACCCCGCTCTTCCACAGAATAATCATCTTCATTTAGACTCTATATATAATCTTTGATTCGAGCTGCGTTTAATGGAACTTATTGCTCTACTATGTGCAGACAAATCTATAGGTGTCTGTATTACAAGTTCCAGTTCTTCTGAGACGGTGTTAGATTAATTCTGCTGCTTCGTGGCAATGATCCAGTCACCAGAACCATGTGCCCTCGACTGAGAGACTGAGTTAACTTTGACTTACTGTGTTAATAACCCCGTTATATTGACGCAATAATTTTATATAATCCTGTTTCAGTAGTACAATTTCCATAGAATTTTTCGTTCTGATCGTACATTAGGCCTGGTCAAACTATTTCGCTTTCCTGGTAGAATGTCCTAGTAAAGAACGTGCGATCGTGCGAACAGCACGATCGTTCTGCTTGAAAAACTAATGATCAACATACATCCCGAAAAACGTCGATGAAAACAAGACCTTCTTTATTGTCACTTGGACACAAACATTTGAGTTTAGTCCAGGAAGGTAAAAACAATTTAATTTGGCCTGAAAGCTCTTGATTCACTCTGGAACGTGTTCGTGTTAAAGCCTGTCAGTATCATTTCAAGCTCAAAATTTTTATAGGGACAAGTGCGTGTTTACTTGCAGCGCACTTATCATTATGCTGTTATACCATATTGAATATATATATACTGCTACCCATTAAGTACTTCCACCGGAATTTTCGTGCGCGAAACACATAACCCTTTGTCGTGTCCGATTGACATGTTTATAGTACGATTATAAAGTCGAAGCTAGATAATAGTGGTTACTGTCTGCCACCGAAAGGCAGTCAACAAGCTTATCTACTGCAGCTTAAATTAAAGCTGTCCTTAATTCAGACAGTTGCGAAGGGTGATCAAGAATGGCACACCAGAAAAAAATCCATTTACGATATCCATTCTCCGTGTACCCTTTACCACACAAATATCCTTTGTTTCGTAAAACGATCGGGTGTTTCTGAAACAGCGATAGTATTTACCTGATGTCTCTGTCATTACATGAAGAGCTTCTCAATGTATATAAGCACGAATAAGCTTCGTAAATTATTATTGAGAGCAGTGTCTTTAATGGTGGATTTCTAAACGAATGGTATTAATACTGTTGCGGTTGGCAAAGAACGTTTCCTTATAACGATTGGTTTGCCACCATAGATAAAGTAGTTTAGAGTATGACCTATTTAGCAAAAGACTGAAGGATACAATTTGGTAATATGGCTTTGACTATGGAAAATATATTCCAGAACCATTCGTGCAGGCGCTATTTTGAAGCAGCTACCGAATGTAAAATAACTCGTAATGTCACATAACGTCCTAATACTAAGCGTGATTTTTCAGATCAGTGTATCGAAAAGAAATTCGTGCATTGGCATCACAGGGTTGTAATCCAGGAAACAGGATTTGACCAATAATATATCTCCTTTAGTGGTTTTTTCTTTCTCTGTTGAACTAAGCTAAATCTTTCGGGTTCTTAGATTAGGCAGCCATCTAATGGCTGGCTCCCATCACGAAATGAAGTGTGTCCACGCTCGTATTCGAACCCAGGCCGTCATGGGCCTCTCAAGTACGACAAATAAACATACTACCCATATGCCGTTATTCAACATCCCGACTGAACTCCAATAAATACTCGTTTATCTACTGATAGCTATATGGCGTAAAGGATTCGCTAACTATTCGTAGATATGGCTACATCAGCATTTTTTCATATGACTGACCAACCGGTGCGCACGGACGTATCCTCAAATACATAAAAACCTAAAAGCTCAGCTGGCAGTTGTGGAAAAGAAACAAACATCCGAATTTTCAAAGTCGCAGCCCCTCCTAACATGAGTCTCATAGCAGAGTGTTTGGTTCGCCGTCGAGAATTCAGAAGAAGGCACAGTTGAGGATTATAAACTTCGCGAACAGATGCCCGATAGGTCTTGCATTATTTTCAAGGTAACTTAGCAGGTGATAAAAATGCGAATTTTTTCTTTAGAGCCACAACAGGCATTTATCTGCAGTGTCATTCAAAATGACTTTCAGGAGCGTTTTGCTATAACTAGTAATAGCAACAATTGTTCATAAAAAACCTACCCTTGACAAACCTGTATGCTCGATACAGGTAACGGATGTTACCGGATTCGGCTTCCGAGTGATCAGTAGTGTCCTGTTATGCATGTGGGTTTCATGCTTTGCCATGTGAGTGGGAACAGGATCGACTGACGTAGACTTTTCTCTCTGTAAACTTAACTGGTAGGCGCCTGACAGTCTCCTGCATCACATACGTTTTGTGACGCCCGGGTCAAGTGTGATTTCACAAGCTTACCGTTAGCTGTGAGAAGATATATGTATATATATGTAGATATGTTCCTTTTTAATCAGCTGCATTTACTTACATGAAACCATAATACTCACAATCTACAAACCTAAGCTTTTGCTGGAAGGACCCAGAGCCGAGGAGGCTGATCAACTATCTATCGGTGTAAGTGGCCGAAGCTCAATGCCGATGCAGACCAAATAAGCACCATAGAGAGCATAATACCAACCTATCGGATCTCGGCACACATTATCTAATAAACTTCGCATCTGTTATATGTATATACCTTTCACCGACTGAGCCAAAGTTTGGCTATTCATCAGCACGTTAGTAGACCACAGTAAGGATGCGAGAATGCCTCCACAGCAGTGGGAATACCGAATAACAGGGAACGTAAGACTTAGGCCACTTACCTGTGTTGCTTTGGCCAGTATGATCATTTAATGCCAGTCGATTTCGAAGAGCGCGAAGTTGACGAGGCCGCAAACGTACATATATCTTGTTTAAGAGAATGGAAAGTTCGAGCTTTTTGTTCATAACGCCAGTTGTACAGGAAGCAAAAGCCGCTTAGCGCACCGTGGGCTACATACTTTTTACTTCTACTTATTGCCACCGTTCGATGACAGCAGCTTAACTTCAGTCAATGGATACTTAATGAAATTCGTCGTCCGGAACTCTAAGAGTTACTTGTATACAGACACTACTCGCAGACACATTTGGCTCGACTGACCATCGACGCCGCCACTTTCAATCTCGCTCACTGAAAGCAGTTTACGTAAGTTTTAAATGCAGGTCGGGTAAGCGCAGCCACTATTTCTTAGTCAAACTGCTATGATCCAATAGGTTTAGGGAAGTGATTCTTAGTTACTATGGAAACGCAAACAGCTGTTGAGGCCATAGTCATGGTGATAAGGAAAAAAGAAGTAAAGACTTCAAAAACGATCAGACACGCACCGTGTCTTGACGTCCTGTCCACATTCCGAGAAACGAGAAAAGCATGCAAGGCGCGACAGGAAGTTTATGGGTACACAGAATGCACTACGTTTATGATGAGACAGACCAAATCGGTTACATCAAACCCCAATAGTCAATTGAACCAATAGTCTTCTCGTATTTTTCATCAGTGTCGTAAGCATGAGGACGCATGCAATGGGGTTGCCATTTGCGTGATGCACGTGTTCGTTTGCTACCAAGTGCTTCGGAACGACCTCTATCACAATTCCCAGAATCTGATGAATTGCTCAGCTTCACGAATTCTATCTCATGTAGAAAATGCTGTTGTGTTAGGGGGCGCACCACATGCTGTAGCGGTGTGGCAGATAAAAGTCATTCAAAGCTCCTCAATGATGCCCGCGCCATCCTTTGTCGTTTCTGCCATCGGCTGAGTACATCTAGGTCACATCTAAGTCAGTGAGCAGAGCCTACTACATAGCCGAAACGTTCTAGCAATTGTAGTCATAAAGGCCAACATTGGAGATTTCTCCCCTTCTCTCAATCTTGGCTCAGCCCCAGCTCGTCTTCCGACCGCCATGCGAATGTGAGTGCCTTGGCGGCCACAGAGTCCGCTCTCCTTAGCATCCTTCGGCTGACGACAGACAGCTACGCTTTCAGCACACATTCGGTACGCTTGGCCTTCGCTTGTGCAGTATAGCCATCTGATGCGACCTCGGAAGTGCCAATGGCTTCGGTCACTAATGAGTTTTTCTTGGCAACACATCCAACGTTGCCAATACATAGCATCGCTACCGAAAGATGACTTGAAAGCCGATACCAGCATACGCATGCTTTGTTAAGTGGCCGCATTGGCTATTGCAGGATTTGAGAGAGTCTCAAGGTCCCCTGTTAGAGGTCGCAACACCATCTGAAAGGACATACTAACATTTCAACTTAGCCACCAAACCCGAAAAAGTACAATATGACGAACCGAGAACCCTCCAACATTTCCAAGAATGGCAAAACGCAATGTCCCCTTATAAAAAAAAAAAAATGAAAAGTTTAGGCAACTGGACCAACCGTTATTCTACAGATTGTCTTTTGAAACCGATCTGAAGGATTCTCTCCGACACAACTCTTCCCCCGACTTCGATGCTATCATAGTAATTGTTTAAAAGGATTGAAATGTCTTCCATAATATGCCAACGCAAAGATTAACAAAAAATCAATTAGATTGTAACATAACTGTAATTTGTGTAACTGTACAACCTACCGACACTTCTATGTACCAATCCGCATCTTCGGTACGCTACTAATTGTTCATTGTCATAGGTTCAAGTAGAGGCTGAATATATGGCTCTAGCATTTCCTTTGAGGTACGTTTACTTCATTTCTGATGAGATCATTTTGCAATGCTTTTTATTTGATCGCTGCGCTTTTCATTATTCGTGCTCGAACTGCACCTGTGTGTTATTTTTTTTTTTTTTTTTTACCAGTAATAATATTTATGCATTTCCGAACTGGCAAAATATTCGTTGCTTACTAAATGTCGTGCTTTAAATATCGAAGAATGGAGATTTGAAGATTCAGCATTTTTCTGAAAGCAGATTAAATCACATTTTCAAGGTAACTATAACTAATAACTTTGGTTTTCAACGAAAAACATTTTTCCGCGATTCAATAAGTTCTTATATATATATATATATATACAGAATAAATACGTATATACGTGTTTATTCGAACGTTATCGATCGGCCAGTATCGTTCGTATACATCATATACAATTACACGTATAGTTCAAGTTTTTTTTTGTCTTACTGATTTTTTTAGTATATGAGAGTTTGCCTTAGAAAACCACTAATTCGACGCTGGTTTACCAAACAGTCACATGTACCCCGTAACCATTTCCTCTTACACGCACCGCTAACGGCACCATTCATTGCCAAGTCGATGTCCGATACGCTGATTCATTCGACGCCGTACGGAGCAAAGATTCCGCCTGATCGTCCCAATTTTTCTAATATCTGAGATAGACTGTCGGCCATTTTGGTTTTTCTACTTATATTCTAATTTCAGTGTCCTAATGTTAATATTAAAAGCCTATTGAGTATATATTGTATGTATTTACATGCAATAGTCTATTGTTATGCGTATGTTGCTCTATGCATAGTCCTATATTATAGAGTACTGTCTCTATAATATAGGACTGAGCCGACTCATTTGGATCGTAGGGGCATCGTATTTTATCAGTGGTAGCCCCACCTTATTGCCAGAGAATAATTCGACCGTTCGTTAGCACGCGCGTTGCACACGCCATACGTAAATTGTTCTCATGTAGTTACCTTATGATGTATGGATGTTCTTTCGTTACTCGTCGCGTCTTCCCTTTTTATTTCAAACGTATTTCTGCCCCTCGTGCAACTGACACATTTTAAGCTTTCTAACTAATTTTATTAAATGAAGCTCCTTCAGGCTGCTGTCTACGAATATCTTAGATTTAATCTTCAGATCTAAGAGAATTTAACTCTCATAAATAGTTTTTGCTGTTCGGATCGTACAATATAAAACATAGACTTATCAATCAGTGCTCTTGTTCAAACACAACAGACAAAAAGCTCTGTTTAGTACAGACCCCCCTCTCAACAACTGCTCAAACAAAAATTACTTTATTTAGTAGTATTTCTAGTGCCAGTCACCGAAGCAAATTTTACACAACAAGGAACGACTATTGAACTACTGGTGTAAGTGATACTTAGATTGATAAACATATGGCAATGATCAGAACTTATTTGAAATCACCGGCTTCCGTTATGGCCAGTTACCGGCACGATTCATATTGACGAGAAAAGCTAAATATAGCATTTCTCAGAAAGCCATAAATTATAATATATAGAGTATTTATAGGCGCTCATAATTTACTATAGGTGCCACATTGGATTCAAATTGCATAAATGTATTTCCTAACAAATGTTTCCAGCCGGTTAGCTTCTACTAGAATATTTATTGTTACATTTTATTTTTTTCACTACAAGCCGCAATTTTTAATGGTTTACAGCATCAAAAATGATAAATTCTTTCTTTAGATAGCCTCAGGCAATTGGCAGCGAGAAACAGTCGCCGTAGCTCCTTTAAGGACTAATTTTTTACTGTTCCATTTCAGCCACCCGAAGACGTTTGGTTCAAGCTTCGCGGTAGAACATACGTGTGATATAGTCTGGTAATTGCCAATAAGGTTACATGTATAGACCTTTGGCAGAGTGGCCACAAAGCCCGTCTCTGACCAAAAACAACTGGATGGCAGAACCTCACCCCTAACAGAGTCAGGCCTGTTGAATCGTTTGGCTCGACAAGACTGTTAGGTCGGCTTGCTTGCCGGAAAACGGTTTGGGCAACTTTGGCACAGATCACTGATTGTGCGATTCCATTGTGCATGCTAGTGGGTTATATGTACATTGAGATACAGATTCGAGATACAGGACCTGTAGTATAGTCGTCAGTAAGTAAACAGGGGGGCGGGGGGGACTAGACTCTAAGGAACTAGGTTCAGAGAAAAGAGGGAATTTCGCATGCGAATATACGACGCCAACCATGTATACATAGTTGCGTGTCCGTATTGGTACCGATATACTATTTGGGCAGTAAGGGTTATAGGAGCAAGTTGCTGAGTACTGCGCGAATGATTCTGATAGGTAACGGGCGACAGCAGCCGCTAGAACGCAACCTCCAGTTTTGGGAGGTGGGGAACGGAACGTTTGATAGTAGCATAGAACGCTTGCTAGCTTTCTCGAGTTAGAAGCAGAAAAGCTCTGGAGCGTGCTTCTTGGAAGTTAAAAAGAATCAGTGAGATGGGCGTTTGCCTGAAAGAGTAAAAAAGTGATGGAATCGAGGACGAAAGAAAAAGAAAAAAATTCTGATTCCACTAACGTACAGTGTAACAGCGTCTCATCAAACAGATCCTGCGGCGAACTTGGCTTGTTTAACCAGTCGAAAATAGCAATCCAAACTGGGTGGCCGCAGTAGATGATGCTCAATGTACCACAATAACAGAGGCAGCAATAGAAACTCTACTTACACGGACCGCAGTAAAGGCTGTTCGCTAAATCCGTATAGTGTATTTCGACTTACATATAATTCTCCTGCCGACTGTGGCCACACCTCGTTAGCATGCCCAAGTTATGGCGTGCTTCAAAAGCATACGCTTCACTGAAGGTTTGTAACAAATTTTCAAGTGCAAATACATGAAGTTGTCTGATTGCAAACCGATAATGACATCAGCCCCAACCAGTGGCCTAGGCTCCTGACAATACGCTTACCGACCTTTGTGCTGATAGGAGGATTTTGATCAGTTAAACAGATACGGCGCGAGCTTGGAAATAGAACCTTCGAGCAGCGAACACCTGTAGCTTAAAAAACGTACGCTGTGTTCAAATAGCTTGGTATAAGTAGCATCTTTGATACGCATACTAAAATAAAACTTTTATTTCTTTAAACAAATTGCATAGTCTGTATCTCCTGTTGGCGGGAATCCAACATGAGGAAAAATTGTATTTTAACTGGTACCCATGATTTACAATTCTCTGTCAACGACGTCGGAACGAAATCTCGACTGGATAGCAGCGAAGCGAAATGACGAGAGCGCGACTACAGAAACTGCTAGCGCAGTGGCAGTGACCTGCAATCCGACACAAAGGACCTTGTTGGACTTCTAAAATTAGGTGCAAGTAGGAGATCTTCAACGATGGACGTAGTGTTCACTAAATTAGAGAACAAATTGTTTCCTGTTTCGTGTAAAACGAAGAGGAGTAGGGAGAGAGATCACGATTTTATCCCTCAACGTTCAGTATCGTGTGGTTAATGTCGGTAGTTAATGTAGATATTGCCATTTCTAGAAATCCGGAAGGCATTAAATTGACGCTTCCGATTTCCGTTCTTTGCACGTTTCGCAAGAACTTTATTATTACCCATATTGTAATTACTCTGCGATTAACTGGTCTGTTATTCTTCTCCTCCTATTTCGTCTGTCTAAGCTACTGCGTTTTTTTCTTGAGAAAACGTCTTCAACAAGCAGGCCTAGCCATCCATAACATCACAACATCACTGTGACCAACCTTTCCTTACGATACTACATATTTTTACTTTCCTTTTCTAACTACATATCCAGTTTCTCAGTTATTAGAGCAGGGCTGTCATAGCTTATATATTTATGGGGATATAAATATATATCTCTTATAGAATGAAGCTATGCTATGCCTAAAAGGGACAGTGGCCTTGTAGACTGTTTGGCCGGGCCTATCAACTCGCGAGACTGAATTCAGTATTCCGTATTGCGGAAAACAAGTGTTTTTTTGCAGGATTTGTTGCCCACACTTGGGCAATTAAACTATTTCAAATGACAATCCCATCAAAGCTATTGATCTTCCTGTACAGTAGATGGATAACTAAAATGATCAACATTCTCATTCATTTAATTATTTATTACCATTAATTATTTTATATTATAATAATAATTAATTATTAATTATCATCAAATATCTTATGGCACCCTCTATATATATATATATATATATATATATATATATATATATATATATATATACATTACGCAACTACGTGAAGCTCTGGGAGTACTGATTATTATTATAATTATTATTAATGCTAGTGTCAAGGTCGAGTGACTATAGCCGCTCTCTGGGCATAATGCTTCAACAAAAACCTCCCTAACGTATTCAATTCAACAAATATATTCTATGATTTTTTCTGGTCATTTTAGAGCCAACGCAGGAAATATAACATAAATCGAAAAGAGTACGAATCGAACTGGTTTGGTATGACCAATAACAATGGTGCTATTGAAAGAATTACATTAGTCTATAATGGAAACGGATGTACTTACGAGCTCTGTTGCCAGTTGTAGTCGTGCGTCACCTGAGGTGGGAGATCCTGCGACTGCTGAGCCTGCGAACCCGAACTCTGACCCTGTGATTGAGACCAGATTGATACCGCCGCCATGTTGGCAACCTTTGGCGAGTACCCCTATGGCTTTTTCCAAGTAGCGTCTGTTTAGGCCTTTAAGGGGTCTTCAAAGCAACTAGGATATTGATAAATTCATGAAGCTCCTCGGCAGACAGTCGACGGTCTTATGCATTCCTTTCAATTGAAGGCCGACAATCGGCGTACAGACGGATAGGTAATATACGTTGATTGGTAGCTAGATAATTGACCGACGTACAAACAGAAATTATGGATGGTGGTTGTTGTTGTGTTAATCATTGGCAAGCCGACCTGGCTGTTCAGGTGAGCTGCTCATCCGCTTTTTGCTTGTCTAGGATTATTCTACGTTTAGACAGTCCTTTTTGCCAACGCGTCAGCAGATCGGGCTCGCACCTCCCTAACGTTCGTGGATTGGACTTAAGTTCTTTTTTTTTTTTAAGGAGCGAACAGAAAATTTGGTAGTACCACTGCCAGTAGCAGTAGTCTTACTACTGCCGCCTGCTACCGCTATTGTTGTAAGAACTCTAGTAGTTAAGTGGCAGAATAAGTTGAAGCGGTTATTTGTCGTGTCGCGCAGTAAACATACGGGCTCTGGCCAATCCAGCTGGGTCGGTCGGTCGGTCGGACGAATAGCGGACTGCGACGGTATAAATGAAAGTTACGAAAAGCCCGATAATGCTACATCAATTTAGGCTGGCATATTTTTCAATATGATTTACGATCTTACAAAATATCGAGCGTCGTTGCTTGTTCGATATTTGTGGATTTATGAAAAAATGTTAGGTAACGATATTGCACTTTATGCATCATTTAATAAAGCACAACATTAATAGTCATTTTTGGCAATAGTGATAATGGCGATCCTGTAAACGCGCAGAGCACCACCACACTCGTTTTAATTATGGACTTAGTTTTGATTCATTTGTTTATCGTTAATTGTCACAAACACACACATATATACACACCCATTTCTGGAGTGTGACGTAAATTTTAAGCCAGCAAGAGTAATCTTGTCATTCCGTAAGCTGACGCTGTGGTACGTATTAGGTAATTAGTTATGCGGTTATAGTAGCAGATGTGGCAAAATCGAAATCAAGATATGAGATAAGATTAGCGAAAAGTCCTGCAGCTGTTGTACTTCTTTCTGTTTTCTGATCTTCTGCTTAGGTCGATCAGGCGATGGGGTCAAACGGCTGATCGATTTGGGAAGTGAACCGCTCGGCTCTGCTCAACAGAGGTGGACTGCCACGCATTTCTTAGCGACTCAACAATGGCAACTAATGCTAGATAATAATGCCTATTGATTGATGATCACTTAAATTGATATCGCCATTTCTCTTGCGCTATTGCTACTACGGCTACATTGACGAGTCGATGTTGTAATCGTACAATGCTTGCATGAGTTTCTTAGATGCCGAATATGATTGGGTCTATAACATCAAGTAGGTCTAGCCCTTTTTACCCCAACAGCAGGCTGTAGTACTTACGACAACAAGGATTTCTTTTTACCAATAGATAACTGCCATGCGGTACGCTCGCTCTTGTGTCGCTGCATCATAAAATACTCATGAGCATTATCGTTATTATCATCAATAAACGTTTTTTTTTTTTTTTGCTTGCACAAACAGAAATGATAGCGCATGCTTCTATTATCACCGGTAATTCTTCTTTTCGTATGGTATAGATACAGTGGTTTACATCAAACTATTAACGATTAAGTGGATGTTACAGAATCATCTTGCGTATAGTCGGGCAATTTTTTGCCCTTCGCTGTATTTTCGTTTCTGCCTCGAGTTACACGCAGCTGCCGTTGCTATTTTTTTGACGTTTTACGGTCGTGACGAAATTGACGAATTCGTTAACTTTGTTGTACGCCCGGCCCTTTCTTCTTTGATTCTAAGTACAGAGCAGGGGCGTTTCTGATGAGTTATTTTTGTTTTTCTCACCCATGACGCTAAGGTGTTACAGTTTCAATTGAGGGCTTCATTGAAGCGGTAAAAATTATTTTGATCATTGTGTTAAATTGACATACGTCAGATGTGTCGCACTGGTCCTGACCGGGCTGCCTTAAACTTGCCTTAGGCTTATAAGTTGCTAGCTAGTCTACCATTACACGGGTTGTGTGGTTCCTGCTGTGATTAATCTACTGCTCCCGAAATTCTCTGCTGCCTCTGTGGGTTCATTAGCAGTCCGAACTTGGTCCCAAAGTAAATTGTTTATCGGTCTTGTGAATATCTGGTATAGTAGCAGTATTAATCTGGTAATAGTAAAGGTCTCCTCGAGTGATAATCTGAGATGGGCAAATGCTGTGCCGCTGTTTTTTCTTGACACGAATCTATGACAACGTTAAGTGGCTTGTTTACTGTAGATCGGATTTTGTTTGTTGCAATTTCAGGGCAAATATCCTGATTTGTTTGTATTTTTTTATTCGAAACACCACAATGGATGGAATATTTAAGCTAGTAGCTAACGAGGGGCCTGCAAACGGACCCGTCTTAAGACAACGCACGATTTCTCGTTCGAGATTCCGCCACTTACGCCACTTACGAGTACCGCAAAACTACCGCAATAAGTTATTGCAGTTTGCTGTTACTTTTGGGCGTTTGCTTTCTCTGTGCGTTGTGCACTCGGAGTTTAGAGTACATTTGACGGTGATCGTTGTATAACCCGTGGAGGGATGTTCCTTTTAGTATAGATTTCTCTTTTGCAGTCTCTTGAGAATGCAGATCCAAGCGAACTGATAAGCGGTTTTCAAACATCCTCACGCTACAAGTCATTTCTCTACGCTATTGACGTCATTGCAAGTTTTCTTAGAAGCTTTTACAGCTATTGTTTTGTCAATACCTTGTCTCTTCTTTCTAAAATGAATTTGCCACTTCCAGTCTGAGCTGGCGATGGTGCAGAAGACAACTTTTTTTATTCTAGAAGTTGCTTATTCTTTAGTCTAGAAGTCACTTTTTAGTATTTACTTCTGTATACGTTTCGAAATGTCGAAGCTGTTGGGAAATGAGCATACAAGATAGGTACACTCTTTCGAAGATATCTTAGACATCTGAGTTCGGAATGAAGAAAATCACAACCGTAGACGGGATGTCAACGTCGACTCGGAGACGTTTCACTACACGTCAGCGTCGTCATTGTTACTACTTTATTCTTGACTGATACCCACGAGCTGCTATTGCAGCTGTGACTGCTGTGACGACTGTGTCGCATGAGCTCAACCCCTTCACGCCGCATCGTCGGCATGTTCTCCTATGAGCTAAATGAGGTAAAACACTTTTTACCTTGCATCGCTATGTGCCGACGGCTGTTGGAGGTTTTCGCTGAAGAGCTGATCTTGTTAAGTCCCTCGTTTTAGACTCCTGTTTTTCTTTCAGCTTTTTCCATATCACTGCTTGCTACCAAAATAGGACGTTATTCTTTTCTAAAATATAAAGAGGAGGTATTCTGAGTGAGTGGGATCGTGAGCGGCGACCGAAGTTAAGAAGCTGGCCACGTCGGAGACGACGGAGGCAAACAGGCAGAAGCAGAACCCAGCGACGGTGCCGTTTTTCAGCTGATTAGTCAGTGTGCACGTGTGGCTATCGATGTTATTCACGAAATCAGAGCTGTTACACGTCCTTCTTTTACTAATCCTGCTGATGGAGTGAATTAGGTTTCAGCGAAATTGGCCTGCCGACAGATAATGGCTGCTTTCGTTCCTGTTGTTTCTGTTGCTTCTGTAGTTATTATTGTTCGAGCCGTTTTTTAGACTGTCCTCAATAGTGAGTACGACTGATAAACAACAACTAGGTAGTAGAGCCTGAAGACACTTGGGGATCTGTATTTAATTTTCTGTTGGTTTGCTACTTGTCTACTCCGTTTGCTTCCCTTACCTAGTAATAGAGTATACATAGTGGGGATCACGATGAGAGGTAGCGGGTGTGGGACTTTAGGTGCCTTGGTCCTGTCGAACCGAGACCGTAGCGGCAAATGGGAAACGACTCGTTGACCTTGTCGCTCCCGGAAACTCTCTCCGCCGAATACGGCCTGCTTACGGGAAGTGCGCTCTTCACTTTGTGGATGTTGTATATAGTCTTTCCTCGTATCTGAAGTTTTTTCCTTCTCAGCCTTCGACGCCTTCGGACGGATCGAGACTGACGTACGACGGCTCACATTTTTTCGTGGGCCTCCATGTGGTGTTGTTTCTATTGGATTTCAAGTGATCATCATTCCTGGCAACCAATTAATCACCTGATCTATCCTTTCTGGGTACTTTCTATTTTCTGCTACCCACCTCATCCTGCCAGTTTCATCGGGTCGTCCTACATTCGTAGGTTGTTTACTGCTT
The DNA here is from genome assembly GCF_002443255.2 of Varroa destructor. Lineage (NCBI taxonomy): Eukaryota > Metazoa > Arthropoda > Arachnida > Mesostigmata > Varroidae > Varroa > Varroa destructor. The sequence goes on from NW_019211454.1 coordinate 74,937,992, forward strand.
TTTCTCCTCTTCCTCTTAGAATCGTCATCTCGTACAGACCCTCTCTGCTGTGCCCGTCTCCACTGCTGCTGCTGTTTTTGCTGTTTTACTGACATAAAGAGTTGTATGTGTTAAGTTACTATGCCTTTACATAGAATAGCAGTGCGACCGTGTGGTCGACAACGACACAGACTATATTCACTAGTCGTACGAGTGTCTCAAGATGAAGCAATGTGTTTTCCATGGAACAACTATTTTAAAATGGCTTGATTCGGTTGAAATTGTCATACGGCAGAGACATAAAGCGGGTGTAAGCTGGACGGGTCCCAAGGGTACCAGGTGCTCATTGGCTTTTGATGATGGTGGTGGTGTGGCAACAGCATGACGGTTTGTCCAGTCGCTAAAGAGCGCACATCTACTTTGATATTTCACCACCTCGACTAATAGTGGCTTCAGTTATTGCTCGGCTCCTAGCTGTAAAGCTTCTGTCATCTTGCTGGAGTCGACCACCTGCTTTTGAAGTTGAGAGAAGCCAAGTCAATGCAAGTTCAATGGAACAAGTGCAAGTGCGGAATGCGGAAGAGTGCTCCCTTGCCCCCTCCCCTATTCGCCAACCTCCGCCGGCTAAAACCCCCCGCTGCTGTTCGTGGTCCACTAAGCAGCTATCGAACACTGTCACGTTTTTCACTGCAGACTCTACACAACACACTGTCACTACAAAAAAATCCTACGTACAATTCGGAGTCGTGAGCGTTTTCAGAGCTGCAGCGGTGGTTGTTGAGCACCACACAGAAGTTCGCAGCGATTGTAGTACAATGAAAGCAGCAGCGCAAGTGCAGCGGCAGCGGTAGACGGTGCAGCTGCTGCTGCCTCCTCACCGTTGCTCGCCGCTGCCTACAGCTGCTAGATGGGAGCTACCGCTGATGCGGCTACAGGCGCCGCCGCAGCAGCCGCGGTCCATTGCGAGAAGAAGAGGTTGGTTCAGGCGGACGACGGAGGAGAGGGCCTCCCTTGCCCATCCATCGCCACCCCAGGCTAAAGCAGCGCTTTGCCTGCTGCTACGGGCAGCCATAGCCCGCTAGGATGCCCCGTTAGTAGCAATCGGGTCGGCATGCAAGGCCATCCTACTGAAACTGTTCCAGGCTTTTCTAAGTCTATAGCACGACCGTCATGAGGTGTGCATATCTTCCAGGATGTCACCAATGCACGGAACGGGAATACGAGGTAAATACATTGACTTTCCTAGCCTATGAGCCTCATTACGCGAAATACGTTGCAGTAGGCAAAAGAAAAAGGACGCTGATTACGCTTGTTACAGAACAGGCGAACGCCATACTCACACTGCTGCTACTGCTCAACATCCCGTCTAGTTTAGCTCTTTACTGTAGTTAGATGGCCTTCGCGTCACCACCATTACGTCAAGTGGAAAGGGGAACTAAAGCACGCGTAACAAACTAAACGTAACACCTTGAGTGATAGTCAGCGACCGAACTGCGGTGATGCGCGGTGGCTCGAGCTCAGCCCCTGCATGATACACACGCAATGTTTTTTGCTGAATTCCATTTCACCGCAGACTTCACTAAAATTTTCACTTGTTATGAGCAATGTTCTCGTATCGCCTTAAGCACTACGACTCTTGAATGAGCTACATCTCCTCCGACAGTGGTAGCAATAATTGCGGGATACACGTCAGTCTATTGAAAGAAAACGATCTTCTAAGAGCAAATTCTACGTCGGGAGAGAAAGGCCATTCTTTTTTATGCCAGTGTTTATCAACACAACTAGCCGGATTGAATCCAATATTCGAGCTGTTCGCTATTCCCAACCAGCTAATTTACAAACGAGTCTCACCGTTCCACCAGACGGTCACCTCTGCCCCTCAGACGACGCCAGTCAATGGTGGGTGCTGCTGGGAGTGGTTGAGGCAATCACTATACGTAAGCCGAGAACGGTCATCGCTTAATTCGACCCACTGGTATGTTGCAACATTCATTTGTGCCATTTTCGGGCTTTGTCCGGCCTTCAACGTTATTCTTAGTTCTGCCCCCGAAAAACTTTTCTCCGGTTTCTATGTTCCGCTTGCGTATGAAGCTGTGAAGCATTAATGCCATCCGTCAAGGCTCCATAGGCCTTGCAGCAGTATCATAATATAACGGCTTGGACAGGGCTGGTCTCCCTCACATGAGCACACCGACAGCTCGACCTACGGTGTCGCTACCATTATTAAGAGTGGTGAAAGTGACCTCGCCTTTTGCCCACAAAATAGCCCCAATGCGTGATAATACCCACAAAAGGAGAAAAGAAATACTTGCTCCCCTAGTATAACAGAAAGCCAACTCTTAATTGGTCTCATGCAAATGATTACTTTATATTAAGTAAAATGATAAGCAGTTAGTTAGATGGCCTCTTATTCTTGGTTTTCAATAGGAGCAACTACATGCGCTTCATTTTCACTGTATGAGCAATAAGTAGTTGACAGGTGTATATCTTCAGTACCTAACAAAATATAGCCAGCCGAAGGAAGAGGGGCGTATTGTACTACATTCGAGCTTTCTTACATCGTATGCCCCAACAGGATGTTATAATTGTATGAGAACTTTGTTGCCGGTGAGCGACTCACACCGTGGAAAAGGCTATATGTTAGATGGCGCACGTAGTATTCTGTTATGGCTAGCTTCATTTGCCACACTCGAAACGTATATACGTTCATTAGAAACATCGGACAGGAAATATGTCTGATCAGTGGCTTTTTAGTGGTTTAATTACAATTATAGTGAAAGCAATCCGTAGTACGATCGATCGTTTGCAGAGTAATGCCGGTTCGTCAAATCGAAAGAAACGGAAATTTGCTTTTTATTAACAAATATTTTATTATTCCACATAACCACAGTATTATATACTTGTCATTGGACAAGCTGCCTGTATTGTATCTAACCATTTTATTGTTTTACAGATATATGTAATTAATTAATAGGTGAGAATTATATACGGAGTACGTAAAATGTGAAATTTGTTTTTCGTTTCAGAGCTAATCCTAAGGGATCCGAGGTATAGTTGATATTGCCACAAATATCATACTTCAGCTGTGGAGAGGCGCGACAACCGAGCGGATATCGCTGAATGAGCCATCAAAAAGGCTTAACGTCTTCCGTGCATCTCATTAGTTAGACAAGTAGTTCCTTAAGCAAAGGTACTTCTCTGTTACCTAAAGCTGAGCGTAACGCAGAGAGCGGACCTAATATTATCATGGAGAAAATAGACCTTCAGCGGCAGGCAGAGGTGACGGTCTCTTCTAGTGCCGTTTTGCCAGCCTTCCCAAAAGCATCCACAATAACTTTGGTATTGCATCATGTTGAACCAGCAATTTGCACTACGAACTTTATATTTTTATTACTAGTGGTAATTTGCCATTGTTCAAATGCTAAAAGCCGATAAAGATAACTTACGATATAGAATAAAAAATAGTTTATCTATATATGATTCCGATAACGCTAAGCGGTTATTATATGTGGCTATGGTATGATGAACTTGAACCCGTTCCCTGACGCTTCTAAAAAAATAGCATAATTATATTATGTATAAAAGTCGCTATGATGGCTGTAGTAGACGGAAAGAGCAGTTGGCGGAAAAGAATCGGAACTTAACAATTTTCTGATTACTTTTTTTTTTTTTTTTTCTGCAACTTGCTCGAATGCAACGCGTCAAACTCAGAGCAGACCGAAACAGTAACGGCCAACAATTTTCATTGTAGGTATTACTAGCAGGATCTATTTATATCTGATTCACAGCTGTTACACCCAGTCTAGCGTGAACTATGGTATACACCAATAGTTATCTCGTATTTAATTTACGCTATACCTCGTCGGGCATATCTTATAGTTCAGTTATATACCTAAACCATCCAATTCCTACTGAACTCGTGCAGTTTAAAATATGCTTTCTTATTGCAGTAATCCTATTTCCCTGCTACAGTAAACCCATTAGCAACACCTATCTCGTTGTAGTTATCTATGTTCTCGTATCTCGTAATCCTATTGAAACGTTCCAACGTTTTTGCTACTGCTGCCTATTCTAGCATTTAATCCGTGTTGAACCCTACCGCTAACATGAATCCTTGACCGAATGCCGACCGACACCATTTTCAGCGCCTGGTTATAGTTTTCCTGAGAGCCTGTTATATCCATTCTGCTTTATAGTTGTAACACGCGCTTACAACAATCGTAATTCCTTTTATTAATTTCTAATGATTTTTTCGCACCTTCATTTGACAACCCTGTCACACAAGTAGCTACCCCGCTATGGATAAACGTTCAAGTAACTTTATTCCGATTATTCTGTTAGCGTGATACATGTATTCTGCTTCAGGAGAAAATAACCAAGCTAGACTATAGAATCGCCAATATAAATCCATGCAAATTGTACTTGACTTCTGAGTGTTCCGGGGGGGGGGGGGGATCAGTCTACCACTTTAGCTGACTTAAATTTCGTGTCCGTCTACAATTATTTCAGCTCTTCCATTGAAACGAGATCGCAACTTCTTTGCCTTTGCTAGCTTTTCCACTTCGTCGAATTGCAACCTTTTATTTGGTTTTTGGCTTTTTTTTTCCAGCCCAAATATCCATTTGGGTGGTAAAAAAGTGTACTTTACTCTTACTGAGCCTGCGCTATAAAAACGCTACATTGCATCAAAAATATGTTTTCGCTATTTTAGTGTTTCTCTTTAAAGGGAATTTAAAAAAAAATGTACTAATAAACATTTTTTAAACAGGTCTCGCCAGTTCAGTTCAGATCAGCTCCGACAACTTCCCCATAAACATTCCGAGCAAAAAGAGCGTTTTCAGAAAAACGTAGATTGTAATCGGACCGATTGCCAAATCCGATTCAGGTTATACAAAACCAAATAGAGAGTCCAATTCAATTGTGGACCTACATCATTACATTTATAGCGTTTCAATTATTTTGAAATCAGTTGCATCAACCGCGTTATCTCGACGTTACAGTAGCTTCTTTTCGTTTTCCTCATTCGGTTAATCCAACATTTTTTCCTACCTTCCTATTAATTCCAACATCCCGTTCTCCTACTGAAATATCCTCAAAGTCCTGCTGCCACGCTGTACTTTAACATAAGCGGTTGAATTTATTTTTCCCATTTGAATAAATAAACGTAAAAATGCCCATCCAACCGAGAAACATGGACCCTATACGCTGATATAGTTCAGAATTCATCATCAGACACTCGGCAAATTAACTAAACTAGTATTATGCTGTTTTATAGGAGAAATGAAAGAAAATAAACTGAGATAATTTACATTTCATCAATCATTGACGATTCGGATGAAGGTCATTGATTTGTCGCTAAATAGCAGAAAAAGCATAATACTTCCTGAATTCTATTCTATATCCGATTTGTAGAGCTTGGAAAAAAACAGCATTTTTTTTTTTTGGTCTAAACCATTTATCAACCCTATCTAATTATCGCGAAGATGATTAATTTGTTCGAATCAACGTTATACATGTTCCCCTGCAAAGAATCGGCTCCACCTTTTACACGGAGTTGTCCGAGATGAAACTGCTCTGGTCCAGAAGCAAATTAGTCCAATCCGAGTAGACTACGGTGTCGTTTTGGGTCGGACAAACAAATAATCGAACGAGCTGACAGGCAGCTCCTCATATAGCTCTCATATAGCTTCGATGGTATACCCAACGAGTCTGTCCAATGGCTTCGCCCGTTGTCACTTTATTATTACTATTAAATACACTCCTCTCTACCTGTATAGAGACGAGAGGCTACAATAGAAGTGATGTCGATTAACCATTTTCATTCTTTAAGGTTTTCCTCGCCGTTATGCTTGACATGCGTTTGATTTTTCTGCTTTTATTTCTGCAAAGGACAATTTGGCTTGCTTTACGTTTTATCCTGCATTGTTGAATCGGATGATCGGACTTGTACTCCCAGTTTCCCAGAGCTATAGATATCTAAACTGACCAGCGAACCCTTTTCTACTTGCAAATATGACTGTCAAGGAATTCTGTTGGGGAATAGGTTATATAAACATCTTCCATTGAGTGGACGCTATTCGTTGAGATTTCCAAAGAATTGTTGAACCCGAATATTTTCTATATTCTGGAGCAATCTGGTAACGAGAACAATATGCATTTCTGGGCAAAAGCGCCTTTATGATGGTAAATGAGACGGGCGTACTGGGTTTCAACACAGGTGTTGTCAAGCAACGTAGCGTGGTTGTTAGCATTTTTTGGATGTTCATCTAAAGGCTGAGAGTAGTCGTGCTGTATACTTTAAATTGTCATCGTAGGCTTTGGTATGAACGTCTTCAGTGTCGTTATCGTTACCTCATTTGATTACTGAAACCGGTTGGCGAGAATCTTCCGAATACGTAGTAACGATATCTCTCATGTTACGACGAGTGCGATCGAGAGCTTCGAAGACTTCTCGTCTGATCTTCGTCGCAAGCAATGAGTATTGTCGTACAAGTGAGGCCTGTTGTTCCTGAGCTTTTTCTATGCTACATGTTGTACTCTTAGTGACATGAATGAGAAACCTGACTTAGGGGTGTGTAGTACGGCCTCCTGACATCAAAGTTGCGGCGATGCTTGACAAAGCTACTGCAATGGTTACTTGTTATTGCTGTTTACCTTCGTTTTACCTGTTTCTCTTGGAACATTGACAACGACTGTTGTGTTGTTGCCTTTATTCAGACATGAAACGAAATCATTATAAAGTTCTCGTTAGCGGTCCTTACCATTTAAAAATGGTTCGTGGACGTCGACAGTTCCGCTTTGCTCCATAATGGCGTATTGGAGTCCCTGTAGGATTTCGGTTTATTGGCGTTGATATTATATGGTTGGCAGAACAAAATCTACCCTTTTTATTAGTACCTTTGAACCTAACTTACGCGTATTTAAGAGCGGTACCCCGATGAGTGTCAGTGACAGGAGAAATCGTGTTACTTTTCAACACTTTATGATGGTCTTAAGTCATCACATTCTTAAAAAGCCTCCATATGTTTAAGAAGTTCATTCATTCTCTTGTAGTTCATATAATCGCAAATAGATCTGGAGTTGCCTAAAGCACCTGGGTTAGCTCGGCATTTTTTCAATAATTTTCTGCCAATGGTCGTTTTCCAGAGGTAACCCTTTATGTATTTCAGCTTTTTTTAACGTAGCAGTTATTTACAACGTAGATTTATTGTGTAGATGCGTAGGTATATTTATTTGATAGCGTGCAAATGTGGAACCTGTAGGTCCTCTTTGCTTTCGTTCCACTTATTTTTGGCCCAGCACTAAAGTCCTGGTATCGACGTAGAACAAAATTTTCCCGGTCGTAGCAGTCGGCAAAAGTCATGAATGCCGCTAACTTTGTTGGTTTTTCGTTGTTCCCAATCAATTGTCTAGATGTGCCTACCTACGAAAATAGTTGTTGCCCCTGCGGTGGGCGTAGATGAAATCGCTCGTTAGGTGGGTAGTACTTAGATGGGGAGCTCAGCATTTGTGCACCCATCTGATATGGCATTATATATCGATATTTCTCGGCGTTATCCCCCTCAAAGCTAGCTTTGTCGTTTATCTAAAATGTATATTCCATAAAATAATTCGTTTGACATATCTTAACGTTGCAGATGTTCGGTATTGTATGGCACAAGCCATTATGATGTAGTTTTACAATTTACATGATTTTAACTTTCTTCGTAATCGACAAAAGCTTATTATTCCATCAAAATGTAGAATACGCACCTTCATTATATAATGTGCATTTAACCCATTGGTACTGCTATTTCTTCAAGTATTGGCCGCTTTTTGCAGGGCAAACTATACAACACGGCCCGTGAATCTTATGCTTTAACAATAATACGTTTAGACGTAACATTTCAGATCACGTAGTTTTGTGGTCAAATTTTGTCATACGGCATTCTATGAAAATGTTTTTTAGCTAAATCCTAGTCGATATTTCGCGGCTGTGATTTAAAAATGTCTGCATTGTGCGTCATCACCACGAAGTGTGACGCGTCTCGAAACGTGAAAATATACCGTTGTGTATATAAACTTTTGTAGTGGCTTGGATCAAGATGAGAGAGTGTAGAATATTTATGAACGTTTGAAAATTCATCTTCGTTTGTTTATCGTGTGACTGAGTACCTTATATATGCTTGAGCGTAGAGTGGTTGTTTTGAATATAAAGTTTTCAGATTTCATCTTTTGCGCAAAGTTTTTTACAATGAAAATTGATGTACCAATGAAGTAATCCAATCGGGTTATTTGAAAGGGGTGTTTTGAAGATCTGACAAGGCCTGTTAGATAACACATAGTGATATAGATCAAACAGGCTCCGTCCTGCGTCTGCTTTGCCGTTAATTTAACCAATTTCATTTTCTGAAATTACGCTCAGCCTTAAACAAACTAACAGATAGACCAACGGTGTTCCCGTTGCAATTTGTTGATTGTTACCTCACATGCCATCTAACTACGCAGTTATTTTATGCACGTCAGTGAAGTCGGCTGATTTCTAAGGGACGTACGGGAAACGATTTGGCTTTTTATCCATTGATAGGGTCGACGGAACTATTTATTCCGTTCCTGGCACGTCATCAAGGTCTAAAGGATTGTTTGTATTTTTTTGCCTTTTTTTTTTTTATCTGTATTGTTTTGTTTGAATATATATATTGATTCTGTTTCCAAGAGGTTTAAAGTTTGAACGTCAAGATTTGAAAGTTTTTTTACATTTCTTTTTTATAGTGGCACATGTTAAATTAAACGAAGATCTGTGACGGTCTTATATTTATTCTTATAACTTTATCCCTTGAACGTTACTTTTTTTTTTTTTTTTTTATAATAAGTATGTAATTTTTGACGTTTTCAAGTTCTTGCCCTACTCAAATTAGTTAGGAAACGTTTTTTTCTTCTTTTCACAATAATCAGCTCCACATCAGATTCAATTGACATTTACCCAAAGCCCTTTCAAAACGTACTTGAAATGCATCTTCACCTTATTGTAATACAGACAAATGGATACGATCAATAGAGTCTTGGCAATTGCTACTAAAAGATCTACATTTTATGTTATTATGTCAGCTAGCCGGGGTCTATGGATCGCTATCAAAAAAAAAAAAAAACCCTTATATGCACCCCGCTACATAAATCTTCATGTGAATGTATTTCACCCCAGTGTTTCGAAAGAGGAACAGCTATTACATTTGGATTTTGGGCATATTGGCGTGAAAAGACCTGTCGATATCTATCGACGTATTAATGTAAAGAATTGGATGATACCTTTCATATTTGTCTTAGCGAGTATCCACATCACTCGCTACGAAACGTTTGTTTTAGCTATAGGCAAATATATTGTCGGGATATATCAATTACTGTATTATTATCTCGCGTAAAAAATATCTTTGCCATTTTTCTCGCATAATTTTTAAAGAACATCGCCGAAAATTTGTTCAATTTAAATTCTCGCTTTATCAGATAATAGGGCTTTCCAAAAAACAAAATTCGCTGAAAAGTAGTTCAAAGCACTGTTTTGCCCGACTGCGAGAGCGAGCGAAATAAGTACAATGCAAATTTTCTACCTCTTACATTAAGGTATCTATCTTAGCTATCGGGATATACCTTGCATTTTTATTAACCACATTGAAGTCTAACTGCTAGCATAGGGCACCATGCCAGGTTTTTGGATTTTAAATCTGAAAAGTGAGATTTGGGTGTAGGAAAATGTATACCATTATTACCGACCAGAGCTTTCAGTGGGTATCAGGAACGTTTCCTCTACACAGGCCTTCACAAGCAAACGGATTTAACTTTAGCACTACACTGGAGCACCAGCCGCAGGCTTTGTCCTGCGCCTATTTTGCTGTTAGATACATTTACCTGTACGGGGGGGGGGGGGGGGGTAAGAGATTGCGTACATTTGTGACAGAGGGTACTTCGCATAGCTGCCGACTATATCCTAATAGCTATAACCTTATGGCTTCTTTCGAAATATAGTTTAGACATAGTTTTTTATCCAGCATGTGCTGAGTACACTTATTTACGCAATGAAATTTTATTGCGTATATTGAGTATAGAAAATAATAATAATATATTACCGCGAGCGGGGCTGCTGGCGCGTTACTGGACTTGAAGTGTAGACAATGACGCAACAATGGACAAGCTGCTGCCGTCGTCAATTAGCCAAATTGACATAACGCTTTATGAACAAAGAAAAAAGTTTCCCTCTAGGAAGAGAGGCACTTGGCCATTCAAGTCAATCTCCTGCGCAAATTTTCCCGAATTGAAATTTCAGCAACCCAGCGGACAATTCAGCCATTTCTTGATCAAGCAACGGACACAGGCTTCTACCAGTATGACCGGATCGGCGCACAGGCCTGTCTTGCTGTTGATTTATCTGATCCGTCAATTATTATATACAAACAATTATTGCATTGCTGTCTCACCTGACTCTTTACCTCTTCTGTAATGATGATCAGCCTGTTCGAAGATATTTGCCTGGGAGTCCAGCCAATGTAGATTTAGCCCCGCTTATTATATCGGCCTCCGGAGGCGGCTAGTTGATTCTGTTTTCAACATGCACGCCCACAAAGTCAGCTGTCAATCAATCTTTAAAAGATTTTTTTCAATAGACGTTCCCGTTGATGAAACTGGCTAACCTATTTATTCTGTTTTCAAGACTCGCATTCTTGCTAAAAAAAAATCGTTCTCATTTTTCGGCAGAACACACGTTCCCTACGAAGTGATGTATGACTCTGTTCCCGGGACGTCACCAAAGCCTAAAAGTTTTCTTATCTTCTTTTCTTTTCTTTTCGCAATATGCTATTGCAAATTCTGTTGAATTAAGATTTTATAAATAACATTATATCCTGTTCTCGGAAGTGCATTTTTTAATCCTTTCGGTTGGTTCGTGTGGGTCAAAAATAATTGACCATTCTAATAGAAGCCGACTTTGCTCGGTATTATCTCAGCGGGAAGTAATTCGAAGAGTGCTTTGGTAATAGTAGTCCACATATTGAATGGAGTATAAAAGCAGGTAGTTACTATTTATGTTGAGTGTCTAAAATTCTAGACCAGTAATCTTAATTACGAAAAATTAGTAGTCTGCACACGAGCTGCTCTATCATCTTCGGATCCGTGACCGTAAGAAAGGCCGCAAGAGGTTTAACGCCCCGTTCGTAGGTAAATTCCAAGCAAACGCCAAATTTTTTAATATTACTAATACATAGAACGCAGTGGCGTTTGCTAAGCATCTCAGTTACTAGCCAAAGAGTACCAACAGCGTTCTGAAGGTTTTCATGCGTTTTACTTTCAAATTCGTCATAACAAAGAAGACATTTATCATACCAGGGGAATTCAAATCCGAAGGACAATAGTCGATGAGAGAAGCCAAGTTCCTGCAAATATATTTTAACGTCACAAAATTATCAAAAAAGAGGTTTCAAAAGTAAGGGCATTCTGAGCAACAGAATTGGCATAGGATTTCTAGGATCTCCGTTCCTTTCGCTTTCCAAACACTTTTAGATGTCCTAAACGCTCAGAGGTGTTTAACGGCTACCGAGGTTCACTTCCAGTCTGACTCGCAGTGCTTCTGGCAATAAACCCTTCGCCGAATACAAAACTTATGCGATTGTTCCGAGATGACATCCGTAAACTAGCGAAGTTTTCCAATTTTTTATGGGTGCTGCGAGTCGTCTGCTGAAAGCGCCCGGATAACAATATCCGTGCGAACAATCTTAGTCTATTTAAAAAAAAAGAATTGCACAATGTAGCGCCGTTATTGTTTCTGCGTCAATATAAGATCAAAATGTTTCATATTCCGTCTGGAAATACTTGCATGTGAGCAACTAATTTTTGACACTGAGCCGGGTTTCGCTAAAAAAAAAAAGCAAAAGACTCTTCTTAGCGTTATCTCGCCAGTGGTTGTGTGGTAGACAACGGGTTGTAAAATACCGTATCTTAAGGACTATGTTGGAGAAACGTCTGTTGCGACAGATTCAATACTTAGAATGAGCCCGGCACCTCAACCCGATCGGAGTGACAACGTATTTTCACTAGAAAACACCTGATCAGACCCTCCACTTTATTCTTCGGAGCGATCGTCGTAGCAGCCTCCTGGCTAAGTACTAATAAAGCAACATGGTTTTCGTTAGACGTAGTCTCCGATGATCGCCGTGTGGCTTGACCAATGGGATCTAAGCTGATGTCTATTCCCTTTGCATGCTTATTTTGTAGACTTTGAACTTGAATATGTATTACTTATACTACAGAACGTAAACGTCGCACGGATAGCAACGGAAGATTCCGATTTACTTGTTTCTATATAGTAGTAACGATTCGATTGTAATTACGATCCTGAACGTTTACGTCACACGGCTAACCTTGGGGGCTATATATTGCACACTTACACCCAAATGGTATCTTATATAGGTGACACTTAAATGTACGTCAATGCATTATTCCAAACAAAAACAAATCTCAAACAATTATAGTTATTCTTGCTTTCGCCTTTATAAACGAAAACAGTTTTAACAATTTTCTTTTTAAGCGATCGCACCGTATGAAAACGTAGTTGAACAGCCTTTAAAAATCTGAGAATTGTGTACAGCCATGTTCGGCCTTAAGGCAGCACAATTATGTTTTAAGTACAAGGCCAAATACTTCTTATGCATATTCTTGAGTTAGTCAGGGGTTCGAAAAACATGAACAACTTTCAGGCCATGTAAAAAGGAGCGGTATTTTGGTGTGTGTTAGATGTACTGATGGTTATTGTTTGCACAGTAAGGCCAGCGCACTGGGAGTTTCTAGGCATGTATTGACGTACCTAGTCTCATCATCAATAGCCTATAGAATAAGCTACACTGCCTATCGCCTTGTTCAGAGCGTGGTATTAATCGAAACGACATAAATTGAAGCTCCCGCTTGGTTCTGTTTTCCCCATCGTGCTTGAAGCGTGGCACTGAGATCGTCCATTATCATTGGGTAAATATGCTATGTGCTGCAGAGTTCACATCCATAAAGCTTTCTAGAAATTTGAAATAGCTGGCGGCATTACCCGTTTCTTTTTCGGGCAATAACTTCTAATAGCATATGTCACATCAGCTTAAGCCAAAATCTATTTTCATCTGTTTTACACTATTCCCTCACCTGGTTATTTTCTAGTAGGCGACACAGACCAAACTAGATCTGCGATAACAGTGTGGTTTTTCGCTGCTAATCATTACAAGAAGAGTCCCTAGAGAACACCGCAAGTGTTTCTACCTATCTAAAATTCCCTTCTTCTAATAAACCTACGTTTTGAAGTTCTTTTTTTACCTTCAGTGTATTCGTAATGATCTCATCACATGTACCCTAAGGAAACCCATATGAGCCTGTTTTACTCAAAAGTTCCCGTTAACACACCGGCTCTGAAATACGGTCACCTTCTCTGTGGCCTCTTGTCCTTTATCGACTTGTCTATTTTTCAAGCGATTGAACCAATAACAAAGCTCTGTTTGGCTAAAGGCAATTTTCAATGAATTTCACTGATGCTTCCAGCTTCGAAAAACAAAAACTATTTTACTAAGCCTTCATTTTCAGCGCTAAATATTTCTTGATTCATTACTTCTTCATGACACGCAGTCAACTTATAGTCGGAAAGACATCCAGATCTAATCTGCTAATTATAGGTAGTCTACAAGCTAATCGGAACTTTTGATTCGCTACCTTGTTCCGGATAGGCCAGTAGGTCATTTACATTGTCCAGGTCACTAAGCGCATCTAGATAAATTACAAGCCTGCCCTTTATATAGGCTATTTTCAGTTATAATAGGATTCTTCAGACTGCTACGGCAAATTTCGTTTGCAAAATGCGACTCTCTGCAGTTCTATTGTTATAACAACTTTTAATTTCCAAAGATGTACATTGGGCCACCAAAAAGTTAGCAAGCGTTTTTGGCTAGTTTTTTAGAAAATATATTCACATCGTATGTTTTCAGAGTGTAACGTCGCGCGTCTAAAAATACCCTATGAGATAGTGCATGCATTTAATAAAAATTGTTTCGCTAATCTTCTGAATTTAATTAGCCAGTTCCCGCCAAACTAACGTTGGAAAACTAAAGTTTCGAGTCAGGCAGGTGCAAACCGTCACTCCATAACGAACCAAAGACGACTAATTTTTACTTTTTCTTCGCTACTCAAGAATGCGATCGAGGCCGGTTGCTTGATTCTTAAGTCCTGCACAGGGTTTAGCTAATTGAGGCTCGGAACGAAAGCTGTTTCAAGGAACTCTGTCGTTCGAATAAAAAGTCTTTCCAGCTACCAAAATCAATGGCGCAAGCAAGACTTTGGAAAATAAAATCAGACCACCTGTTGTTAACCCTTATTAATATGGCGTCAATCGATTTTGATTAAGAGGTATATCTAGCTAAAATGGTCATTGCACCTACACACATTCATTTTAAAAATAGGTATTTCTAATTGTGCAACATCGTGGCTACATTTAAAGAGTTGAAGGGCCAAATTTAACCTTCTGTGCTAGTCCAATTGATCAAGAAACCACTAACACTAGAAGAGTGAGTCTTTTAGATATTAGCTCTATAGAGATGCGCCAGTAACTGCGCAGGTTATTCTGCGGTGACGTAAAGTTGAAAATAAGCTGCTAGCCTTATAGTTTAGGTTTTGATACCCTGAGTTTGGAGAAAGTTCTACATTTGGCCTAACCTCGATTGGATTTTTCAGTGACTATGTAACCAAATTCCAAAAAAAGGACAAAGAAGAAAATGCAAAAATATATATATATATATATATAATCTGAATTGTTATCCATAAGTTAAGTACCAATAATTGCAAGGCAAGCTGTTATTGCTATGTGTGCAAATAGTCACTGCTTATTGAAAATTTCCGTTCCCGTTAACCAGTCATTCGACTTATGGGAAGTTGAGTCGTATGGCCGATGCTTCACACAGGAAAGCTCTTGAAGCGGTCAAAGGCGCTCGTACTGGCCAAAGCACCCGCTACTTGTCTTAGGGTCATTTGCACACTGGATCTCTCTTGAGCGCCGGCCCATGACTTTTAAGAGACCCAAGAACAGAACGAGCGTTAACGCGGAGTTGTCATCAGTTGTATCGTGAAAAAACAGGGCTTAGCATGGCCTTCGTTCTAATTGTAAGTAGCAGATAAGGAGAACGAGTCGAATAGCGTCAGAAGGAGAGCAAAGATGGAAGTTAGTATGATAGCGACGACTTAGTGAGCGCTGTCTTGACGCAGCAGCTTAATCACTCCGCTCTGGCGTCGTTACTGTCGTCAGCAGCGGCTGCTGCTGCTTCTTTTACCATAGCTACCACTGGTACTGCAAGTCTGTCCAACAAAGGAAGCCAGACTCCTTCCCTTTTCTCAACGCGCCCGTCCATCCCTCAAGCTGGAAGCACCCCAACTGAGTTACCCCTCCGGAATTTTAGGGAATCAATAAAGGGAGAGACGGACCGGCGCCAGCGGTTGCCAGCCAAGTTGAATAACTCTTGCCGCTCGTTATGGGACGCACGGCGGCGTCCTATAGCACTACCCTTGCAGGATGTCCTCGGTACGTCATGTCGCGCAAAAAACGAGAGTTTGGCGGGAAAGGGATTGGTCCTGGCCCAAAACCTGAGGCCTTGTGTCGCTCGATTGGCCGCTCGTCGTCGGCCAAGCGCCAAAACGTCAAGTAGATTTTTTAGGCGTGGCCTGCTGACAGTGCCTCTGCGGCTCCTGGTACCGCTGCCTTTCAAGAAAACGATTCCTGCAAGGAGCAGACCCCTACAAAAAGGAATTCAAGGATTGCCCGTAGCGCAAGACAGCGACGTAACACAAAAGTATCGTAATGTGATGCCGGCCTTGGTGGTAGTGGACCATGCTGCTTGTATTTGCCTACATCTTTGTCACCCTAATGGCGCAAACTAAGGATCATTTTGACAAACACACAATACCGTAAAAGGAAAATAAGTTCAGGTCATCGGCTGATAAACTATTATATTAATGTTTATTTAGATAATTGATATTCTCGAGACGCATTCCTTAAGGATATTTATCTTTCTTCAGTATTGATCTGTTTGTATAGCTTGCATTGCTTATATAGCTTTTCAGCACGTGCTAGTCATTGGCGCTATTCAGGTGCGCTTCTATGCCTGGCCGTTACCGTCATCCCTAGCGTTTCTGGTTATGCATCAGTAATCATAATAGAAGCAAATGGGGAAGTACAATAATAGAGTAGGAGCCCCGTAATAAGCGCTGACGATATCTCCGTCGATGCTGGTCCTACCGTTACTTGCTTTGATAGCCTCCTGCTAGCGCGCGTCGTATTTATTGTGTAATGCTATACAGAGTTACGGATGCTGAGTGTCTATGCAGGTCATCTGTTGTAGCAGCAGCGACAGGATCAGTCCGGAAGTCTTTGTAGGAAACCGACAAGGAACGCAAATCGGATAGCTGAGAGGACGTGATAGAAAAGGAGTGATACTTGTCGGGTCAAATATCTACCTTGGACCCAAGTAAAGGTTTTTGTCATCGTGGTTAGTTTATAGAAATGGGATTTATATACGGGCGAAAAGAATGAACCTAAGGCTTATCTGAACGGCAAGAAGAAAAAAAACTTCACAAACGGATCGGCACAAAGGCAGCAAAGCTTGTGGGGCGACGTCATGTACGTGCGTGCTAACAGCTCCTTTTAGTGTGGCATTGTACTACAGCTTTCCTGACATCAGCGTACACCATCCACATTTATTCTAAAATACATAGTTATAGTTGACATACATATATTATTTTCTCACGATTTCGAATTCCGATAATTGTAACAATGTGATTGAAATTAGGTCAGAGAAAGGGCAGTCAATATGTGACAATCTATCCCGTGAGAAACATCAATAACTATATCCGTTGATTGCTTATCTGAGCAGTTGATTGAAGATTCCGTTTTAAAAGTTAACTAAGTTAATGTGTTACCCCCTACAGTAACGGTGTGACAAGACACTCGAAGTGACAACTCCAACCAAGGGCGCATTAGAACTTTCTTTTTGGCGGCTGAAGTATGTTGAATAGTAAAAAAAAAATAGAGAACACTTTTGACCACGTATACAGAACTGATTTTTTTCTCATGAGGTATAAATAGATGTAACCAGAGGGGCTTACCATGCTAGAAATATCGCTTTTCCCTTATTTATGTAGTTGTCTTTGAGCATCATCATGATGAAGAGATTATTCAGCGGCCCGAATAATCTTCAAATAAAGTTTAAGAAATCACACAAATTGTGCTTTGCGATTCTACTTTCGGATCCTCTGGAATCGGTGCTCTAGCCATTTTCAAAATAAGGATGCCTTCGGAAAAGCACTGCCGCATTTAGCGGACTTCGGTATCTGTAGCATGGATGTTTGATCAGCTCTTAGCAGTGGTATCAAAGCATGGTATAATCTATGGATCCTGTTTTTTACAGCCACAAGCAAAACATCTATCTCTCCGTAGAATAATTTAACTGTGTAAGACGTCAAACCGAAATTCAGTTCATAGCGCCCATAAGATGAGTGAGCTTATTCTTATTGCCCTTGTTTTAAAGATGTTGAGGCTAATATGTCTTTATGAAATCCATTTGTCGCCAATATTCCTATTTTAAAAATTCATTCAATGCTCTTTAGGGTAGATTGTTACTTGATAAGGATTTGAAGGTAGCCGTAAAATACGCAGGAGCTTGAAATGAAAAATTTGAAATGAGCGCTAAATCATCCCAGAGATACACCGCCAAACGATTAGAGGAAAAGCAGTGAGAATGGCAATAGTTTATATCAGCCCATCAAGGTTTGACGGTCTTTTTTTTCTTACAGGGCTCACTTGCTAGCCTCGTTTGTTCACTCTCTACTGTGCTCAACGTACCTTCTTTCCGGCCATTCCGACCTCTACTGTCGTACTACGAATGGCAAATGCAAATGTGCTGAATTTGATGTTAGAAGCAGAATAATGAATGAGGAGGACGCCTAGGACAGGCGCATACGTAGACACCTACTGTCATCCCACACATAGCTAGACCAGGCTACCCTTATCAGTGAAACGAGGAGGTGTATCAAACAACGGCCTACGCCAAAATTTCATCCCCTCGAGAGGCCGTAAGGTATCGTAGTGACCTGAAAGTGAACTTTACTTTCGTGTCCGTTCTTTAGGAACCGAATAATCTAGCTAGTCGTTTAAGCAAAATTCAGTTATGGTTAAAATATTACCAATCACTGTCTCAATAAATAACGCAGCTTGCGTCCTCTATGATGATGCGACGTGCACTCCTTTCAGGCAATGCCTTCTACAGCCAACACACGTCGCTCTGTCGACAGCGACCCCTAATGCTCATCAAAGACCTTACAAGACAAAAGCTGCCCCTGCGACAAGACCTAATATAACCTAATTCTCTATATCCACCAGTCTATATTCCACCAGTCTGACAAAATACTGCACCAAATACTGAGGATCGTGCAATGCAACATAGGGGTATATATCAATTCAGAGATGTAGTTTACACAAGCTTCTGTGAAAAGTAATACTCACATGCTATTGCGGTCAGCATCAGAAATGGACCCGTTGTTATCTGCAGAGGCAATTAAATAATAACAGACAGCTTTCTTCTTGCTCGCTCACCCATATTTTCAAAACTTCTGCGAAACACAAAGATGTGCTTGTGGGAACTCGTCGTTTACGGCAGAGACCGATTTCCACACTTGACAAGCATCTCAAGCAAAAAGCAATTATTTTTCCAACTGGAAAGTAATTGATCAGTTGCGGCACTGAGCCTGGATTTCAATCTATTGTAAAGTCTTTCGGCGGATGTTTTTAACGTTTAGACCAATTTTAGGCACGTTTTCCTGAAAGATCGCTTATCTTTTTGCGTAGTTGCAGCCTATGCTGGACCATGCCGTAGTAGGCGCCTTTCACAGCGATGTGGGGTCCCTTCTTCTTTGCTGTCCTTTCTATAAAATGCAAGAGAAGCACACCTTTTTTTTCAATCCCAGTCGCTCCAAAACAATAAATGTAAAATGGTACTTTATAAATATGGCAAAGTCCTCCAGAGCACTGATGAAACTCACCGAAACAAATCAATTTTACAAGCTAGGTACACGGCTGATAGATCTTAAAGTGTATACGTGATAACGAGCTCGAGCGTGTGCATGTCATGGCTCCCGGGGCGGTTACTTGAAAGGATCCCAAGTGCCGGAAGCTGTAAAACTTTCTTGGTGGAGGGAAACACCTCGTAATATTAAGGTGAAACAGCCAGTATCTAATATAGTCGCAAAATGTGGGCCTTTGGTATTGATTCCTCATAAAAGCTTTATAAAATTTTACAAATACGGAAGACCCTTCAGTTCGCTCAAATAAAAGCTTATCGTAGTTCATTCTTCATCAAAATTTTTTAGTGGCAGCCCCGCTACTCCCTATTCAAAATGCGTATCAGACTCTCGTTGATCAGACGGCAACGGCTAAACTTATGAGCGTGTTCTAAGTTGTTATGCTCCGATGCCACTGTAACGTCCCATACTACAACTTTTTGTCGCGGACAAATGGCACTACTATACGACGATTTTGGAGTTCGGCGGACAACTGTTTTTTAAAAAAGGTCATTTTGTTTCTAATACATTTGAGCCTATCTCTCAACAAAAGGCTAAGTTGAATAAATGTGTATTCAATTTTCCTTCCTCAAGTTGCTTAGAAATAAACTCTATGGGAAGCACACCCCGAATATTATCTATTAGAAGGTTATTACACCCAACGGTGTTAGGATGTACATTAGCTAAATCGTTTGTCAGGGCACTCGATCGATGTGCAGAAGCGGCAAGGCCAAACTGTCTGCCAAGCTGCCCGCATAACCCTTTGGCCGATCTGTGAATCTGATCTAAAGGCGATTTGGCTGGAAGGGAATCCGATAAGGGACTTGTTGGAACGCTACTAGTTTTCTTAGAGTATCGCTGCTCCTGTGGCCACTGCGGCCTAATAGAGTTTATTTTAATTTAAATAAAAAGCCACATTTTATCTTAGTTTAATTCCTTCGAAATGTTTATGTCGCTCCAAAGTTTGGGAGCTTCACTTAAGGGAGCGCCCTTTAGGAGCAGTTATATATACGCGTTTCGTGAACTCAAAACTTCTCAGAACTTTCAAGCAAAATAATCGTATGGTGAAGTAACCATTAGTGAAAATAGAAACATCACTCTTTTGAATCTATGGTACATGAGAATAGCGTACAAAGCGCACATGGGTTCGCATAATTCTAATCGTAAGTTCTGTGTTCTTGCAGCTGATTGTTTATAACAATCGGATAATAATAGCTTTATTTTGGAGCCTCACGCTCATATATTTGTTGAAACTACTGCGGTATCCCTTGGAATTCTTACGTGGACGTCGCGGTGGTAACATAATTTCAGCATGCATGGTCACAATATAACAATTACTAATAATTTCTCTTTAGTCATCAAAATCGACTTCGGCTACTATTTCGGCCCTGTTATGGTTGTTCCTCATTTTCTCTTCTCGTCTTTGCCTTTCACCTCAGGCTGGGAAAATAGCGTCTTAGCTACAATTAAATCTTAATCTTGGGGGGCCCAAGATCGACAAACATCTGACTACCTCCTGTCCGTTCTTCCCGGGTTGTCCGTGCCGTTTTCCTCCTCCAATAAGCATAGAATTTTTTTTTCAACTGAGTTGAAAACTGTCCATGCATAGTCAAGGTTTGTGTGAGATAATAAGACTGTTAACCTTGCAATCGATCATACCACATTTCCATACCTGGAGTGATTTCTTCATCTACGCAACCTTTGTGTCCTGTATTATCGGCAAAACCTTAGAATTTCGTTTTTTTGCTGTTGAAAGATCAGAGCGGTCTAGAGTAGTCTGCCAAAGGATAAAACGGCAGCATTTTGGTAAGAACTAATGCAGTGTCTGTCGAGTCGGTTCCGTAAGCTCGTTATTGGTTCTCGCTCGCGAAGCTACCGCCCTTTGGTCCTATTCCTATTCATTTTAGTCAACAATGTCATTTCACGCACACCGATACGGCATGTCAGGCCGTCGATTTGACAGCAGTTAGCGACTGACAGGTCTTTTTCCTCGTCTATCCTACCCTTAGCAGAATGTTTTTGGCCTGCTTTAGGAGCCTTTTCAGGAGCGTGTGCCGTTCCAGTGAGCCCAGTATGCAGGACACTCTTAAACTACATGACCGAATTATTCGTCTTATTGTCTTAGTCCTCCATTCTGATATTGAGGCCATTCCTGTTTATCTCCGTCTCGTTAAGGGGTTTGCCATACATTTATTTTGCTCGACGGCAAAATTATGGTCAGCCATCGAGCTGTGAATTTCAGTGAGCGCAGCATCGGCTGTTGTCTTCAGCTGGTCTTCCGTACAAGAGTTATATGTGACTATAGGTAAATTATATGTATAATTGTACATTACACATATGATTCGGCGTTACTCGGCGAGGGTATTGAAAACCAGTCGTCGTAGCCGATCTTCCACAGAGCCGGTATAAAGATTTTAGTACAGCCGTAATAACATTGCAATTTGCAGTGCTAAGCACGTTTTTCACATTTATTTAAATAAAAAGCACAACATTTCACGTCCGGCTTAGCTTTTAGTTTTCCACGAATGCAACGTGTAGAGCCTTCTTAATTAGCCTAAGTGCAGACCTTCCTCTTATGAATTTTTCTTAACTTTTATAGAAAAACAGATAGGCCGACAATTCTCTTTCAGAACTCTTTTTGTGGATTAGCGCTAGTTCTGCTAAAGTTAGAGACCTCTGTTCTTTGACAGGCTTGCCAGGCATTGAAAAAGTTGTGGCCGACGAGTAATCAGCATCTTGATAATTCCTACTGGGGCACCATCAAAACTAAAATGCCATATGGGAGGCATATGTTTCATCCGACCTGTAAGACCAGTTAGTTCCTTCCAAATTTTCTCTTTGCTACGGCGAGTGAGTTTTTTTAACTCCTTACAGGTTACGTGAAGTAAACTTAACAAGGTAACCTCGTTAGCGAAATATCACCTTGCTCTCATAGGAAAACGCTCTGCGACAATGTAGACTATTCTAGCCTATCTCACCCTTCCACCAATATATTGGCTGCGATGGCGGACGCCATAACGGCCACTTCCGCTAGCTTCTGTACATGCTCTAACAAGGATACGTTATATCTGCAACTTAATCATAATATTATACGGCATACCTTGTTTACTTCCTTTCCTAAAACCGCCATGTTTATTTCCTGTTATCTGCTGCCTGGATATTCTCTGAGATGGGTCTCTAGCGCTTCAATACGAAAGGTACGATATCTATGGCGATCTCAAGTAACTTTCTTGAGAACACTCAGATTCGTTATGGTCTGCAAAAGGTTTCAGCACACCATGGTGAGATCTATGAACAGCTTTTGCCCGCTGTCATTTGCGGAGGTGGAGGTGAGTTCCGTTCTGTCATTTAGCTACGGCAGTTCTTTTTTAGCCATCCAGCAGAGAACTGTAGCCCCTGGCTGACGGAGCCGAGCTTTTCCATACCGTGGCCGCTGCATTGAAGCTATCCGGCTATGATGTTCTTCAAACGGCGAGTGTACCCTCACACTTCCAGCAGATTTTTTAGAAAAGGGAGCCACTGTTCTTCGTGGAGATCTGACGAGATATAATTGTATGAATGTTACTTCACAAAGTCTCATCCATGTAAAATCCCAATATCGCTTATTATCGATTGCAACAACAAGGTTCAAGGGTACACACTCGTAGGACTGTCTTATACCTGTTGTCAACGGTACAGAGTCTCTCTTTTGTCTTTGTTGGGTTCGGTCGGTAAGTACATATCTAGCACGTATGACATCATTTAACATACCAAACGTACTTTTACTGTACTTCAGGTCTAGTTGTGGTGCCTAAAAGTCTGACATTATGATTCAATGTGGGCCTTGATTTTTCCTTCCAAGGTGGGTAAGATGCTGCCCGACTTAATTTCTTTGTCACCCTATTCCTTCCTGCCCAACGGAGATCCACTCGCTTTTTTTCCGGTAGCTGCAGGTTTGTCATCACAGTGGCTCTTGCCTTTTCTCTACTCTGTTCCGCCTTGTACTTCGGACAGGAAAACGAGTGTACGGCATCTTGGCTTGTAACAGCCGTAGCATGGTATATCTCCTTTGGTATGTAGCTAAAAATACCGTATTTGTACCGCCATTAGTGTAATACTGTCCCGTTATTCCCTTCAAGGCAGCTCAAAACAGACACATAGTCTAGGCATCCATTCCGTCGACTCAAAAGATACCCCTCTTGGTCAAACGATTACCAGCTTCAGCTTTTAAATGATTTATAAATCTAGCCAGCGGCCCATTAATCAGCATATTTTTAGGGCTCTTCGAGTTTGTACATACCTCTGAGTTCATATGAGTCTATATATTTGAAGGTGTCTCTTTTTTCATGCCTTCCCGTATATTTTTTGAACACAATGTAAAACAGGTTCGTCTATGTCACGAGAACGTTGACATGGACATTGCAAATACTTTCTAAAGAATAACCTCCAGGAAGACAACCTTTCCTTTTCTCCACAATTAGGCTGCATGTTGGTCAGTGTTTTTAATCATTAGGTTGCTAGGGAAATCCTGTCTTGTAACAGTCTTGATGTACAGCGGTACTTTTTTCAGACAGAAATTGCTTCTTATGCCTAATGCTAGTGGCCAGTGGAAACTTTCCTTTCTCTGAAGTCTTTCACTCTTACCTGTTGTTACCGCAAGCTCCATAGCCATTTTCCAGGTGTAGACCTCAAGGATTTCTGACGTCACTGTACTCATCGAGCTTCACTGTGGTGTAACACATAGCAACAATTCATTATAATAAGTTATTTTAGAATTTCGATAATATGGTACTGTTTACTACCTTAAGAACGAATTTTTGCATTACACAAGCATTTTTCAAAAATAATTATTACAATAATTTTTAACTACTAGAAAGCTGTGTCGTGTGACCGAATAATGATATTATACACATAACTTGCAAGGACATAATATAATATTTTACCCTTTAGTATGTGAGTGGTTCTGAGAAATTTATACAGTAACTTACCACCTCTCATCGGCTGTAAATATCAAACATTTAGGATTGAAATCTAACAATAGAGAAACAATAACTGGGCATCTTCTGCTGCCGCAGATGTTCAACTGTATCTATACGATATGATATATATCGTTGATAACATAAAACGCATCAACTTATTGCAAATCTTGGGCCTGTAACTGTTCTACTGCATCTTAAGTGCAGCGCATTGTAAACAACAATTTTTTATTGTTAATAATGATTATAGTGCTATATACTAGGGTCGCATTGAGCGATAAGGTGGGAAACTACTTATTTTCGCCATAGCCTTGAAATACTAACTTCTACTATCGACTGATGAAATTATACAAACTTTTACCATTATGTGTAGCCAGAGGGACAATACCTCTCACTTGCCCCAACCACCGTAATAACTCGGAGTCAATTTGAAAAGATTATGTTAGCTTTTTTCCCCTATGAACCATCCCATCTTTCTCCTGGTGATCTCAATATAAACTGTGCAGCTTCTGATGTTGAAATCTTAATTGCAAAAAAATAAATTTGCACGTCCAGGTTTTCTTCCCTTAATTGATTTCCCAGACCACGTCTTAGTCGCCAGATTGATTTTGTTTCCCACATCTCTAGCCTATCTAATAAAATACCCTATTGTTACCTGCGCTATTTATCTTCCTAGCTCCACTTATTCCTCCCAGACCATATTTTACTAATTCTATTCGGGTGTTAGCAAGGTATTTAGCGTTATAAATTATAATAAATTCCATCGGTCTCTGAGTACTGAGACCTCGGGGCAATTATTCATGGCTACAGACCCCCATGGGGCGGATGATATCTTCTGATCGACTCTTGCTGGTTACTGCACAGCCCGCCTCTTTTAGTCCTTGCAAAGGTTCCTGTAAAATTCTAAGGGCTACGGTGGACCTCTCAGTTCGACCCTGTGCGTTATGATTTTGATCATACAAGCAAAAGGCATCAGTTAATTCATAAAACCCCGTTCCAAAAAGCCTTTCATTGTCAATTATTCAGGCAGATATGTATGTCTAGAGCTACTTTAAACTAAAAACCAAAACTACTTTTACTCGATCTAAACTGTAGATTACCCGTGATCCTTCAGCTGACACTTAGGAAATTATCGACTGACTCTCTCTCTGCGAATGTCGTTGAGATTTTGCTCATGCTTCCTTGTTCACAATTAATTTGGAAATAAACTCTGACTCGTCATATATTCGTAATGCTTTGTCTTTCTTCAGAGTTCTCCCTCGTACTAACTCAGTTCATCCTGACTCGCTAGTCTTGTTTAGTCCCTGCGCTGTTTTCACTCTAGCTTTATCCCATATGACCCATTGGTTCAGTTCTAGTTTTGAAGTCTACGGTCACCGTAGAGTCAGCCATGAAACAGCAGCACCATTGAGCCCCTTCTAAACCCTCAAACTTAGCATATGTTTTCTCTTATATTTTTTCTGTCCGTTGTTGGCTTCCTTTAAATGGCTATTCTTTTTTCCATTTACAAGGATAAAAATTCCTCGAAGATGCTGCCTGGAAACCGGCACCTTTATCTGGCAGAAAACTTCGAACAATGAATACCTGCTCAGGTTCGTGCTCTTCTCTATCCTCCCACCAGTTAAGCTTTCGAAAGGCTTTCCTCACCTGGGCTGTCTCCTCAGGATGTTGATGTCGTTGGAATATTCTCTCACGTGCCTAGAGCCTTCGACTAATCATGCTGGTTTTATCCAATTATTATCACAGTTAACGACACTTGTTTGTGGCTTTTTTGGACATACAATCGATAGTTTCATTGAAGTAAACAGAAGAGAGGTCTGTTTAATTCAATGCAGCTTCGAAAAGCGTTCAGGGTACTGCGCTAGCTTCTGTAATATATCTTCGCTTTTTTCTATATGGGAAATCGACCTGAAATTTATGTCCATATCGAGCACAGCTTTTATGGATGATACCACGTCATAGAAAGCATTGCGTTGCCAGTGACCTAGTTTTGGTTAATTCATGCGTTTCAAAATATTGGCTGGTAAGTAATCCGTTCCAAACATCTTTATCCCCTTTCTTTCCTTTTATCATTGATAACTGCCCACTGTATTTTAGTAACATCATTCCTTTTTTTGAGACCCGTGATACATTGTAATTTCTCTGGGCAACCTCATATTAATAATTCTCTATCCAACTGTGTTTATGTTGTTTTCAATCTCTCCTACTTTAAGTCGCTCAGGCTACCTCAAATACTAACTTAGCTTGCAGGTCCTTTATTTATTTATCACGCTTACAAAACAGGCTTCCACCTTTTAGTCGATCAATCAGTTCACCTTAGGCCCCCTCAACATGTATCCTTACGGAGTGGTCATTCATTACTATAATTGTTGAAACATCTTGAATTAGACATCCTGAAAACTGCTGAGGTAACTTGACCTACGTGCTATACCGACGTTGGTGACGAAGTATACTTTAAGATAAATCAAATTGCATTTAATTGGGCAAGGTATTGTTTTGGGATCTAGCTGTACATTCAAGCGCATCGATTATTTAAGCTACGAGCGATTTTTTTCAACGAAACCATATTTCCAAGGATTAAGTGTGCATTCAAGAGATGTTTCCAATATGTAAAATGCAAACAATGAATCCTTTTGCTATAAATCTATTGTTATTATCTCTATGTTTGTTATGTACCCCTGTCTCTTTTCATTGCCCAAGAACCTTATTTAAAGTTCCATTGTCATAGGACTTTGAACGGAGCGGAGGTCCTGTCAAAGCCCGGTTTTATATATATGCCGTCATAAGATTAGTGCGATGGACTTTCAGCCTGCTCTATGTATGCTTTGCTGAATCTATGTCCTTTATCTCGTCCATTGTGTATTATTATACATCGCGGCAGATTTGAAATTGCAACAATGAATGCGATCTTAAACCTGGAATCTATCGGTGAAAAAAAAAATATCAATTTCTTCATTGATTCAACGAAATTCATTAATTAATAGAAACTTAAATAGTAGCTAATAATACTGCAGGCGGTACTAGCGCCATTCTCTACGGTCCTATTACGACCGCTCATTTGTCATTACGCTTCGGATATGGAAACTAAATAGCGGAGCTAGAATTATAATATTTAGGTCTGTTTCTGTGGTTTACGACAGGTGTGATTGAATACATATTTTGTTTAGAGGGGTAAAGTTCAGAACTCGATGCCCTTCTAAGACACTAATCAAAATGTAACGCGAAAATAATATTGGCCTGCGTATGAATTTAAGGAAGTTAGATACAAGCTACAAGCAAACTAAATGGAGGCACGTATATTACCGGTAATTGTTATTGTAGCACATATGCGGTTTACGATCTTCTATAAGCTGTCGTTGAAGTTTGCCTACGTACCGCTCTGTTCAAGCGCTTGATTCCTTGTGATGCAACACCGTAAACTCAGCAGTACAAAAACGTTCACTTCGATTGCTCACTGACTTCAAGAGAGCACCAAAATTCTTTAAGTCATAAGTTCTGTTAAAGTCGCCAATCGGCCCGCTTATACAGAATTTGTAATGCTAGCGTGTCAACAGGTTTCTCGCTCGCACCTGATCAATGAATTCCACATATGATGTTATATGTAGAATAGCTTGTGATTTTTACTGTGCGTCATTGCGCCTATTCGTCACCCAAAATTTAGGTCCGCGTTTCAGAGAGACATTCAAATGCGTAGAATTTAAAGGTTGGACAATTGAGCCGCAAGCTACCATCGGTTGGCGTTATAATATACGTTCAAGATTTCGTGAGTAGTGCTGTAATTGTTTTGCATTTCGGTTTATAACGAATATTGGTAGGCTAAAGATTCTTTGTTACTTTTCAACTACTTTATTATATTGCAACCTTAGACTAAATAAACCCACTTTGCTTTCTACGGTATTTATCCATCTTTTTTACAGCAAGTATATCCTGCGATGTAAGCTGCATCCTTAAAAACTATTCATTCGTCAGCATTTCTGCTCCAAAATCCTCCAAAGCCTTCCAGGCTAAACTGCATTGACCATTTTGAATGTTAGCTAGCTAGGGTTCACATCCGGGTTGCATGTCTAATTAGGCCGAGTTTCCCATTGGCGGTCCGTAGCCTTCGGGGGGTTACTAAGGTTGTACGCGGTATAGCTTACCGTCATGCGACCATATTACTTTGTGTCGCCTTTTGCCTTTAGAAGGTCTTTTTTCCGTCGATTTTATGGCTTAAGCAAATGAGCTGATTTGCGTATCGGCATCCTTCTTAGAGATACCACCCTAGGTATAACGCTCCTTTCTCATCCCATCATACGTAGAGATGCAGCTCTTGACCATGTATATTTACTCGTGCGATCGAACTGGAAGAATATGACCATTCTAATTTGTGTTTAGGGGTCGCATCGTTGATTAATCTTTTATCACCGAAAACGATTTTGTGTATAAATGGCTTACTTCCCTATTACGTGAGCGACGTAAACTGTGAGACGATTCTTTCTTTTTGTCATTTTCATTGAGTTCACAGGAATCCACTTTTTTCCTTTTCATCTTTTTCAATGTATCGAAAGCTATCGATGATTGTACCGTATTTTGCTTAAGGAGTGCCTGCAATTCTTCTGCTTCTTGTGGCCATTTGGAGCATGACTTGGCGTCTAAGTCCAACTCTTCTACTCTAAGACGATTACATCGAGACTGACAGGTGGTAGTAGGGATTAATGTACGTACGTCTTCGTTTTCGCAAATAATGCTTTTTTCTCGGCAGACTTTTCCAGCACGTATATGCATCTTTTTGAGCTCCGTGACCGAATTACCACTTCTAACGAAAACGAGGTCAATGAAAATAATGGGAGACGCGTCCGACAGTCAAAACAATTACCCTGGGCTTCAATGGAATACGATTAGCCGATCCGATAGCGTCATGTGTGGGCTCCGTCAGGAACTTTCTACTCAGCTTAATATTATACTATCTTGTCTTTAAATATGTAATGTTATGTTTACCTTGGGACACGCCTTTTTTTCTTAACCTTCTCCTAAGTTTTGAAAATATGCCTACAGCCTTTTATAATGAATTGAATTTTCGTGTTACGGATGTATGTGAGTTTATACCGTTTACGAAACCTACGTTTGATATCTACCCTATCGACATACATTTTTGAGACACGCATGCTAAATAGTAACTCTTTGCTAACACAGTCAGAATTTAAATCGAGTGATTATTGTCAACAAGCCTAGGTTGGCAAAACGAAGAACAGGGATCAGTTGAAAAGTAGAGGTAATTACCAACATGTTTGTCATAATTTAGTTAGTGAGTGAATATTTCAAACAGAAAAAAATCTAAATAGCAAACAATTAATAATCAGACTTACGCTCTCGCAATTGTTATCCGCAGTATAACTAGAGATCTGCAATACATTATCTCATTTTGTTCTTGGAAAGTAGACAGAGAATTCATTCTTCTTGAATTTATAGAACAGGTGAACGTTTCCGCAATGCTAGAAGACAGAGTTTAAGTTATATATACAAAATACTAGACGGACCCGGGGGCTTCGTCCGCACTTGCTTTGTGTTGACTTTTTCAACTTATTTGCCTCGTTCGCTTAGGCTACCGAAACACGTAGGTCGAATACAGGTTGACTTATTTTGTCGCGACCACCCTGTTCCGCTTAACACGCCACGCTTCTGTACTTATTTCTGTAGTATGTTCGCTAGGGGGCTCAGCCAATTTTGAATTTGTGCCCGCTCGTAAGGCTTCGCCTTTCGATAAGGGACTCTTTAGTATTGCTTGATTAATTCTGGAACGCACGTGAATAAAGTCGGTCGTCGAAAACCGACTTCTAATAAACGTTACCATTGGTAAAGTCGGTTAGCCTCGTTTTGTTTCTCGGACGTTACCGAAGATTAAGGTATCTATTATTTTTTTTCCTTAAAAAATAATTACACATATGTGTAATTAAGATCGATTTTGAAAACCCATGAAAAAGACCCAGAAACTCACCAAAGCCTAAAAATGTTTTACCTTTTTTTTCAAAATGAGATGTCGTGCATTGTTCTCAATAAAGATATGTATGCTATGAGTATATAATTAATTCGATTCATAGGTTTTTTTGGTGTACTGAGCCCCAGGGCGTCACGAGAACATAAAAATTTTTATTCTTTTATCCTAAAGTTGAGTGTGGCTACAACAAACATAAGGATTTGATATGCTTTATTTAATGTACTAACTCAGTTCTTAAAATGACACTTACCTTAATAGTTATTGTTAATAAATAATTATATATTTTTTTTTGGCATTTTTCTATAGAAGTTAGGAAAAAATTTTTACAAAAATTAGATTCATATTTGCCTTTTCAACCACACAGTTGACATTTATTAAAAATTGGCCCAAAAAAAAAACTACTCGAAATTCGCCATCGAAACCAATAAAATTTTCATTAGTTTTCATTTAGTAATAGCCATTTAAGATATAGGTATATAGGCGCCGTTTTTATTTAATTCGTCAAGCAGTAACGAGAGAGAGAGAGAGAGAGAGAGAGAGAGAGAGAGCAAGTAGAGCTCTTCTTACACAGAAGGTCATCTGAAGTTTTCACACCTACAAACGGAATTCTCAAACGAAAAACTGAGATTTAAAAATTTAGCACTGCATTTCGATTCAACCGATCGAAAGTCTTCGATAGGTACCAGAGATATCTTTCCTACGTTGACTTCCACGTAAATAATCTTCATCCCAATGTTATCCATGGTTTTTGGCTTTTCGGCTGAAATATCATTCTTAGCTATTATAGAAAGATATATTCAGCTTATCAAGTATTATAGATTGGTGTAAAGAGTTGGCGACAAAGCAGTGACTTACGTACGCGTTCAAATCGAACGTTCATCATATCAGACAATGCAACCTTTTAATTAACATTTATTAAATATTCGTTCAAAAAAGCACTCAGAGGGAAACTGACGCGCATTTTCATCCCACTGGGGTGAAAATCCCTTACTGGGTTTGACCATTTCCAGACGGAAAAAGTGAAGTTTATGTCAGGTTTTCACCTCTCGGGAGGCACTAAACATAGAGATTCGGGTTTAGAAATATGGCTTGAATTTTAATTTAGTTCGGTGAGAGTTTTTGATCGATATTAAGAACGATTCACTCTACTTAGACCTCCGTGTAATTATTTTGTCAGATTTTTTTTTTTTTTTTTTATCAACATTTCACCACTATATAGGCAATCTCGCATATATAACATATTTATGAAAAAAAAAATATCCAAAAAGAACAAGAATGTCAAAAATCGAAATATTTTTCTCAAACTGACAGCGAGTTCTGTTTCGAAAAACATTGCACCAAAATAAAATTCATCTTAGTCTCTACAATTTTCTTATAGACATGTATAAGCTATTCCTATAAAAAAGCGACAAATTTGTTACATATTCTATGCACAGTTCTACACCGAATGATACTCCAGCGATCCACCAGTTTACACTTGGGTCGGGCAAAAGAGTAGCAGTTTACTAGACGGACCCGCAGATTTCGTCCCGCGCTCGTTTTATGTTGACTTTTATATAATAATTTTAATACTATTTAATTTTCTTGAGGAATCTGATTAATTTGAAAGAAGGCGAACATTATCAGCCAAGTATAATTCCGTTGCAATCACTCTGCTCTGTTTAACCCGTTACCCTTCTGAAGTTGTCTGTGTGGCCTGTTTTAATAAGTTCGTTAGGGGACTTAATTATTTAACTCGACATTTGTGTCGCTATTGATATGTTAGCTTTTCGTACCGTTGTAGAATGTGATCACGCGGTTTTATAATATTACCTGATTGACTGTGTTTCCGGACTGCGCGTAGGTAGCCGAGTGAAGAGAGAAAGCCTTGCAAAAAACGACCAACATGCTCTAATTAGCCTTCCGATATATGGGATAGAAAAACCGTATGAAAAATGTATTTATTCGATCGGCTCTATCGCAGACGCAGCTTTTCTCAGGCCGCAACTTTAACAAGCCTCCAAAAATCAATCCAATCGAACCACTTGAAACGTGGATTTGAGTGTGCCAAACAAACAAACAGACGCAGCTTTAGTAATATGCAGATATATCAAAGGGATTGTGATAATGC
The DNA here is from genome assembly GCF_002443255.2 of Varroa destructor. Taxonomy (NCBI): domain Eukaryota; kingdom Metazoa; phylum Arthropoda; class Arachnida; order Mesostigmata; family Varroidae; genus Varroa; species Varroa destructor. The sequence continues at coordinate 74,970,102 of NW_019211454.1, forward strand.
CGAAAAGGCTCAGTCGAGACTGAATTAGGGATACCAGTTATTGCTTGCAGACTATAATTTTGAAAAAATTGTACTCTAAGCCCTAAATCGCGACGTGATAGATCTTAGTGTTTAGTAGAGGGCAATTATTGTGTAATACTTTCAGATGATTTCTACTCCCTTCTGTCGACTGACGCTCGCCGAAAGATATAAGGTTCACCGATGGTAAGGAAATACATATATAATGAAATCTCTTTGGATTATCAGAGGTCTTTTTACGGTTTGTTGAGATGTCAATGGGTGCTAGAAGTGGACGTCATATTATGGTCCTTGTTTCTACGAATACATTCTATTAATACAGCAATGTACAGCACTCGAATACCAAATTTGACCGCCTGCCTGCTCATTCATAAGATAGTCTTCAATCACTTTGTGTGCAACACCTAATTTTTTTAAAATCTCATCAAGCGACAACAGTCTATTGAGTTCATAACCTAGCGACTGTTTTTTCAATCGGAGTTCTGTTGAAGAATCATTTCGCAGCTTCTTAATACACTTTTTAGTATAATCAACTGTTTTACTGCGTTCCATAGAACATCCCTCACGGACTACATGTAAGTTTAAATATAGTTAGATGTCGACTTCGATCAAAAATACTCGAGTGAACTCGTAAATCGGTCCGGTATCGTAACAAACTTCAGAAATCCAACTAATGCCGAAAAATTTTTTTTGATACGCAAGTAAACGCTCAAATGGGCACAATAGTGTAGCTTCCCCGGACCTATGGCGACAAGGCGACTGTTGAAGACTCTGATAAAGCCGGTACAATAGGGGGATATTTCTAAAACTTATACATCCAGCCAGACAAAACGACTTTAGACGCACTTATACAAATTAGTGCATACGTTAATGAGTGAATACCCAGAACCGTCACTGGAAGATTTCGATGAACTAATGGCAAATGCAGTCTTGCTCCCACAAAATACGCCCGATGTTCCTTGAAAAAGGCCGTTTACCCTCTTCGAATCTCTCTGAAATCTTTGAACTTCACTCGGAATTTGAAAAACTGGGTGGTTTTTGCACTGTTCTGTGAATCTTTTGTAACGCATTGCTTTTAACGCAAGACAAGTATGGGCCTATTGCATACCATGCATCATAATGAGATCGTTGATGTCTTTCACTACCTCCTATCACGAAACAATATGACTGATACCTAAAGGCATGCTGTCCGAAAAGGGTGGTTTACTAACACGCAGCTGCTAGAAGTATATAATGACTGAGCATCCACGCGGCACCATTTCTTTCTAATTCAATATTTAGGGAGTGGTCGTACGTAAATTGCTCATCGCTTGTCGTACCTCGAAAATCGAATTTTCGCGGCTTAGCAACTTATGCCTGTTCAAACCGCCAGTTCCACCAGTTGCGTCTTGACCATCGAGACGAATGATACGTTTCTCCCTCATAATATTTGAAACTTGGTGTTTTAGCAGGGAATTTCGAGGGTTGTTTTTTGTGACTGTCGGCAAGGCTGACGAGAGTGTGCCCGACGGTTGCAATAGTAGTAACGAAACCTAGTGACGCAGTAACTGGCGAAGACAGAGATACCGTGGAAATCACTGCGGATCGACTGTTTCATCCGGTGCTCGGAGAGCGACTGACAAGGTGCATCCATTCTTTGCCGAAAATTGCCGCTGCTTTTATGCCAAGTTGGTGAGTCATTCTGTACCATTTTTTCTTCTTCCAGGTCTTTAGAACACTCGACCTTCTAGATAAACTGGAACGCTTTTTGAGCGTTCCAAAGTTTTCAGCTTTACATAGTACACAGGCTTACATAGATACAAGATAGGCATTCCCAGCTAGGCAGGGATTGAAGGTTGAAACTTGGACAAATATACAAAGAACGTTAAGGAACAGCGACCTCAAACTTAGCGACCAAAAGCAAAGTAAGGTATAGTACGGCATATAACTTATCTTTACATACAAGGCCACTTCCAGGGGTATAATACGATTGAATTCCAAGCATTTCGGAACGGGGAGAGAATACGAGTTCTACCATATTCTAGTGCAAGTAATACCCACCAAGAAACGGTCCCAAACAGATGATCCAGCACCTAACTGAAGGACAGACTCTTTCCTGTGAGTAGAACCTGTCTAAAAGACTCCTTTAAACGTGAGTAGGAGCAGCCAGAACAAAAGCCAAACTCGGTAAAAAGACGGAAAATCTGCCCAAGCAGCAACCTAAGATAGCGCTTCGCCAAAAAGCATCGCAATAAGGTTAGAGGACACACGAGCCAAACGATGAAACATATAGATCGTAAAGGAAGGAATAAAAGAACATAGCGATACGTTACTTAAACCCAAAACCAAGGCGGGTATCGAAAGACCTGCAACAGCGTCTTCGGAAACGACAGGCATCGCTCTCGGGCTACTTCCGCATGCGTGACTTATAAAGAGTGCGATTAAAAAAGAGAAAACAACAATGAAACGAAAGAGGGAGACATAGATAACGTGCAAACAATTCCCCGGTGAGTTAAAAAAAACGCTTCCAGAAGCTCACTCTGTCGACTGAAATGCTAAAAGAATTAAGAGTAACATAGCAACACGCAAAACTAGATCAAAACTGAGATCATGAGACCAGGAGTAGCCTACTAGGTAGAAGAGAGAGATGCTGAAGACAATTGCCATGATAGGGGATGGCCAGCAAGCCTCTACAACGCGCAATGCTAAGAAAAAAGGGCACCCCAGCAATGCACAATACAAAAGCTATGCTGATCGTGCGTGAAAAGAAAGGCATTATTGGGAAGAGTTCTTGGTACAATGCCCTTTAGCAACAGCTGTAACAAACCTACCGGCTGAATGAACCGTAATTCTCACAATAGCGACTTTATAGAGATAATTAACGACGACGGAAACCAGTTTCCCACACAGCAACGAGCAATTATTGGGATTCTTATAGTGGATATAATCGCGATAGACGAATCCTTTACCAGGTTTATTGACACGCTTGACAAGTCTACCATAAAACCATAATGACCAATAGAGAAGAACTCTAGCCTCCTAATGTCAGAAAAATTTAAGGGCTCGTTGCTGAGCCATTCGGTTGAGGTTCTGCCAAATTGTGAACAAACATGATAAGATAGCGGCTGGAAAGCTTAAGACCCCTCAGAGCGCGTAACGAGTCACGTCGCATAAGGGAATGATAAGAAACGCACAAAGCAATGCCGGCGTTAAAATCAAAACAGGGTCGACGTTTGAGGGAATACTTAATGCCATTAGAAACTACGTAAAACCATAAGAAGTGCGCATTAGTTAAGTTGTATCACTAAAACCGAGGATGGCAGAATTGTCACTAGGGTACCTGAAGCAGCACTCGAACGAGGGCATTTTTACAAAAACCATCCGAGGGAGCATTAACCCAACTATCGTGTAGAAAGCACTAAATAGCATTAATTCAGTAATGCCTAGGGGTTTAAATCGATTTTTAATAAAGAAATAGCAATGAAACTTAGACTAGTGTTGTGTCAGGCAGAAAGCGTAAAATTCAAAACGAAAGACCAACGTGTGGGTACAACTGGAAGATGGCATTTCCATGCCACTACTACCTCGTGCAGGGTAACAAAAATGCTACTGGCTCGAAAGAAGATTTAGGTCAGAGAGTCACTCCACAGGTTGAAGGAATAGGTAGCACTTTTAACATGTTCCGGGCATAAAGGTCTAGGGCATGTTGCACGAGACTGTAAGCACATCTATGTAGTGGAGAGATGTTAATATATCTGTAGGTAATTGGATATGTAGCAAAAGACTGCAACAGTTTCCCCCCCCTTCCCAGCGTTGTGAGCCTCGCAAACCGTTTGTCTTTTTCGGCCTCGCTTTCTCGGTTAGGTCCAAATGTTTATGTAAACAGTACTACGGTCGATGAGAAAAATGGAAACAACCTACCGAGTCACAACGACCCTCCAGATTTTTCACCTCACACGACGCGCTGTGTCTTATAACTCTGCAGCAGCGTTATTTGCATGACTTTTGTCCTAAGTTCTAGACCTGGTCTTTCTTATACTTCAAAAACAGCTTTTTTCTTTTTACATTTTTTTGCCGTGTGCCAATCGCCCAAGCGTTGAGGGTCTTGGTATATAAAGTTAGTAACTTATGTATGCTTCTGTAACTAATGTAGTAACTTATGCCATGCTCCTATAACTAATATAGTAACTTACGCTTATTTGCTTTCTGTAATTCTAACCCCTTCAAAAGCAAAACATGAGATGTAGACTACATCCTCCTCTGTTCTCAGATTGCAATAATGCAGCAGTCTGATAGGACCTTATTTTAGAAAAGCAATTCTGAAAGTCCCTATGTCCCATAGTCACCTTGGTGGAAAAATGGGCGATTGTTGTTCCCCGGCATTTTGCTATTCCGTTAGCGTAATTTCTTTTTTACTCTGTTATCACTCCTATATTTTGTCGGCCGTTCCTCTGTTTCGTAGTTGCGTTCTTTTTTTTACTTCCAGGTCGCATGAGAAGTTCCGTTAATACAAATGCAGCCGCTGTACTGATTGTTTTATATACCAGTACGACACGCAACGCGGCCAACGTCTGGGTCTTGCTCGTGTGATCGAGACGTGTGATGAAATCTTGCGGATTTTTTCATCACACGTCTTGATCGCTTTCTCATCCATGCTAAGGTTCTGAAGAGAGCAATGGATTCCGACAGACATCAAGAGCTCTGACGGTTAGCGCTCTACAGTTAGGAAAGAAGGATTCTGTCTAGTTAGTTCGCTACCTTGTTTGCTTTGGCCGAGGCCGTCTTCATGTGCAAGCTGCAGTTTAGTATTTTGCCCAAGCGAACCCTCAAATATCTTTATTACATTTATATGTTGGTTAGTTAACCTGAAATCAGTTTACCGCACCTTTCTTCGTCCAACCGGAAAAATAATTCTGCTCTTTTCTCAAGCCAGTTCCAGCCCACATCTCGTCATCCAGTTCGACACAACAGCTAGAGTCTTGTCTGCATATAATTCTATTTCCATTGCTGTCTTGGTCCGTACGATAATAGCAAGATAATCTACCTACGCCACTGTTTCTACTCCCCGAGAGAGAAGCTGCAGCCGGAGTATACCACTGTACGTTATGTTTTGGCTGCAAGGCCCTTGGCAATAGTGTTAGGTAGGCAGTTAGGCCGCTTCCCCAACCCAGTAGTACCACCTTCGCCTTCATCTTTTATGAGAATATTGTTGACTTTTGCAGCTGTATTTGCGAACTCCTTAAACAAAATTGTTACTGCTTCTAAAGGGATATTTTTAGGTCCCAGTAACTTCTTTTAGTTTACTCTTTAGCTGCTTTTACCACTTCATTCATGGTAACTGGTGGTATTATGACCAAAAGAAGGCGTTCCAGTTCATAGGTCTTTTGTTGGAAGTGCTCATGTTAGGGGAAAAAACTTTTTCCAATATGTCTTTTCGGGAGGTGAGATCTCGACTTTGGGCGATGGTCCCCCTCCCCCCCACTTGGGGTGGCCGCCTCCAGGAAATTTTTTGAGCTTTTCTAGGGTACCTCTAGTATCTCTGCTTGCTGTCTGCAGTGAAATGTTTAAGGAGGGCTCAACGTTGGTGGTAGATGGCTACCAATCCGGGCGCGGTTTGAGGGTCGTTTCTGGGACTTCCGTTATCTCAGCGAGCCTGCAGGCAAGTTTTACTCGGCTATTTTAGGATTTTACGATTACTTTGGCGTTATCGGTTTGATTCGTCTGGACGTGGGGTTGGGACGCGGATCATCTAACAGGCTCTAACGGAATTGTACTTTATGAAGTCATCTCTTATCGACAATCAGATCTTGTTCTGCTATGACCCTTTGTAGTCGCTTATTGAAAGCTCCTGAGATCCCACACCTGAGAGTAGTTTTCTGATTGATAATTCCTTGTCCGTCTGAGTACTCTATGCAAAAATGGTCATTGAGTCTTCTCTCATCCTATCTACCTGTATACAGTAATATTAATCAAGTCACCAGATACTATAGTTAGATCCTGATGAGACTCTTCCCTCGAGCGGTAAAAAGTCGGCTTTCTTGCGTCATTTGGAAAAACTAAGGTGTTTATGGAAAACTATTCCATGATTGCCTCTCATCTTCTACCTGTATTTCTAAAGCTCCAGGTTTCATATGCTGCGTTAAAGCCACTACCATAGAGTATCTTGTTTCGGTTTAGTGTACATTGGATGGATACAGTAAGACCGTCTAAAAAATTTGTTAAGTCCTTTTGCTTTCGGTTTGGCTTTATGTGATAGGGATATGGTCAGCAGAGTCTGTTTATGTGCAGCCATAAAGAGCCTCTTCCGTGGCTCTGAATGGATGCTGGGAGTGGGTAGTCTGAAATAATGCATGCGCATTTGTCTTCATCAGTGGCCCACTTGGCTTCTTTGTTTAAAATCGCGCAATGTGGCTTACTAATAAATAGGAGTTTAACCCCTTTTCTGCTAGCTATTTCCTTTTACATTGCACGCACAGGTTTGTTAAGGTCGCAGTTGATCTGAATCATTTTTACAGTACTGCCCATTTTCTGCTATAACAGCTGCTGCTTCTACAGTTGACCACCTATAGCGGCCTAATGTAATACTCCTTACGTGATTGCCTATTTCTTGTTGAATGAAATCGTTACATTTCAGTTTAAGCCTTCTGCTATTCCTGCAGCCTCAACAACCTCTCTGTACTTCAAGCCTATTACAGGCTGGCTGAGTGCTCATCCCTGGCATATTTATAGCAGCGCTCTGTCTAATCTGAATAAACCATATAAACTATCAACCTCTACAAAAAAAAACTTCCGAAGTCAGATGGACCGATGACTTCCAGGTATTTTCCAAACTAGTTTATCGGTATGCAATATTTGCATAAGGCTTACGAAAGGCTCTAACAACTAGGCATTAGTTACAATATATAAGTCAATAATCCTGACATATAGGTTGAAGAGCTGCAATTGCGCTCAAGAAATATGGAAAGTCATTGATAACTTTGGACATTTGCAAACGCAAACGTTTGCCAGGCAGATTTTTGGCCAAAATTGCTTTATTCAAAAGGCTAAGTGGCCTTCTGCTTCAGTAGGTTTACTCTCGTTAAATATGTTTGAATATTTGACTTTTTAGTTGTATAATAGTCATACATAGTCATGTATGAATGTCCTTGTACTTTCATTTCAACGCGTATAGGACAAATTTGTGTTCCACACAATCTTCCCTAACTTTACTAGTCTCTATACGAATAATGCCACCTTAAAAGTATCACTGTTATGAACAAAATATTCTTTCGTATTGTATAATATGGATTAGTACACAGGAGCAGCAAGAACTACCACGTTTGTGCATCCCAGATAAATGAAAAGAAATATCTTAGATATTTACGTTCTGGACTACGATATTAAGAATAATGTTAATAACAGATATACTAAGTGACTTGTAAATATCAGCTACAATGTTACAGGAGATTGAAACTTTGAGCGAAAGGTTTATCTTATCTCACTCAATATGAATATATTGTTCACAGACACTCGAGTAGGAAGGACAAAAACAGGACACTGATACTAAAGCACAGAAAAATTCTCTGAGCAACTATCTTTATAAGAGAATCGGCGTTAAAACCACTCTAACCAAGTTAACTATATATTCGATAAATAAGTACGGAACCACTGACAGCATTTTTTAGTAACCCGTATCAGATAGAAGGGACCTAAAGTTCAAAGGTATGCTCTTTTGAGGAATCTTAAAAAGGGAGAACGTTATTATATATTGGGCCCTAGAATTATTTTCTAAGCGAAATTAGAAAGAAATTTTGTAGATAGTTTAATTGCCTTAGGGTAGAATAGCTGTAAGTTGTTTTAAGTATCATAGGGAAATTGTTGGAATGGCCAACAACAAATATAGAGGAAAAGACGCCCATCTGTCGGAATGTTTCAACTACGAATACCTGTTTAAGACTCTTCTAGTAAGCAGCGATAGTAATCTTCTTTTGTAATACACTCAAGAACGTATTTTGCGTATTACGTAGTCTGTCACTTGATTACGAAAAATAGCTATATTTGTATATGGGACACTGATTTGTATACGCTGAGGACCAGTTACGTATTAATCAGTAACTCTAATAAATTATAGTGTAAGATGTAACTTTGTTATGTTTGATATACTACCGAAATAGTCCGTAAGTTAGAAGGCGCGGTAGAGAGAATGCGAGCAAACTTTGACAAGTGTCTGACAAACATTGCCTTCTGATTGCATAAACCGTTACGATGCTTTCTATTTAGCTCGAACGCAATTTTTACAGTATTCATCAATTTGATTAATAACAATGAGCTCGTAGAACGCACTGATTTCTCGTCATCAAAAAGACAGCACTAGCCAGCGGATCAGTATGCCCCTGTCAAATTTTTCCAAGACTCGTTACAGTGGCTAGTGTGAAAATGAAAAGAATCAACGTAGATTAGTGAAGCAATTTTTAAAAAACTATTTTCACCAACAAAATTGTTTTTTTCTTAACAAAACGTTACCCCATAATATATCCTTTCCCTTCATTTATCCCTTGGTGAAACTGCTGTAAGTACCACGTGGCACAATACCTTCTTTGTTCTTTTTCCAAAAAACTTCGCCCTTTTTTTAGCAGGCTGAGGAATCTTCTTTTTTCAATTAATTTGTTACGAATCGTGCTTGCGCTTGTGCGACAATTATCGCTTATGCATCTTTTACGGCACATAGAGGCCGGCCATTTTTCTGCTTAATGGCGCGCGTGCAACGCTTTAATCTCGGTATCACGATAACAACAACAATGACAATAATACATGCAAATCTGTTCTTGCATTGTTACATGAAGGACAATATGTTGTGGTCCAGGTTCGAATCCGGACATAAACACTCTTCGTTTCGTGCTAAGAGCTAGCCAGGCCTTTGATAGAATACCTGACGGTGATCCCGGATGTACAACTCAAAACATAAAGGTACAGAAAATCCAGGTACAAAACACGTCAATTCACCGTTTAAGTAAGTTCGGATCAACTGTAGAGCTACGCTTTGCCAATTACATAGAAAATTGTTTTCTTAAGTAAAAATCTACTCCTTTCTTTTCTAATTTATTCTTGTCTTTGTTTTCAGAACAACGAATGTGACTGAATCGATACATAGACGTAGAGGCTACCTTTGAGGTTTTTACTCAAATAATTGATGCTAGCTAGTACTCTGCACATGGGGATTATTATCATCATAATCACTAACTATAAGTTACGCCCTTTATAAATCCTACCTTGCTGCGAGATCAACATAGTGTCTATTTCAAGTCATAAAAAGATGTGGTAAACTACATTTGTAGAAGATACAAACATCGGTCATTGTTAGAATGAAGCTTCGGACCTTTTTCAACGTTAGTTGAGTGTTCATTCGAGGGCCGTTCGAGGAAAAGAATTACCGGTTCATCCATCCTAACAAATACACTTATTATATAATGTGTTATCATATAAATAACAAGCATTGTGTCGTCCTACAGCCGGCTTATGCCCAGAGTTGTAGGACGAATCAAATATGTTGTCGATTTTTGCGGCGTTCTGCTCTAAGTAAAAATAAAAAAAAGTAAAAAAAAGCTCTAAAAAAAAGTCGAGTTCGACAAATTTGCTGGTGATCAAAATTAATTAATTAGTAACTCTGTACGCCTTTGTAGATGTCGTCTACCTAACTCATTAATGTGATCAATCTATCAGTCTTAATCACCGATCAAATTGTTCCTACTTGATTCCACGGTAATTTAAACTAGGTTGATTCGTACCTGACATTGTCACATGAAATTTCCATTAAAATATATTAAACAAAATATTTCTATTGACGTCCACTTACCTTGCTGTCAAAATGGGGGCCCAGCTAACCTGGGGTGAGCTTTGAAGGGAACTAATCATGCTTTTTTGTTTCAGCTCCTCTACTGGTCGATTTACTAGCAACATTTCCTCAAGCTTCTTTGGATAGGTTTTCTTTTTTTTGGACAAAAGTACACCTTTGACCGTCTAAAAGGCGGAAAAGATGTCTATTAGTATTCAGAAAAACTATTGATAATTCCGCTCAGAAAGATGCAACAACAGAAAAGTGTCAACAGGTGGCTTTGAAAGCCCAAGGTAGCTCCCGTCTCATCGTGTTATACTATAGTGATTTATTTGTGAGTGTTAGATAAATTGAGCACTCGACATGTAGGACACAAGCACTTTTAGGATGTATACGCATCTGCCTGACTAGCGCCAGGCCATATTGTCGACGCAACACGATTCAAAAAAGGGCTATGCACTTCACTCACCTTCTCCCCGTCACTAAACAAGAAAGCTATGGCTGAGAGATACACACAAAGTTCATTCCTCGATTCAGCTGTTGTTTTGGGAAGTCACCATCGTAACCGATGGAAGCACATCGATCAGTTTGGCCTTTAGCATAAACACCTGTAGAGTAAAGCTAGCCCTCGCACAGACCGTGGCCAGTTGCCTAAATCACCCTCGTTCCTATCACTACCTGATAGACAAAACAGTGTTTTCTTATGCATGTCGAAGTAATTAAGGCCATATATGGAGTCAATTTTTTCTTTTTGACTGAGACTACTTTTGTTCACGTACACATTATTGTGAAGACGACTAGGCCTTGCACAGTGTGCAGTGTGTATTAATTCGCACAACTTTGTATACCCCTAGAAATGAAAAATAGGCACTTTTGACCTTGATCCGCTAATATTCATCATCATCATCATCATCATCACTGAAATGAAAACACCAGGGTATCGTTAAACTACTTTCGCTAGTATTTCTCGTAGAACTTTTCCCGGGACAGGAAAACATTTCGTACTAGTGAGAAGTCAAAATAGTAAGAGATAATAGAGAAATAGGACGAAAGTGAACGCTATTAGTAACAGCGTAAGAGGAACACCCAAAAGCTACGAATGAGAGCGTCGGCAAAAATCGAAACGAGAATAATCGTGGTAGCAGGTAAATTACTGAACTTCCGAATACTTTGGGTTGCATGTCTCGTAAGTTGTCATAAGTTTAGACCGCCGGACGTGTCTTTGACATCATTCCACTCCGGTTAGGAATGTTTCGGGCGTTAAATACCATTTTTTAGCTATGACGTGAGTTGATTATAAGCTTCTTTTAATTTTATTTAAATAGAGTATAGAGGTGGCTTCGTCTACTAGGCATCTTGGAGGCATCATTCAATATGAACTGTTTCCACAAGTGTTTTCTACGATCCTTATCATTGTTTAACATACCTGTTACATACATATATATCACTATACATACAACGAACGTAGTACGTTTTTTGTGCATCACGTAAACCAGTTGCTAGTATGTACTTGCTATTTTGCTTTAATCTCAGCTGACAGATCGATTTCGTCACAAGATCTGCAAAACTTGATTTTAATAACGGTAAGGCCGTTTTATTTTATATATATTTTTATATATATATTTTATATTTTATATATATATATATTTTTATATATATATATAACGTGAAAAGTACATATAATAGATTCTGTGATGCAGCCGTTGTTCGATGCTGCGTGTCCCACTATTTTATTCGTGTCTGTTATCGGAATAATTAAAAGTACATTACGTATGGATTTGGAATGGTTCAGGACTGCTTTTATCAGTCCCTACCACCATAATATCAGTTACTAAATTTTATAACAATTAACCCATCAGTGCATCTGTCTTCTTGATGTAAACTAAAGATTATATATCAAACGAAGTGTATACTATAAATAGAGCCGTTGTGTGTGAACCTAAGGTAGTACCTATCTCTGGTAGCTAAGGCAGCAAATCATACAAAAAACATACAGGTTATACCGAAACCTAATACACATCCTTTACCACTCCTAGGGGCTTTCGATATAACGATGCTTTTATTCACCAATATTCCTTGGCACAAAGGTAAAACGTAAGCAGATTTTCTAATATTTATACGGGTCCTTGTAAATAGTTACATAAAAAAAAAAAAAAGTTCAATTTTCATTTGCACAGAGATTGTTCATCAGATTCCAGTAGCCAAAATTCTACTAATTCCAATTATCAGTATTGGGATCGGTGAAATCAGCAAAGACAGTTTCGTTTCTCGATAATACATCGTCTAAAGAACAAGCCATTGTAACATATTATATTTTATATCATTCAAGAATATATAGGTCTTTAATTAAGCGAATCCCTCCGTGAGCGACTTCGGCTAGCGCTCGTTGGGAGCCTTCCATCCTTCGAATATTCCTAGAACGAATGTGGAGTGGGCTCCGTTTCCTGTAGCTGTGTGTTGATTGAAAGGACAGCTGTCAAACGATGTGCCTAGAGCCGTTTGGTGCAACAGGCTGAGAGTACAATAATTTTTATGGTGGCATTGTCCTTGAGAAATACTTCGATATCTGTGGATCGACGAGCATGGCTTTGAGCAACATAGAGTTGGTCGTAATTGAAAACAGATTATTCAAGAGAAATAACCTTATTTATAGTTTGGTGTTCTTTCGAGTATGGCCATTATGCACCAATGTTGAATCGGCAGCGGCTAAGTGATCTTCGAAAAGAATGAGAATAACCCGTGGCAATTTTTAAGGTAATGAGGTGCGGGTAATTTTGATGTCATTGTATGGCTTCGAAGGGTCAAGGTTCCTCATGAAAGTAATCGGGAAACTTTTTTTTTTTTTCAAATACAAATACCTTAAGACTGTCAAGAGCTCAATCGTGAAGTGCGTCGAAGACGGACTGAACGTGCGGACTTCCGAGCGAAGGGACCAATGCAAGATTGTCTCCGACCATTCAACTAAGGTATTGATACGCGTGTTACTGAGAAAGTGTCTCGAACTAAAGACGATATAAACCTTTTTCGATGCCCAGTGTTAATGGGCAGGATAATAGTATTCTTGGCAGCTTTCAAATATCTGTATTCAGCGATCTATTACACGAAGTGAGAGCAGTCGCTATCAGCCTCGCTGGTGGTCAATCTGTGTATTTTGAAGTGCCTCCACATGTGGAAGAAGCATCCTCAATGTCGACATCAGTGCCGCGTCTCACGACACCGAGCCAACTGGCGTAAGCTGACGCAGCGCACTATTAAGATGCTTTAAATCATTCGTCTCTGCCACATTTGTTATGGAGAGATCGATTGACGGCCCTCGAGGCCTCGGGTTTGATGATGTAGCCCTTGCCCCATACAATAGATGCTGTTACACGAAGACCAGGTGTTTTCGAGTTTTTATCAATACTGCATAGCTTGTTTTCGGTGACCTTAATGATGAGTACGCGGTAACGCCGTCAGGAACTATGGTTGCCCAAAGGAGCCACACCAAGCAACACTTTCCCGTTAGCGCACATTGTTTCGGGGAACGAATTAATGTTAATGAAAATAGTGAAACGCGTGGAAGTATAGACTCGCCTCTAGACAAGCACAAGCGTTACTGTAGATTTCTGTAGGCGCCAGTTAAGAGTCGATTTAAATGTTTAAATTTCATATTTCTGTTTTACAGTTGTCGTTGAGGCTCGTTTGCTTGGTCAGCTGGAGTAAAATATGAACTTCTTGACTCTAGATTACTGAATTATTTCTTGATTTCTAGGTGAGCGATCGTATTGCCAGATTTTCTTTCGACTAGGTCTGGCCGATCTTCAGACCATTGACCCTCGGGGAAGTGACAAAGAATATATAGCCACTGTGTGTTATACGTCATAGATAGGAACAATGAAGCATTGCCGAAAGTAGAAATGCGTCAAGGAATGGATGTATCGTCTGCTCATTATGGATAGGTCATCATCATTGTCGATTGAGGCCCTTCGTTGCTCAAAGAACCTGTTGATTGTATTGAGGATTATATGTTCACCGCTACGTAGGCAGGGTACTGTTAGTTCAGGCTGTCTATCTGATGCAAATTCACTAGCCCTACTCATGATGCAGTATGTATAGTAGCAGGGTAGGGTGAGTTTCCTGTTGTGCGTTGTCCGAAGCTGAAGGTGCCAGCCATCGCTTCTAAACTGGAACAAAGGAGTATATTAAAGACCGCCGTGGAGTCGGTGTGGTTCTGAAACGAGTTGGAGTCCGGCCGTCGTTGGGCTGTGTGATGATTGTCCTTCAGGACTATCTTGGTAGCGGAAAATGACGTGCCAGGGTGTTATGCACAAGTCAGCGACAGTTTTGAACAGTTAGTTCTACTTTATAAGTTATGGGTGCACTCTACGTGCGCCGAGCGCCCTTCATAGTTGTCGATTTCGTATAAATAACATGGAATAACGAATATAGTAGTTTACGTGTTAAAGCATTCCAATAGTTTATAGCGTGCCATTGGCGTCTGATCGCAGCTTGAGGGTTAAAGTAGGTTTTGAAGAAATCGACATTACTCTTTCATGTGGAGGCGCCAGTGAACCTATTTGACAACAAAACAGATTGTACGTACGCCCAAAGTATGCCAGCCCACGCCGAATGACGTCATGCCCTTGATTGCAGCTATGGTGGTTCTATATAGCGCATCGTGCTTCGCGGGTGGAGTGAAATTACCTCCATGCAGCAAAAATATGCCTTTGAACAATAAAGTTCTACAGTGACGGCACATCTCGTTAATTGAACCGAACACTTGGCTGACAGCGGGTTGTCTTGTGGGTTCGTGCTTCACTGGACAAACAGCCGAAAGGGTGTCATATGGGTCTTGATAGGTTTGCGGATGATTGGAAGGGGGGCTTCGTTGCGCAGGTGGCTGATTTAGCGGGCTCATCGGATGACTGTTTTCGACCAGCCTAATTTATCTTCCGAAAACATGTAATACAGTACATGTTGAAATAGAGTGTGTATATATATATATATATATATATGGAATGCGACACGAGTGTATGTTTTTTTCTAATTTTAATTTAAACAATATTCTATGATTTGAATGTTCTTATTGAGCTGTTGAAATTTTGCAAAAGATCAAACTCTGGGGATAAGGTCTTTCTTTGTTGCCGTAGCCCTTGACATCCCGCAGGGTCATGCAATCGCAGTGGAATACCTTTGTTCACTACCTCTCTGTGGAGTTTCTGTTTAATTATACCCTCCAGTTATTGGCAGTGCATTTCAGCCGCAATCGACGAACCAGGACTAACAAGGTAACACCTACATTAGACCACTAAAAAGCGCTATTAACTATTCACGTTTCACTAGAGTTATATTCAGCCGGTTTAATTGCACCCACTCTCTGATGTCATCGTCGGAGTTCTCATTCAAACTCGATGCAAGAATAAGTTACCCGAGAGCCAAATTCATTTTCATAGAGGGTTTTGTACAAAATGCATTTTCGAAGTAATTCTTCAAACCAACGGCTCACGGTGTTTGTGTAATAAACTAGATACAGTATGCGTCCGCTTATTTACAAGCACATAATTTTAGTTGATCAAGTTGACAAACTAATGTTGTCAAAAGCATCACTGCAAAGTGAGATTATTTTACGTGCATCTTTAGTTTGTTTAAATGTTTAAAATATATTATATCAAGGCCAAATAAATCGGGCGTTCCTTCAAAGTTCTATGATGCGTATTGATGAAAACAAAAAAACTTCTCTCAGTGGGTCTATCGACCCAACAAAATAATTTAAGTCTAGTTCGGCAAATGTCAAGTTATTCTGCGTGTGTGTCGCCTAAAAATGTGTTATTAAAATAATCAAAATGACATCTCTTAAATTTCTCAGTGGCCTTTGTAAGTGGTAAATAGTTCGAGCATTTGATTCTTCTATAACGAAAAACAATTTATGCTTTGTTCGTTGTCTTCTTAATTCGGTTTAGTGCAGTAAAATTCATTTACCCTTCTGTAGTAGATTATAAAAACTACAACATTCGGTATAAACGTATTCTTCTAATAATTGTGGAAAGACCAGAAACAACACATCTTTGGTAGTTAAGATGCTACATTTTTTTTAGCAAGATTACATGAAAGCCTACTCGGAGATCATGGTATCTACCATGCTATATTTTGCATCTAATACAGACACCTTTTGGAGTGACATGTGGCTCATAATGCAAGCGAAGCAAGTTCAAAGAAACATGCCTTTATTTGGTGTCTATCCCGTTAGCAGTTACTGGGGCTATCTTAAGATAAAACAGCGACTGAGGGATCGAGGTTTCTGACGATAGACATCGCTATCGTTGTTTTTGTGACTCTGTTTGTGAAGTGCGTTTAACAACTTCTACGGCTGAACAAAAGAAGTATTTCAACATAGCGAAAACAGTTTCCGCAGGCAAGGACGATCCCGCTATCGATAGCGCGTAATGGGACGTGATCCGCTCTCTTCTCTTGCTCTTTATCGCTACCGTTTTCGTCAGCTTGACAGTTAAATCGAGTCCTATTTAGATTGCACGCAGTCTAACTAACGCCTAGTAGACTTCGGAGCAGCTACTTCAATGGATAACTAGTCCGTCATTGTACAAGGCTATCTTCACAAGATATTTGGGCTCTCGGGTCCTCGCTAGTAGAGCCTTCCAAAAGCCTACTCTCCCGCACAAAGCCTGTGGTTCTTTATTTGATTTTCCCGAAGACTAGCCACTATAAGCTTAGGGTACATAGCTTTTTTAGGTATATCTCGCTCTGCCGGGAACCTCAGAACGCCGTTTATTGGTATCGAGCTAAGGCTAAAGGCTGCAAGCCCACAAACACAACGGCTTAGTCTGCTTAGCTTATAAGCTTTTGCTATCGACCAGCAGAGCTTCATACGCCATCTTGGTAGATCGGTAATCCGAAAAACCGCGCTATTTTTCCGGAAGTTTACGAAAACTTATTTAATCTTACTGTTACTAAGAAGACCACCAGTTTGTAGCTTATACTTTATTTGCAATGTCCCGTCAGGACGTTAACATGTTAGAGCCTCCCTTATTATTAGGAATGGTTTGGAGTATGGCATCTCTCCGTTGGACAGGTAGAGCGCTCTTTTGTAAGGCATTCGCAAATCCGCGCTGTCCAGCAAATGACTAAGGCGAGGGCGTCCTTCAGGTATATGTTTTTATCCGACATGAACCCTCCGTTTTATTAGGATGCATACCAAAAAAGGCATTGATAATCTTTGTCACTAAAAAAACAGTTGACAATGTCTTTCTTTACTGATCGTCTGCTCCAAGGCCGCCAAGATTACGATTAAGTTTCTTAATGTTGAATCGTTCGATCCGGACGCTGCAATGAGGTATTCGATCAGAATCGATGAGCTGATCGAGTACAGGCTCAAGGACGATGTGCGGTCATTTATATCGCCGGCGTTGAACTTCACGATCTAAGTTGCTGTTCGAGGCAACTTAGTCATGTGAGGCATAAGTCTCAGTCTGGGATAAGTTCTGAGTTCTTCAAGCAAGGCGACAGACTGCGTTAAACGCATGCTGTTGTTATTCCTAGCACGATTATGTATAACCTGCTGCAGAATGTCGACCAGTTGCTACGCGTAATTTTCGATATCGATAGGATCCGGAATAGGTAGCATTTCAACAAGGAACTCCTTCAGCATTTCCAGAGTCAAGTGCTGCTGAAAAAGCTTTATTTTCTTCACGTTAAACATGAAATACAGCCTTAGATCAATAGTAACCGGAACGTAAACACAAAGTGAGATTCCTCTTTTTGGGTAAACTACTTTTACCGAGAAAGTGTACTTTATTTGTTCATACATTTGTCGCCAAAACGTCGATGGCCGAACTTCCATTGTGATCGATAAATTAACAACCCAGCACCTAGAATCGGGTGGCTGGGCTAAGTTTCACCGAGTATCTTGAGCCTGGTGTGCCCAATCTTACGTCAAAATTTCCACAGACAATGAAGAGAGCTGACAGCTGCACTCCACGCAGTGCATTTAGCAACATTTTGATCAGTATAAGTTTCAGTATCTGGTATTCGTATGTAGGCAGTCAACAGACTGATATTAGACCCGTTCCGGACAATTAGATCAATATAAATTAAGGTAAGGAAGTCTACCTGTCTGCTGTAGAAAACTAAGATCCCATCTCGGGAGCGTTCCACACTGGCTCCGTTTTAACCAAAGCAATCTTAGTGGTCGTAACAATCAGTAAGGTTTACGCCCTCTAGTGCCGAAGGTGTGAACAATAGTATTGTCGCATCTTTGCAACCTAACTAATATGTCGTCGGCTACCTTACAGTCGATGGATAACAGCAGTGTAGATAAGACATGCAGCTCTTATCGTAGTGTGCGCGAATAAATACCTTTCCTTAAGTTCCATGCATTTATGGTATCTTGCTTGTACAAAGATCGTTACCGAGCCACTCAACTAGCTATGTACTTCCTAGTCTTTGTTTTGATAATTTTCACATATTTTTTTGGTGCGGATCGAACGATAATATGAGTCTTCTTCAGTAGAAGTTTCCTCGCCGCCGGTTGCAGTGCCTGTACCACTTTGTCACCAACCCAGGACACAGTTCGCACCGGCCGATTCACGCTGATTATTGCTCTCTACGTCCATTGGACCTCCGTCCCAGACCCTCCGCCTTGAAAGAGGCCACTTCTCGTTCTAAGCACAATAGACGAAAAACGTGCCATTTCACCTTTCATAGAGTTGGTATCGGAAAATTTCATAACGTGCTTTAACGATCAGTTTTTCGTTGAAACCTTTTACACATGACACAACCACCTAATGGAAACTGACTGTTGAATTCGTTTAATCCACACGACACAAGAAAAAGATCCTGGCGCGATCTCCACGTAATAGGTAAAGTTTCTAGCTTACAGTTAGCATGGTGTTGACATTCCTGCGTATGGCATCAAATCTACGCGGGGAACTGCTGTTGTCGCTTCTGTTAATTGAAAGGTTAAAGTGGGGTCGCTATGTTGGGAATCCGTTTGCGCTTCAAACCTTTGACGAGAATCGAGGATCGACAGCCGGCCATTCCCTCGCTGAAAGATCCATCTGGATTCATCGATATTCATAGAAAATAACATTCTTTTTTGTACTGTTTCTGTCTGAAGGCTCCGATGCACACCAGCTGCTGTAGGGTACTGCTGATGTTCCAAAAAGCGAACTCCTTTAGAGAAAATCGAGGGCTCGCGTAACGTCCTACTGGGCCAGTACATAAAATCTGTCTGTGAAAAGCTCGCCTCCGTCCCGTCAAAGATTACACCGGTTCAGCCTAGTGGCTGCTAGTAAAGTGCGTCGGATTCCACTCGTTTTTAGCTTTTTTACTTCTGATCTAGCTATCAGGGAAGCCGTACGTTAACGTCGAAACTCATTGAGATTTCCACGTCGGAAACTGGTTGTTTTGTTGTATTCTCGATGAGGTCAATCGAACTTCGTTGCACAACAATAAGAGCAGGGCGTAATAGTCGGTATCAATTATTCAATTGATAGTATGTTGAACAATTTGTGACACATCTATTCCAGTCGATGATCACAGACGATGTAATGTAACCGTTTCTTGAAAAACCTGTACATATAACGTTATAATCAAGCTTGACCCATAGATCAGGTATGATCGACACATTTGCAGATGTTTGATACGATTTCTGCTCTGGGTCAATCACTTAAGTGTATTGATATCTCGATGATGTTTGAAAACGAAGGACAAAACTAGTATTTTGAGGTAATCACTCGACAGAAAATGACTACCGCTGCCAGAAACCTGAAGGTCAGTCGTTCCTTCTACATCTTCACTACCGAATTCTATTGGATTACGTAATATATACTCGCTTTTGATAATATAATAGGTTAAAGAAGGAGCACGTACTGCGCTCCACATCAGTGTCTGAAGCACCGCTAGAGAAGGCAGGCAAAGTTTATGCCATTTTTTATAAAAAAAACTAGTGTTTATAACGCTAGTGTAACTTATCGTTAGTTAAATTTTTTTTTTTAAATATTGAAATGACATCTCGCGAATGTCATTTCAAGTAGTATGAGATCATTTGCGCCCGGATGCGATCTTGGAAGCTAAACACAATGGTCACAATCGAATACCCAAGATGGCTCGTATTTCTGGAACCATTGGCTTTCTCCTCGAATAGGAATGGCAGAGTTCAGTGAGTTTACTGTACAGATGTATTTCTTCCAGTAGAAAATATGAGAGAGATTGGGGCGGGTGTGAAAACAATCCCTTGTGCATTAGTGGAACAGTTGACTGATACTGCTGGGCATGCCAATAGTTGAACCGTAATTAAATCTTGCCCTATTGCTATTTGCTTTCACTAGCAATAAGATTTTTAACCTACCAGACAATAAAGGCTGTGATTACGATATCGACGTGTAGTACAATAGAACTTTTTTTTGATAACCTACCGGCTGTTCATTGTTCTACAGTTATAATGTACAAGAAAGAATCACCCGTAAATGGCAACTTACAGGTCGAAAAGTCGTAAAGCGGTCGATAGAGACAATCCGTGGGGGCTAAGAATAAAGCTGTCAAGGTCGTTCCGTATTTGTCTGTAATATGCTGAGAGGAACTTTGGCTAAATTAATAGATCGACTAATATACGTTAGCGGTAAGCCAGACAAATACGAGTGACGGCTCCGCCATTTTTCCTGGATCTTACTGCCTCAGTTTTGGTTGGGTCGATGGTCAGTTCCAGTATCGAGACGGCGAGCTGTAACTTGACTGGGGCTTATTGCACATTACAACGACTGCTTCCGGGAATAACTAGATCATATGCATGGGTGGGGGCGAACATTCACCATATTTCTGGGCCCACATGTCCTGTCCGGAAGATCCTTAAATAAAACTAAGAAAAGAAGAGGGCTTATGTTATCACCTTAGGTAACATTCGTAGCCTGAAAGATGACTGGCCACCCTGAGACCTTAATTATTCTCAGACCCTATTCTTTTCGAGTACCGCTCTTCAGGTCTTTCGATGAAGGCTTTATAAGATTCACTTGATATCGGCAAGTGGAACCAAAATTATATACAATTTTCGTCGAACGCTTTTCTCTGGGTCGCACTCACATCTTTATCACACAGAATCATTTAGTGTTCTTGCCAAAAGATACGAGAAAAGTGAATAGAAGACGCTCTTCTTCGCGATCCCGCATTGGGCCACCTTTAGGATGATGAGAAATGTTGCATCTCACTAACGAAAAAAAGCACTCCGCAGCAAAAACGTTAGTTGAACACAGTTATTTAGTATAGCAGCTTTAAGATTTTTATTCCGAATCCTGTCCGGTCTTTGAGCGTATGCTCTCAGGCGTCAGAGCCATTTACGTGGCTGAAGCTCGGCCTCTTCCAGGAGAACAATTTCCTGCTGTTCGAGATATGTTTTGCTTTGAGTATTGTACATCGTTCGACAAACCACTTTAAACGCTGTAGGCAATAGCTCCGTTGCTTGTTGAAAGCTAAAGGCATCCTGGGCGAGGCGCCAATTGTGATCAAACTACCGTTGACATCTCCTAAGGCGGCTTCTATAAACTGTAGGTAGCAAGATGCCGATGAAATGACTCGAACAGACCCCAATATTAATTCAGCTCGGCACTGCGAGTATCTCATGAGCTTTATTGTAGCTCCTTCAAGTCCAATTTATGCAATAAAGCTTTACTCTTCTGGACGAGCAGTGGTTACAAAGGACCTATAAGAATCGTTATCCAACAAAAATGTCTGCTGTCCTTTTACTCTTCGATGTATTTAAGTTCATCCGTGCTCACGTTCGTTGCGACAATATTTCCTGCAGAACTTTTTGCAGGATCGAAAAACGTTAGTACTGTGCTAAGATTGATTTTCCGCTAATAATGCTCTATTAATGTGCTTCAAAGAGCTGCTCGAGGTCCAATTATTAGCGCTCATTGAAGTAGGGTCGTAAACGTTGGAAATAGAATTCGCCACGGTTTATTGAGCGCCGAGAAGCTTTTCCACAAGGGCTAGAATACATACTGTACTGCTCAGTCACACTTACGCGGTCACAAGCCGTATTCTGCAGCCCCAAAACCATGACGTTGCTCTTCACATGACACAGAAAGACATCCCGAAGTCTATGATTGTAAAACACTAGGAATCCACTGCTGGAGTGGGCGCGGCTCTTTATATTCTGCGCAGAGTAAAATCCCGGTAAAAAAAATAAAATCCCGCCTAACCGGCAGACGATGCGGGATGCCTCGTTGGCGCAAAGGGCGTGAATTCCCTGACTTCTACGGGCGTTGCCAGATGGCAGACAAAGGAATCCCTATTAAGAGCCCCAACGTAAAGGCGCTCCCTCAGTCAGGCCTCCCACTGAATGATCTTTAGCTTTTCCCATGACTCTGATCCCTACCTCTGCACTGAAAACATGCTCGCAACTGACTACGAGGTTTGGAGTTGCTGTTCCTAGGCGTGGTCTACATTTTCAGTGTAGTCAGAATTTGATTTAAGAAGCCTTCGGTTATCGGTGATAGCATGGCTGCGACAATCCCACGGTAAGTAGCGACACATCGCTCCATCGGTCTGTATACGGGAAATCTTCTTAAAGGGTCAGGGTCGGCGTCAATCTTACGGTGCGTTTCTTACGAAACTCAAGAGGACCTCTGGACTGAAGCCGGCCGACTGAACTGTCGAGTTTCATCGCGGCAGGTCACCGGCGTTGCACACGTATCCCTACAACTCTTCTATAGACCTTCTCTCAAAGTCCTCTTGATTTTGCAATTGATAAAAATTTCATATATTTTGCGATATTATATGTGACCTTGTTAGCTGTAACACGCTTACTAGCTATATAGGCCATTCCCGAACGATTTGACGCTGTGAGATTTAGAGAGGCATAACAGCAAAAAGCAAATCCTACCGTGCTGCTTTTTTGGCAAGTATATCATAGCCCTATACAAAAGAGGGAGCAAATAGACATTGACGTAGCTTTTTCAGCTTCGTCGCAAGCGACCCAATGGCGGCTACGAATTCGTCCTCTTCGAACTCCACACATTGTATTCCCGCTAGCTGTCTTTATACAGTCTGCCTATATAAAGAGGGCTACCGGGCTATTTAAAACTTGGCTATATCACAGTATTTTCGTGGCTTCACGTACCGCGATTTATGTTTTCCGGGGCGGAAGCTCCCGCAAGGCTAGTTTTAGGGGCTCGACGCTCTCGTCGCCCGTAACTAATACTGTATTCCGACTTCCCTTTCTAAAGTTTTAATTGTCTACACATCTCATAAATCGTTCGGTTTACCTGCTCGCAACAGTTAAGCTGTATAGCCAATACAAGCGTTTCCTCACTAACTTAGCCAGCGGTCTGTCTCATAAGCCGTTTGGCATGTATGCTATCGCAGCATAGGCTTAGTCACTGCAGTCTTTCATGACATCGTGCACATAAGAGACGGAATCCTTTTAAATATAGGAATTTTTTTTTTCGCCCATTTAACAGTTGAAAATCTCTATGTTACACGAGCTTTCACGTCCGGCATTTTATTAGTCCGCTGGCTCCCAGTATCAAAGGAATTATGTGTCTACGCCCATGTTCGAATTTAGACCATGGTTAGAGTTGAAAACCTGAAGTCACTGCTATGTTGTCCATCGCCGCTATTTCAGCAGTCGTGTTTCGTTCTTGTACCATTTCAAAACTAGCGAGACAATTTCAAAACGCGAACTTACCCTTGCAGAGTTTACACAGGCAAGCTAGAAACGGTTTTCTAGCTATCCTTTGGTTTAATCGACTGAAACAAAGACTACGTAAACTTGGCTCGCGGATGAAGTGCGAAGCAACCGTGCCTCGGTCTACTGCCGATTCTGCTCGCAATCGAAAATCACAATTCAGATACTCGTATCAGCAGATCCTCCGGCGATCAATGTACGGGGTTGCCATCCGTCGATTGCCACATGGTCGCACCCGATTCGATCTGCAAGACCGCGGTGGTTACCAAAGAGTATTTTGCACACGTCCGTTTAGTTCGAATCTTCAAACAGTACGTAGGTGGACAATGATACTGATCTAAAGTGTGCCTTATAAAGTCAAATAGGCTCCGTTGGCCCTAAATGAAAGCGTTACTATCCGTAGCGGGTCTCGGCAAAAGAGGTCGGATGGCCTACACTGATATATTATTATTCCTTATAGTTAAACAAGATCTCTTGCAGCCAGTGTGAACACTGTATGCCTAAAGGTTTATGCTTTGTATGTATGAAGTTCATTCACTGAGTACCGGAGATACAAATAGCATCCCGGAGGACCTTGACCTTGTGCTCGATCAACTCATCGACCGTAAATCAATCGTCTACTTAATCGCTATGTTTCAACTGAAGCATACTCAGGGAGTCCTTGTGATTGGCAGCCAGCGATCAGACGATCAGTGGGGACAAACACATGATCGTGGCTGATTTCCTAATGACGGACATCGTTATTGTTCTTTTAAGTCCGCACTTCAGTAACGCAAAAAGGTCGGATCAGATAAGAAACGAGCGTTTGAAGGATGCCCTCATCCTAGCTTCTTTTTGGACGGCGCTCCTTGGTTAGTGCAAAAAAAAGGCGCTTGATCTGCCCAGTGATTAGAGGCCATTTAATCGTTCCTTCACTTGCCAGCCTAGTGGTACAGCTAACAAAAGTGTGTGTTACAAACTGCTAGCTTCTCTGATAATGACAAGGCTAAGTCAGTTCCTGGGCACAGGGTAGTTTTCGACCTGATCTATCAATCACTACGATGTGTAACTCTGCTGGTCAACGTCAAAAACTGATTAGATGTGCAAACGCGGCCATTATTTACCATGCTCGTGGATTTTAAAGCGGACTTTCATTCGGCGCTAAGAGATATCGTACTGAAGTTCCTGGTTGAGTAGGGATTCTTGAAAATATTCTGGAACTTTAATATCCAGTAAAACTAAATAAAAATCGACGAACTTCCATTTTTCCCTCAAAAGAATAACCTCAATTCTTATCTGTTCTCGAAGCTTTGGAAGTGTCTAAAAAGCCCAAGAGCTCAGAAACCTTGTGGAGATAGTTTTATGCGCTGATTACCTAGTTGTTTCTGGAAGAAACCATTTCTAAATTTAGCAATAGTTAGCTAGACTGCATGTAATCTCAATAAAACTCGGCCTAACCTTGTATCTAGTGATGAGGTTTAGAGGAAGAAGGCGGACTGCTTTCCAAAGCCCGCTTCCTACTGCGGGATCACCGCTCACCTGCGAAAACAATTTTCTTTACTTTGGATTAGTTATTTTGCTCAATGGTAGAGGCTTTTCGTTGCACGTCACGAAGAGATGCCTAAAGGTAATTGTAGCGATGTACACCAGCAAGAATCCCCATGTCCTCTTAGTCCGGTTTTTCGGCCCTAGGATAACCTTGGCTGCCGCCTACGCCATAGTGATCATACGGGATCGCCCCTTATTTGCAAACTAAAGTAGGCGTTTTTGAGGCGATTCACTTGCTTCATCTTAAATGTATTCTTGTATTCCACGACACGACACAAGATGGCTGGTTCACCTCCCCTCGGTAACACCTGTATTCATTTAAAACTTAAAACGATGTTTCGGCCTATCGCCTACTCCGGCGTATAACAAATGCCTCGTAACTTAAAGGTGTTTACCTCTGCAAGTTCGAAAAGTAGGCCCAAATATCTATGAATCTAGACCTATTTGAAAACACGCATGTATGGCACTGAACCGCCATGTTGTAACTAGGTGCATGGTGGATGGCCTCCGTTATGAGCTAGGCGCCACACCAAATTATCATAATATAAACAAATAAAAAGTGTATATATTATATGCAGGGAGCCATTCAATAGGTACCAGGATACATATAATTTACAATAATAATACAAAGAAACTCAACATTTTTACCATCCCAAAAATATATTGTTTCTAATGTTCGCAAAAGCTATGTCAATGGAGAACTCTGAAATTCCATAGTTTCCGTCTTTCTAAGTTCTGTTAGCAAGTGTGAGAGGTCAATATCCTCTACTCGAATAAATGCCTGGACTCTTTATGGTCCCCCCTATACCATTCGGTTAATAAATGGATTCGTTCGCGCACAATAAAAGAAGATTTATTGATAGGTCTAATTTCGAACCCTCCCCTTGTGTTCTAGATCGTGCTGCATAGCTCCAAACAGCTGTAATTCAATCATACATGATCTGGGGGTCAAAATTATTTTCCTGATAAGACTATTGTAAAAAATGCGTTTTTCGGTCGTTGTGCTTGCACAAAGCAGAGATAACTTTCTTTCTGCTGCACAAGCACTGAAATGAAGTTGGTCAAACGCGAAGACGGCAGTGTCAGATAAATCGTTTTTAGATCCTATTATTTAACAAATAAATGCAGGTAAATGTTCGCAACAAACCCAGCAAAATGTGAACAGTACGTAACATACTAAACCTAAATTAATTGATGATTATTCTAATAACTTTAAGGATACCTGTATTTTCGTAAAAATTCGTATAACACTGAGGACAGACTGGATAACTTTAATTACGTGCCAATTAAAATCAAGTTATTTGACGGTCACCTCGAACTTGATCCAAGATGATGACACCTTTAAGACAAAACCATTTGACAGTACAGGATATTACTGTTTTTAATAACTAAGATACATACGTAAAATGATATGTCTTAGATAACTATTTTACACAAAGCTAAAAGGCAAATCCTATATTTACTTAAGCTTACATTTACCTGG
This sequence comes from Varroa destructor, assembly GCF_002443255.2. Taxonomy (NCBI): domain Eukaryota; kingdom Metazoa; phylum Arthropoda; class Arachnida; order Mesostigmata; family Varroidae; genus Varroa; species Varroa destructor. The sequence continues at coordinate 74,996,595 of NW_019211454.1, forward strand.
ATCTAAAAGCGGCGTGCTTGTAACAAGCAGATTGCCTTATATGTACAAAAGTTTCAACCTTCGATAGAATCTTCTGATCCAGTTGGTGGAAAGCCTCAGAAAGCTTTAAGTGAATATGGTCGAACGAGTTTTATTAACAAACCGCAAGTTGTTGACTTTCTTTTTCAATCCGTAGTTAGCCTGATTTGAAGTTTTCCTCTTTTTTACGAATTTAGGGTGAGTACTATTTTTTAAAATGCTTCATTATAGTACCAGCGCCATATGAGCCACAAAAATAACTGGTTATCAGTAATAGGATTTTGTGTGACTTTAGGCTGCGTTTAAAAAAAGCTCGCTAAATTTCAAGATTATATCTGCCTCTGTCATTTTTAACGTAAAATACGTAAAACGCTGTTCACAGCTGCTTGATATGGATTTTGACTGAAGCCGTGTAAATTACTTTGCTATTAAACAAATATGTTAAAAATATTAGCTTTATCAGCAACATTTGCGAGTGTTTCTCCTAGTCGAATATTATACCTGATTGTTATAAATAGCGACTGTATATATATACAGAGTATAAACAAAATGTGAGCTCATTTCTCTAGGGGGAATAAAGTTCAGTAAATTAAATATGTTTACCAATAAAACCATAGAACGCCAAAATATCATTTTAAAGCAAAAAAGGGGAAATTTGTGAAAACGTAGCGTAGTAGAAATAGCTTAGAAGAATATATTTCTATGTAAAGACTACCGTTCTGTTGAAAAGCTGAGAGCTTTTCGTATAAAGGAGAGTTCTCTCTTTGGTTCACCGCTTATAAACAGGGTGATTACAAATAATTGGTAGTATTAAGCCCAATAAGTTTCAGCTGTGGGATGACATACTGCACCAATTATTTGGCATATTTTGGAAAAATTTAATGGTACTCGAAAACGGTAATACACGTTTGACAAGGAGAAGTAAGATAATACCTCCTTTAAAGGTAGTGGGTTTTTCCGAAACTACCTTCGTGATCTAATCTGCGTAGTAGGGTACAACCTGTGAAGACGGCTGAATCAGCGTATTTAGACGCTATAGTGTATACTTATTTGCACACGAGATTTGGGAATCATTGGGTTAGCGTAAAAGAGTCGTTGCTCGACAATTGTGAAAGTCAGAACTTGTAAATTTCTGCCCTTGTTGTTAGAATAAACAGAGGTTTTTGCCTGAAACTTGGGAAAGAAAATACAAAATTTTTTAGAGTTCTATTACCAAGGATTCCTTCTTCCGACCGTGACAGAGGATAACTTTTTCAAAACTGAAAAATATTTTGTAATCGATTTAAAATCCTCAGTATATTTTTATCACACGTTATTATTAATCCGCTAACCAAAAAAAGACGCGAGAGCAGGCTACATTTTACAACTAAATTTGGTCATCACAGCGTTTCCTCCGCAGTCATGCGTTTATCCCTGCGACATCTGCCATGCAACTTTTCGCAGAATTCCATTTTTAGCTATAAAATTATATATAGACCCCTCGCCGTCTCATTGAAAGAGCACTGATGGGCCTAACCTGGATTTAAACTAGGATTAGCATACTTTCCTTAGCTATGGCTTCTGAAGCGCGAAAAGCCGTGCACTTCCACAAGATCGTTGTTGAGCCTTTTTTTCGAGTGTTCATTGCTAATCGCTTCAATTTTTTTCACATTCTTAAGGAAACCAATTTAGAAAATATACACAACTTAAAGTTCTAAGACCCTCTAAGACCCCTTTGCATGGAATAATGTGGAGAAATACCAAGGGAAATGGACCAAGAAGATTTCCATCGGTGGTATTGAATACACCGTTATCACCAAAATGGTGGTCGGTCCTGGCTGGGACGTATCAATGATTTGTTCGATTAGTTGCCCGTCTCCACTTTCGCCCTCGTTGCCAAACCCGTTGCCTATCATCTGCACTAGCAGTGCTGCTAAATTATAAATGTCGACCTACATTCCGCCTATGTGCATCTCCTTTCCGCATCGACTATATAGATATATATATATATATATATATATAGAAACAAACAGAAATGCTGAGTCACTCTCTGACGGCACCTTGTATTAACATCATCGATAGGCCGACTTGTGGTTTACACTGCAGATACTAAACAGATACAGGCATATTGGCAAAATAACGTTCTGTATGATGTGCAACATTCGGCTGACTAGATATGGTAGGAAGAGACGAGGGCCAATACACGTTACCCATTGACAAAACCATAGTATATGACAATTCTCAGCAAAGATAACCGGACGACAGCAGTGGTAAATGTAGTTATGCGGTGTTAAGTCATTGGGTAGACGGAAGCCCTACGGCAGAAGCGGGCGGACTTACAACACCGGCCCTAACGAGAAGTAATATATGAACCCTAAGCGATAAGTGGACATAAGGAGAATCGATGCCTATGTACGATCGTAAGACCGCGAAATACAGGAACGCCGCACAAATAGGAAGATATGGGCGAAAACAGGATGCAAGGAGTAAAGAAGAAAGGGCGTTTACAACTATATAAATCAGATTGCAGCAAGCTACCTATCACTCTATTAATAGCACCTTAATAACAGAACAACTCCTCTTTTTGAGAAGTAAGGTTCTGGGAGAAGGCAAAAAGAAAGTTGACGCAAAATATCTTGCCGTTATGATTACACGTATCGTTTACTGTTCCGTATTATGGTTGCTATTATGAGATTGAAATCTTCCGAGAATAATGTTTTTAGGGAACAGGAAAGTTGTCGCAAAATCATCTCAGGCCTATGCTTTTTCGTTCAGTCATCCGTATACACGCGCCGTTCTTTTTTCAGTTATTTCCTATGTTCATGAAGTTTAAACATCTACTTCTTCAACAATTCCTAGCTAACGTTCGAATAAAGACGTATGTTAAAGTCAAATGGCTGACCTCTCCAGTACTGTGTTGTTTACCTTTTTTGCGGCGTTCGTCAGCTAACGTGAATTAAGTTTACTAATCTTATCACTGTTCTATATAAGACTTCAAAATTGCTTGCGAGAAATGAAGTTACTGGAGATTGGCAATCGGTGCTTGGGACAGTGTGAACAACTGCAACCTCGACTGGTAGGTATAGAGAGCATGTTTTTTCTAGTGCCTAAGGTTTGTTGTATTGATAGAAATTCTATCTGTTTTACTCTTAGCTAAATATAAGCTCCAAATACGTATTTAACCTAATATCTTAAGATTCAGGGAAATCGATTCTAATGTGTTGATTTGAGACAGCTGACCGTCATCTGCTTAAAATGACAGCCTCCCAAAACCTTTTCACCTTCTTTGCATTCGTCCGGCACCTCGTGCATTGATTCGAAGACTAACAAAAGGCTGTCATCTCATAATCGTTATCACAGAGATAGAATATGTATAACTATATATAAACAATGCTAATAGATATCAGTGATATTGTTTTTGTACGCCGTAGTAACTTGTATAGCAGTTGTTTTTCTGAACCGACTCAAAGGCATTGTGAGCATCCTTGCGTACAAAAATATTAGCAGCACCATTGTGTCTTTGGTCATTTTGATTTGGTCAATATATGCGAAAGACGGGCTTGCCAGCGAAAACGTGCTCGATGTGTGGTAAAGGTACGAGCAACACGATGCTTTTATATGCGCTTCTTAATTTTAGGTTTAACAGATACGATGCTGTCAGCAAAACGTATGCGATAAAGTGTTACCCTCAGATATCGTGCACCGGCCGCACGTATCCATTTATTTACGATGATTTAACGTTAAGATTTTTAATTTACATGTTGCATAAACGCGTTGAATATGTGTCTGCTATATGATTGCGTATATCTAAACGATTAAGTCATCCCAAATGTGGAAATAGAGTTGAATTTAAAAATTACCGTGTTTCGACATTAAAACATTCTTTTATCCAGATCTTTAGACAATATGTATAGGGCTGTAGTCCGAGACCTAAGACTAGTTTGTTTGTTTGTTTGTTTGTTTGTTTTGAAGGAAAAATTACATATTCTTTTTATTTCGGGATAATAATTGGTCTCGAGACTGTTTGTAAAAACATTTCTCAGCGTCCGTCAAAAAATGTATCTGTACCTATCGCTAAGTCACGGTGCACCACGTACCTATAAATATTTAATATAAATATTTATTTTATTTTTTTTACATTTATTATTATTATTATAAATTACATATATATAAATATATAGTGTACGTATTGGTACATATGTATACACGATTCTTTATAAAAAAAAAAAAGGCCCATCAGAAGAAGATTAGTATTCTGTATGTTTCTCCACTCCAACTAATCATTCAGTAATTCAAGAACCCCAAAGGATTACGTTTCAACTGACCAATATGTCGGCGCGTGGAAAAATTAGAAATAGGTTATCATTCTACGATTTTCAAAATCGCCGGAGTCAATAGTTTTCGGTGATGTACATGTGTGCATTGGCTTTAGTTTAGAACAAGGTCATTATTCCGCGTTTCTACACAAACAGACTTAATGTACCTTTCTGCTGGTAATCTGCCGTAGAATAAGATGAGCTCTGCAAGTTACCCATCAGAGACTCAGGTACAGTCCGTGCTTCTATAATCCAGGAGTCTAGCGCAACTCAACTGCCCTAAGGGGCTGTACACCGAATCGACTAAGAACCTAGCAGTTTCCTGGAAAATTGCATAGTTTTTTATTGGTAAATAGAACGGTTGCCGGGAGAGTAAAACAGGAAGTGAAATGTTTTTAAATTTATGAGAAACCACGACCTAATTCAGAGGATCATTGTTTACCTACACATTTGCGCTAATAAGTATGAAACCAATGTTGATACAACGAAAAATTAATCTATAATTCCTCGTCGGCTATTCAGTATGCCAATGCTAAATCACTGCTCGGGTTAGTGAGCATAATAAAACAATATACGCTTAGTAATATCTTCCTTTGCCTTGTTTTTCTATACAACACGGCCTTGCCTTGTCACTACGACGATCGTTTCTAAAGATATGTAAGCTGCTCAATGAGAGTACTGATATTCAACCAATCATTTAATAAAAAAAAAAAAAAAAAATTTCTTATCTATCAATCTACCAATTCGGAATTCTGTACGCCATTGTGCACAAAATTCGTCTACCTGATAATATGCCTGATAAAACTTCTTAGTGATGTATGAATGCCATTTCATTAGCCACTAATTGGCCGGCGAGGTTAAAGGGTCTCCCAAAGAAATGAGATGTAGCATGTATAGCACTATGATAAGAAAAATAGACCGTTTGCCCGAGCGTTCGCATCGCACGCTTTTGTCTACCTATTTAGCAGCTAACATTTAGCAAACCTCACTGAAGTACAGCCTTATGGAGTTCTATTTGTAACGGAATTGACACTTAGAATAACTATGCACTTTATTTATCCATATATTGAAGGTACGATGACCTACATACTGTCGTTGGCAAGATCCTATTATTATTATTATTATTAGTAATAGTTTTTAATAAGTTAATAGTTATTCAGCTCTACTGCAGGTGTTAGTTACCTTCATCTTACCACGATTCGTCTATTGTAGTTCATATATATATCGTATAGTAGAAGGTAATAACTTCCACAAACGAAAGTTATTACCTTTCGTTACCTATAATGTAGCCACTTGTCGTGAACAGCGGGAGCTTCTAGACAATCGAAATCTGGATTGTGTTGCAATATGGAACTTTGCCAGCATATCGTCTATCTTGGCATTATCAATGATTGAGCATCGATTTTACGCGACAGTATGCCTTACCCCAGAATTTGCACTCAATTCTACCAAATTTTTTCAGCATATAATTGCCAGTACAAAAGCGAAGTAATAATGTCTAAGGCATAAACTAAATGATAGTGATATAAAATATGTGGTAAGTTGCAAAGCATGGAAGTTGCATATAAATGTAATTAATATTCAAATCATGTCCCGGCTGCAATATTATCGTCCTTACAATATACGATTAAATACTATTATATGGCGAGATGGCGACGTAAAGACTACTGCCTTATAGTTCTTTTTTCTTCAAGTTAGGTACCATATAACTGGGATGTCAAAGTCTCTTCAGCTAAGGCACAGAAAGTATTTCTATAAATAGTCTTAGTTCTATATATATAAGGGAATCGCTTGTCACCTAACGTTCTAGCTATAATTTATTCTTTTTTGCCAAAAAATGTTCGGATGTGATTTTGAAGAATCCTCCCGTTTTTGAGCTCTTTTCCCTCAAACGCACAAGCAGCAATTTCTTAGCAAGTTAAAAAAAAAGACTGAAAAGGCAGTAGAGCGTCGGTGAGAGGTCCAGTGTATATAAAAAATCTCACTTATTTCAAGAGCTTTCTTTTGTGCAGCCTGACGCTGATTTTGCCTCGTCTATTGGGTCTTTTCTGTCGGAGAACTTAGTTCAGTCGACTTAGATGGGACGTATAAAGGTACGTTGCCAAGTGCTAGGCAAGGTAGTGAGAGAGCTGTATACCTTTTCCAGCTTGCTTAACTTATTGGAAGGATCAGGATCCCAATTTTAAAGTATATCCCATAGATTGAGGATACCTGTTAGTAATCATATGACTACAGTTTATCTATAATGCAATTCACGAGCTATTTGCTGGCGGTTTTCATTCAGAAGCGCCATCATGCGGATCTCATCGACATCAGATAGTCCTTTATTGTCAAGATGTCATTATTAAACTTCATAAACCAGTTTTCACTGGTCCTTTCAGTTGTAGGGTCCTCGCTGTATATGGTACAGAGATATCTTACTTCAGCAGGTTACTGACCTCGGTAAATGGCGAATAGACTAGGTGACGAAAACGAATTTTTCGTTGTCTGGAACCTATCGATAGAGAAAGATTAAAAGTATGGGAGAATTAAGTCGTGCTAAGGCCCGTTTTGCGAGAGCCTGGTGCTTAACCAACCGTGGAATAAAACAAACAAACAATGGATGCCGTGTTGTTGCAGGTTCAACGTAAGCCTGAATATTTATTTACACAACTATTAATACTTGTACCGTTGCAGGGCCAGAAGCAACAGCATGACTGTCTATTTCAAACGCCTGCGTAGATAAAAAAAAAAATGACACATTATACGCAGTCGCTTTTGCTTGCCGTCTCTCGTAACATTTTTTTGCCTGGTCAATTTTTCTTGAGAATATCGAATTCAAGCAACAACCACAACAAATACTTAAAATTGGGTAAAGACTTGTTTAATACTCATTAACATGTGAATACTTCACGAAGATTACCTAACAGATTTCAAATCGCAAGCTAAAATTCTACCATAATTAGCAAAGGACTTTACAAATTGGCGTAGTAATTATTGAATTATAATTCTATGGGCAGTAACATCTAGCAAAGGTCGTTCATAATATCTATACGATGTAACTTGATTAGCAGAACTTCGCCACGTTCATCTTATGCTCTTCGCTTACTCCCGCTTCTTCGCTTAGCCACTCTACAGCCGCGACATAATGAAGGTAAATGCTATACGATTACACTGATTGACAAGAAGTAATCCTGCGTGCTGGATCCAATGGGCCACACCCACACAACCTGGCAGACTCGTTACGACCAAGAAGTCTCACGAACTGCGAAGGCGGGGAGACCTAAATAAGGCCTAGTGGTAGCACGATCATTCGCACAGTTTCACTCGAGGTTGGATAGCGGCGTTCATCCCTTCCAAGTTTCCAAGTACGATCCCTCCTGTTGCGCTTCTGTTGAATTACGGGCAATTTTGTGTAGCAAATCCGCGTCGTCGCACTAGTTTCAGAAATATCAGGTTTAGGGCAGGCAGAGTTGGTTACAAATTGCAAGCGCTGATATCTACCAAGGCGACCTGCTTCGAACCCCACGACCTGTGTGAACAACGCAAATTGCTTTATACACTAGGTATGTAGGTGATAACCGCCAACGAAACTGTACGTTCGTCCCATGACAAGTCCAGCGTATATTTCTCGAAAGCAATTTTTTTACAAACGATAGCATTAGACCACAATAAACTATAAACCGATACTGGATTGAGGATCCAATTTTGGAATAAATGAATGTACGCACAATCAGAAAGATGGAGGGAAGCGATCAGCTGCATGTACGTATGTAGCAATCGGCACTTCAACTTTTCAGAAAAGTTAAACAATTTCACATCTTCTACTTAAAGCGGACCATTAAGAAATTTTGGCTTAAGTAGCTGAAGCTTCCTAGTTTAAAATTGCTGCAGCGTGCATTTCAGCTGAGTTCGTTGCCTCAAATCATGGAAGCAACGCAGTTGGCAGTGCGTCCGTCATTCTTAAAAGCACATGTGCGTAACGTTGCTTGTGTGCCAGAATATAAGTTCTTTCTGCGCATTATTGTGAATAAGAAAACAACTTTTCTATTACGGCCTTTAACTTACAAGAGAATGGCTATCCGAGCTCAGCTACGAAACTTCTGGAACACAACGAAGTGACAGCAAATCTAGACAGCTATTGGACTAAAGTTCTGTAAATTGAGTTCTACAGGTTCGCTAAATTGAGCCAAAAATCAATGTGACTTTGTCACATGAAGGCACCTTTTCGCATGTGGCTTTAACGACCATAAAATTCTGATATATTTTGAGCAAAAACTTTCTTGCGCTCCCGTTATATTGGACTGGGTATAAAACCGTATCCTTATTTATTGCCTAGCTTCCATAATTGTCGTTTTGCTAAAGGCCAAATATTATTTACTGTGCTCTCTTGCTAGTCGTTCATTTTGTTCATGTCATAAAATCTTACATGAAATTAAAGTGCCAGAGTAGCAAGATTTTTACAATGCAGCATTTAGCAATCAACAAACGAAGGATTATGTAAGAAAAGCGAAAGGCAAACACAGAAAGAATGTTTTCAATAAGCGAACAGCTCTCTCTATGAGGTTATAACAGCTCTAGGTCAGTATATTGAAAGCAAGAAAAAGGCACTAAAAAATATCGTCTCGATAAATTCCTTTTCACTTTTTAGGGGAAATGGTTCTTTAGTCAAAAGGTAGAGGGGGACAATGGAAGCTGGAGAAATGAAATCCTAAGTGAAATGATTATATTGCAAAAGTTAGCAATGCCTGAGTTGAAATGAAAAATGGAATTATTATTGATCTAGTGCGGAGTTGATTTACAGTTCTATCCCGATGTCGATAGCGTTGAGGTAGGAGTCCAGCTACTAGGTACGCACGACTACATAGACGTTATGGAAAAGAGCAACCGGGCGAATGACGCCGTCGGAAAGTACGTAGACACTTCAAAGATGAAGCGGGTGGGTCGACATCGAGGTGTAAATAGATGCCATTGAAAAATATCAAGGAAAAGGCGTCGGGACCAGCATAGCCAGATAGACTGATATGGATGAATAGGAAGGCCATCAACGACACTGAAAAGGAGAATCAAACTGAAGCTTCCCTAAAAGATAATTACAAATAAAAACAGAACAAAAAGCATCGTTTCGTACAAACCAGACTAGTGCTAATGACTGTGGATGGTGGAAAGGAAGATGTGATGAAGTTTCTACTCTAAATGCAAACCAGAATGCAACATTAACTTAGCAACCTTTAACATTTCATGCCTTTCATGCTACTAGCAGTAATTAATAGTGTGCGAAATCAACTCCAACAGTTTTTACCAAAAACGTCAGTTTAGGGAAGCGGTGCCTCACGTGTAGACCGGAAAGGCACATCGCTAACAAGCCAAAGCACTGTTATTACGATAATGTAAACGGTTTAGCATCCATGGTGAGTGGTGGCACAGGTGAAGTAAACAATGCCTATTCTGCGATTACTTAAGACAAATCTTAATTGATGCCCAAAGGCTGACAACATTTAATAAATGACCCCAGCGACATGAGTCGGTCTGTGCGTTAAACCTTATGAGCTCAACAATGGGAGAGCTGGGACAGAGGATCTGTGCCTAAAACATAGACCAAGCTGTAGTCTTCGTCGTGACCAATAACAAACTCTATATAACCCATGAATGAATAGGGAAAAAGAGGGGCTTCACGCGATTCAAAGGGAGAAACCTCGAAATCTCTGTATCATGCTTAATTCCAAATGAAAAATTCTACGTACTTAAAGAAATAATATGAATTAACCATTACAAAGCACCATAAACTAACAAATTTTATGCAACAAAATCGAAAAGTAATGACAGTTTAGATACAGAAGGAACACTTACAGATGGATCACAGCGGTTAATTTAAGCACCCTAAATCACCATATGGTACCCGCTTCATTAGAAGAAGCCAGATTTCAATTATAGACTTGTGACAATGCCGCAACGAATAATTCAGAGAGAAGCGAAAATGTTGGCCAAATTTGACAATTTAAGCGACTATAACTGTGTACAAGTACACGCACAAACAACGACAAGGAGATACAATACTGAACAAATATGGCTACAGAGGAACATGTATCTTCTTAATTAATTAACTGTTAAAAGAAGCGGCTACAAATTTGGTGTAGTCCCGTGCAATAGTGATTTGTAAAACTAAAATGCTGTTTTGCAGAAAATAGTGTTTTTCTGCATAACAGCGAATTACCCGAACCACGCACTGCACGATTCGGGTCCTATTGTGCACACTGCACTAAAAAACAATGGGTAAGGACTTGCATGCAGTAAAGGTTACCCGGGTTACATCTAGAACCGTACAGGTATAGAAAAACCAGATGAAAATCAGCATTTCTTATCGTGAAAGCAACGAAACCAAACGGTAATCTATCTGTGATAAAATTAACGACTTACCATGGAAAGTAGGCAAAAAGAGCGAATTATAAGTCGCAGTGAACATTAGCAAACATAATTGATGTGCTTTTTTGGTAGATATTGGTCAAAAACACAAACTCGCTATGGCGTCCACAAAAACGTAGCTAGGGTTGGTGGGGTTCCTAAGTGAAAGAAAAAAATGAGGAAACTTACAAACAGGTACAGAATAAATCGCTGAACCACCCCAAAAGACGAAAAGACTTGAAAATCACGCCTCATAGAGAAAGGGCAGTTATATACAACGGCGCAATTCCGAAGCTGGTAACACCGGTAAATATGTCCAAAGTAGGAAGGTCAGGAGACGTAAATAGGTAACTGCTGGACTCTGTAATCAATTTACTAATATAATGTGTAGCACTAATTATCAGCAGAGAACATCGAAATAAGCTGATTGTGCGCTCCCTAAATGATTTTCAGAGCAAACCGTCCTTGAGATTGTGGAGAACACAAACGACGGTATCGGCAAGTGTGGTGATTGTCTTGGCAGGCATAATGTCTGGGAAGTTTTTCATCGAAAATAGAGAAAAAGATTCAGTAATCAAATGATAAGACCTAAAAAACTATGTACAGAGCTACGGGTAAATGACAAAGCTGGTTGAATAACCCGACAGAAGGCACCGAAGAATAAATCACGGTGTTGATAAAGGAACCTCAAGAAATGGCTTTCAAAAGTACACTTAAATGGCTAATCCGTAGAGTTCGGAAAGCAAAGCCACATCCTATTCTAATCAGCTCAATATTTATCAATAAGATAGCCGAAAAGGCATGCTTTCCTAACCAGCATTACAGGTTAGGAGTTAATAGTGGACGAACCCTTGCTGCCGAAAATCAAGGACATGAAACTTTCTAGGATAAAACTCTATCGGACGACGCAAGTATTCAAAAGACATATCGAGTGTATATTTTTGAGGGAACGAACAAATACGCAGAAATGCAATTTTAACTTATAGTAACTTGATAAATTGAACATCATACCTAGAATAACGTATTCGTAACGAAGTAAAAATTTAATTCTCGGTAGTAACCGATAGATCGGAACCCGTAAAATAGTATCTTCAAAGAAAGCTGTGTACAGTTAAATAGGTCACTGGTCTGACATAACTGTGTAATATTAAGCAATAAATTCTAGCTACTACCAGACTAGTCATACTCAAAGGTAACTACATAAATAATAATATAGTGAGTGAGATTATCAAAATATAGTGAACCATAATTTATTGTAGTCTAAAATGAGTCTACCAACTTAAAAACCTTGTGAAAAAAATAACAGCAGGGATACTGTGCAGAATTACGCGAGAAAGCACAAAAGTTGGAAACCTTCAGTATAGCTAAAGGTATAAGGAGGATAGGTAAAAAGCATTTAAGTAACCCTATTAAGTTGATGCATGCGATTATTAGAACTAAGCTGATGTTGAAATGCTGCAGAATATATAGGGTTATTCGTTCTCAATGATTCAAATATATGGAAAAAGATATTGTCCAGAGATTGCTACTCAATTATAGATTTGAAACAAGGAATTGAGGAAATGTTGATGGCTATATCGTATACTGTACAATAAGTGTGCTGCAGTTTGTAGGACGTTTCTGTATCACCTATAAAACGTTTTAAGTCGACCTTGTCTGTAGCTGTTACTCCACGTCCTAGATGAATCATTTAAGAACCGGTAGACTGGACGGGGACCGATCACAAAACATAAACTAACTAGAGAAACAAACTCACTGATGTCCCATGAATGGTTTATTTCATTTTCATTATTTATATTTTCTTTTATTATAATTAGGTGTGAATGAATGATACACGGGGACTTGCTAACCAAGTGCATAGGTTTCCTCGTACGTAAAAGTGGCTCAGCGAACGTTTTCAATTGATAAAAAAGTGTATTCCATGGTAAAAAAATTACGGAAAACTATGCTGTTCTTTGAATTTTAACAGAGCAGCCCGAAAACACAAGATCTAAACCAAAAACTCATCTTTTTAATGCCAATCTTTAGCCTTCACTAAGACACTCAATACTCATGTTTAATATACTTCTGTAGGGCTAACTGATACATTGAAGAAAGCGTGAGAACCAAAACATATTTGCTAATCGATCCCACTGCCATGGCACTTCTGGGGTGTTAGCGATCCATAAAGGATCTTTTGGACTATCGAATCAAGTAGGACTATACAAGGCTCACCTTATAAGCGTCTTTTATCTAAACCACAAAATAAATGGACTTTGCTTAACCGCTGGTTATTAATTTATTCTTTATAGCAGCAGTATATAGGACTGCTTTTGAACAGATCAATTTGTTTTTGTGTTTTTTATTTAATCCTTTTTTCATCATTTTTACCATAACCACTCAAATGATAACCACTGCGGTATACGCCCGCCGCGAAGACTTCCCCGTGTTAAAACATGCTCGGATCACCTGCTATGTTTAGGATTCGTGCTGTCAACCTTGAGCCCGTCTGAAGTTCAACACCGGCGGCGTGACGTTACGATTATCGGGCCGACAGTGTCGCCAACGCTTAGACACAATAAATTTGATCCGTTTTTTCTCTCTTGGCCTCAGCTTGTTTCTTGAAAATTTTGTCAACAATCGTTCTCTGTCTCAACATCACACGGCGAGCATACGTTACTATCGCAATGTGTTACAAGGATGAGTGTTTTTTTTTTTTTGCTGGTGCTAAATACACCCTTGCTACACGTACGCAACGCTATACCCAGAAAGCAGGAGATGTCCTCGCGTCGGGCGCGAGGCGCGTCTCAACACACCAGACTCACACGAAAGCAAAAAAGTAGCTCGCCTCTCTCTTGATGGCCGTTCCGTTCTTTTATGCTTCACATCAGCGCAGTAGCTTTTCGTGTCTATCTCTTTCGCTATGTTACCAGGATACCATCGTTAGAAATTTGCCGCAATAATGATTAATGTCGTGCAATAGTTATTATGACCGTCCTTATACTGATAATAATCAACCAAATTGATCACCGTCGCATCCTCATCGCGCTATCTTTATCTGCAGTAGTTTATCAGTTATTGTGATTATTGTTATTGTAATGATAATTATTATTATCAATATTATCATCTCATGCTCACCATTAGTATAGTGATCTGATCATGTCAGCAACAGTATTCTCAATATAATTACCGGTAATAATATTATAATTCCCACCGACTCATTACTAATTATACAAACACAGTCTCTGTCTTGTTTGCTTTCCTTTATTCCTCATCGATAGCTACGACTGAGTTTGTCTATGCCTATCGTCGCGTAGGTGAGGAGTTGTTTCAAACCGTCCCTTCTCCTGTGCCCCTCTCCTTGCTTCGTTCGTCCATGCCCCCCATTCTCTCTTCACCGACAGCAGTAGTGTAGCATGGTAATATATTTCTGCACTTTTGCTTTTTCCATTTACTCGTTATTTTTCGTTCCCTTTTGCTCTGCTTCTTTTATATTTCGTACATTTCACCTTTCTCTCCTTTTACAGCAATCGTCCTTTTTTACGGTCGTCTGCTTTTTGTTTTTTTTTCCCGCTGCTGTTCCGTTACTATAATCGGTATTTTGTCTCATTCATACTCATTTCGAAATTCTGCCGTCTCTCTTACATGACCTAGCGATACTATTATTCTTATTGTGACGATAGGTGTCGCTGTAGTGCTGTCTGCTGTCTCATTGTGAGCAGAAACGATTTTTCCCAGCAGAAACATTAAGTATATTTTCCATAAATTTTTCGTTTGCATACCTAACATGTGTATTAATCATCATTATCATTACGCTCTTACTATTCCCTATTGCCATTTTTTAGTTTCATTCCAAATCAAAGCGCATCACTAGCAGTAATATCCCGCTCTACTCTATTTCTTAGTGCATAACTTTTGTAATTGCAATAATAATAATAATGTATAAATGATGTGATTTCCATCATCATCACCATCATAATAATAATAATCGTAATCATTTTAATTGTTATTATATGTATATATAATCGTCCGTTGCTTCCTCTTGCGTTAACACATGCTTTTTTTTTCTATTTGAGTTGCTCCATTTGTTTGTTTGTTTGTTTGTTTGCTTGTTTTTTATTATAGTTTAGTAATAATACCGCTAAGCTTTTAATGCTGTTATTAATGTTTATTATTATCATAATAGTCTAATATTAACCCATTTTAAATTATTAGTGTATATTATTTTAGGAATAGCAATCTGGTTATATATAAACAAGTTCCGGTAATCACCCTGACCCTCCGATAGAAGACATTGCATATGACACTGTACGTTAAGGGCAGCACGTATCGAAAATCATGTAAATGGGAAAACATGTTGTGAGACGAGTGAGAGATCTGATGCAAACATGTGCATTATCATGATAACCCATCGAGGTGTTCTAACTATACAATAAATTCATTGGAAAGTAATGAGCACAGCATTTATAGCTTGCGCGTAGCCATTTTTCTCTCTTTATCCATTGTTGTTATGGGCAATGCTCTCGAAAATAGCGTCCAAACGGCTGGTCAACATTTACGTGCAGTGCGTTAATATCGTCGTACCAGCCCGTCAAACGGAGTCATAGTGATTAGAGATGACGCGCCGCTTGTATTTGATATGTAAGTTCGACTACGGATTAAAAAATCATTATCAAACAACATGGACCCTCTTGTGCGTACTGAGGGCGTGCGCGTCGTGCGTGGAGTTCTCTAGTCACCTTTGATTTATTGATGCTACTTCGTACTTAAATTGTACTCAAATTGAAATGAGAAGTAGCATTCGCCCTCACTCGTCTGTGGTTCAGGTTTATTTAACTGTATTTCTATTTAGTACCAGTGACCTTTAATCTGCGCATGTCCAGTTTCAGTGTCTAAGGAGGGTCGGCAATTCAAAATCCGAAAGCGCCGTCCGGGTTTTGGAAATGGGCGCAACGTCGCAACCACTGTTGTGGGTCTTTTCGTTATCCAGTAAAAGACACAAGACGGCATCGTTAACGTTGAGGTGCGCTTTCCTCGCCCAGCTTCCTTCACTGTCATCACATATAAGAAAGTACATTGCTTTCATTATTACTGTTCTCGCTATTTGTATCCCTTCCATCGTAACAGTGTAGAAGAGACATCGTACCGGAAATGGCACTGGATGCTGAGCGAATCATTGACCTTACATTATGCTAACCGCTAAGGAACACGAGTTACTGAAAATTGCATTACGCCGAATAGAGTAAAACATGCTCTAGTGATATTATTAAAGGCTGATTTGTGAATTGATTGAAAATCGGTATGAAATTATTAAAATTAAAAAAAAAAATGCTGTAGCATTTGATTTAAGGTAGTAGATGTCTAGGCTGTACCTTTGAGGTACCACTTTAAGGAGAGACATCAAATTGGGTCGGTGCTTGTATGTAATGACTGTATTCTGAACTTACTATTTTGAAAGTTTTACAAGGGTTTCATATTCGAAGTTGCTGGACTTATATTATATTTTCGTCTGTTTCCTCGCTGCCTAGGCATTCAATGCTGCATCGTTTATACGTTACTGTCTGAATAGTAGATCGTCGAGTGTAAGCGATGGATGGACTGATGAAGTATGGATGAGTGTGTATGGATGTGTTACCGCGTCCAGTAATATTAGAGTGTAAAACAAGTTGCATCAGTTATACAAACATGACATTACGTCTCGTCCTTGCACGGTCAAACGAGGAAACGGGTTATCGGTCATTATGTACAGTATTGGGGTTTCAGTGTCCTTAAATCTCGAGCCCTTAAACAAGCCCCGATGCAGACACGCAAGTCAGAGTCTTCTCAGCTTCGCTATCTCTGGTTTTTCGTTTCTGACTATTAGAGAATGCCAACACCCATGGCATTGCGTACAAGGGCCGCTCCGCCATAATCGTAGATTTCAAACCACATTTGTATAGAATAGAGTGCCACTGTTCTCGTAACACGCATCTACCAAGGCCTCTGTCGGGCATATATATAAAATAAAGTCCACGAGACGGTTTCAAACCTGGACCGGTACCAATATGGAGCTGCTATTCATAATGGCGCTGATAGTAATCAGCTCAATCGAATGAGAGATACGTTACTCGTGCACTCTAGTCTGGCCACAAACGGTCACGGCGCACTATTCCGAAACTACTCCAACTAGTGGTACCTAGCGTTACAGGGTCTCCCGTAAACACGTACATTGTTTCGGACTTTCTGTGCAATTGTAGCTTGTGTGTGTAGAAGGGAGTTGGCGAACGCCTAAAGATACTTCGATCAGAAGGGTTTGATACGTTCTCGGATCGGCAATAATTGCCACGAGTGCTTAACAGTATCTGATCATCAGATACTGGGGACTCGCGTAGGTCATGTGTTGATAATTGAGCAACGCGAGTTCTTATTGCATACCGCGTCAAGCCATTTGTCCAACGAATTAAGTGATTGTGAGTGAAGTCGAACCTCTGTCGAATAATCAATCAAGTCCAATATTGCAGTGGGCAACCTGCTTGTCAATAGCAATGTACATGCCTATTGTTTCATTCATCCATGATGGCTTCGGCAACGCTGTTGGCGTTGCAAGGTGAAAATATATAGTCCAATGCATCTGGATTCAAGAAGACCGGAGCGCCAAAAGAGACCATTGCCGACATCAACAAATCATCTTCATCTCCTTAATCGTTACCTTGCTGACTAGTTTTTCAGTCTCACCATAATTATTGTTGATAATAATCATCCATATGATTGCTCTTTTACCTTCCATCTCTAGCGGTCGCTGTGATTATGTCATTCGGCTCTTCTTTACAGCTGCGATCTGTCAATGTGTCGTGCTTTAGGCCCTTCTCTGCATTTTGTCAGCGGTAGTATTTTTATTTCTAGCACAGTCAGAATAGGGAATTCTGTTATCGTAAGTTATTATGAATAGTTTCAATACGTTTTGTTTTACATGTCGCTAGCATTATTTTAGGGAACGATCCGCGTTTAGAGAGACGTATTTTCGTAACCATTTCGTTTATATGTTGGCAATAGGATTACATTGTTGCTGGCTTGCTTAATGACTAATCTTGTAAGAAGGATAATAAATATATAAGAACAATAGTTTATGATAAGCATCATCATCATCATCATCATCATCATCATCATCATCGTCATTAACTGTGTGTCTGAAGTGAGAGAAAAGTTTAACCTCAGAGAGAGAGAGAGAGAGAGAGAGAGAGAGATAGAGAGAGCGAGAGAGCGAGAGCGAAATACGTGGTGCGCCATCGTTCGAAAGTGTCTGCACTGAGACTGAAGAAGTACAACGATATATATATATATATATAATTAATATCAATGTTCGTATTGTCAGTGTTATTCTTGATTTATTTATTATGTGTCGCATAATCAGCGAGTAATGATAGAATAGTAATGTTATTAATGAACCCTAGAACTCGAATAAAGAGCGAGGGAGGAATCGAACAATTAAGGAGAAAAACTGCAAAATGTCCAAGTCGAAATACCTGCGGTCAAATTTATCCTGTTTCATCTTATGAGTTTGCGTAGTCGGCCTCTCGTTGGAAGGACGGCACGCATTGACGATTTCGTCTGTTTATAATGCTACAATCTTAACATAGCTGTCTGCTAATCCTTTGGCGGACAGTTTCATGCCTTTTCTACTGGCGAATTATAACTTCGAGTTGTTCCGGTAGCGCAGTAGCATTTACCAGTTGACCACGCTTGTTTATGCGATGGGCGTTTAAGGATCCGTAAGAATGAATTTTATTTCATTCATTGCACATATTTATATGGGTCCGTCACCAATGAAGATACTGAAAGACCCTCACTGCTACTTTCTGTTATTGTTGATAGTTCTGATGGGGTGTTTGTTGTTGGTTGTCGTCGTCACCACCATTGACGACACATTCTATTATTATTATTATTTTTATATTACGTTTTTTTCGTCATAACAGTAAGTTTTCGTTACGCGTTTGCTGTCGTTGCGTATGTTATCGTTACCGCTTTTCGAGCACTACACTCTGGATCATCATCATAATCAGTTGCTTTCCCATTAGTTACCGTCTAGTCCTTCATCATCATCATCATAATAATAATAATATAGTCATATTACAAACAACCGTCATTATTATCATAAATGACTAGAAAAATTATGTCAGTTCTTGTTGTAATTACTATTATCACTGTAATGGCTTGATGTACATCATGTAAATGATGTCCTATCATTTGTTTTTGCCATGATGGCGAAGGAGGGGGTGGCTGTGCTCATTTGCAGCTTTTTCGAAATTTGCCCAAAGGAATAACTTTAAAGCTTGACGATCAATAATCCTTTCCATCCCTATCCTTCGACTCATGTTGAACTTGTAGCTTTCGCTAACGTTGAGACATCAGAATCGATAACTTCAGTTTCGCTCACTTACCTCTTGTGGCGCTTCGAAAACCTAGCATCAATTTTTTCTAACATAACAAGTGGCTGCATTCAGCTAAACTGTTCAGTTTCTTCGTAGTATTATTTGATTTTGTTCATCTTAGTCGTCAATTTACTACCCTCACGACGCCATAACAATCTCTCGATGAGTCATGAAATTGGCTTTTAATTTGATTTTTCTTTCCTAACCTCGAATGCTCAACTATCCAATAACTTGTTTCAACCGAGGAAGCTTTTCTATAATCAAATAGAAAAGGTTTGTGAATCAATGATGATTTTTTTCGCCGTTATGGTCCTGTGCCATATTATATCCAATTAAGGCTATAGCAATTGCTACGCTGAATAGAACTAGAAAACTAGTAACAACGGTAGCAGCAAAGGTATATGGCATTACTTCGCGATAGCGATGGACATCACTGTCTATTTTGATAGCGTGATAAAGGATAGCCGTTATATTCTGAGGAAAGCAGTCACATATTATTATTTTTACTGCTTCGAGCTAGGTAATGTACACTTCGATACTAAGAACTGACATATCACGGTCCGTATCAACAAAATTGTCATACAATAATAAACTCAATTCAATAACCCGCCATTCGTCGGCATCATATTATCTGGCAATATATTAATAAATTCCATTGCTTTTTTTTTTCAATAAATCTGTTAACAAACATAACAGTACAACTTATAGTCCCAATGAAAATCTTAGACAGGATTTTATATAATATAAATAACAGTTATATTGGTTATCAATCAATGGCTTTATACGATATATAGGTTTGTATCAACCGGGGTGGGCTTGTCGGCCGGTGCTTATGTAATTATATATACGACCATTGTATACGACATGATTATGGCGCTGCACACTATCAGAGTATATCATGAAAAGCTGCTCTGGATGTCTGTAAGATCTAAACCTTTGTAAGAAATGAGAACTGATTTTTGACTATGCAGAAGACGGGAGAGAAGGTAATTTATCTATTAGCTTCCGTTTAACTGTTCCACGAGATTTACTTTAGTCCCGTATTTTCCCGTCGTCTGAACCCGACGAAACCTGTGACTCGTATTTGTGTCGCCGCATTCCCTAATTATCAGCCCATTCATTAAAGAGCTATAATTTTGTCGCTTTGCTTATCCAGGGAGAAACTAGAAGGCAAGCTGCATCGTTCTCTCCTTCTATATAACATGCGCACATCTTCTATAATTCTTCTTTCTATGTTTTCCCTATGCCGTTTATGACCAAATCAGTCTCCCCTAGAGAAAGTGAGTTTGATCTAATCAATTAATTTATTCCTGTTCTAATCTTTATGGAACGGTCCTTTTTAACATTTGCCGGTCGATACCATCAGCCTCGATCTTTCACCTGCGCTTCCGGGCGGGCACGACCAATTACATTCTACGGGATGTCATTTTGAATGTGGTACTACAGAAATCTGCAGTGATCTTCAGGCTGGTTGGGTCGGAGGTGATGATTTCCAGTTATTTGCTATTGTGAGGCGTTTTGGGCGTTGGTAGTATGTTGCGCGACAGCCTTAACCGGCAACTCTGCTGATTGTGCCCTCCAAGGTTGCATCTGCGTATGTATGACTATGGATGGGCTTATGCCGTATAAGCTGTCGCCCTATGTTGATAGTATTATCCTTTTCCCAACAAAATCGGAAAACGACGGGCCGAATATAAACCGTGATTGATGATGGCGGAGGCTGTGAGATGTGGTATT
Organism: Varroa destructor; assembly: GCF_002443255.2. Taxonomy (NCBI): domain Eukaryota; kingdom Metazoa; phylum Arthropoda; class Arachnida; order Mesostigmata; family Varroidae; genus Varroa; species Varroa destructor. The sequence goes on from NW_019211454.1 coordinate 75,017,413, forward strand.
GTGGGACGGTCATGCATCGTCGTGGGTATTCAAGGGGTACTATTATCTGTTGTTGCTGCTCTTGTTGTTGTGTCCCTTGATTACCACTGCTACCTATGAGGAAGCAGGGGGTCTTCCGTCGGGCGTTGGTGGCGCATCTTTTCGTGGGGGCATGCGTTCGTTCATTTTGTCCAGCCCCTTCGCCTCCTCGAAACTGGCAATCTTGTGGTTCGGCGAGAATCCGGCAAGTGCTAAAATAAATTGACAAAAAAGAGGTGCAGGGCTAATTTTAGTCTGTCAAATATAGGCCGAGCTTATTACTTATATATTAAATGCGTATGAGTCATTGATTTATGCTAGGATGCCTACGAGCCATGCAAATCTGGCATTTGCCCGTATTGGCTAAAAAAGATATTGCTTATTATTACAGAATACACTCAAATGAAGATATGCAGCTATCAGCGCAATAGATAGATGTGTCTTACCGCTGTGTAGCGACGTTTTGCCGCCCGACAGGGCTCCCATCGGGAGTGTACCGGTAGGAGTAAGACCCTTGAGTTGTAAAACGCTTTCGCTCTCTTCCCTGTTTTATGAAAAATTATGTTTATTATAAATAACTCCTATCTGAGTTTGGAGTATACTTTTGTGAAGTTCAAATAGCTAAAGTCATTATATCCAATTGCAAAATCTAAATAAAGTTGAATAGGATATACCTACTAGGCTTTTCTTGTACGAGCCGGCTATTGTATACTTGCCTTACTGGCAAGTACGGTTTACATCATGTATATAATAATGTACATTATTTTATATGATGGAAATAATGAGACACCGCGATTATTTAGGTTGAGCTCCGCACAAATAAATATCAATCATTTTCTGTGACAACAAAACAGCCAATACAGTGAACCAGCTAAATGAAAGGCCAACTTTTATTGCATAAAGTGCAATTTTAGGACAAATACGTTACTCGAATAAATACATCGTGTCCAACGAGCCGTAGTTTATTCAAATCATGCTTTTTTGCTCCTATGTTCCTATGAAATAGGTTCTTTTTGTCATGGAAGTAAGGCGGCCTTATCGAGTGACAAAATACAACACTCGTTCAAAGACATGTAAAGGTACCGATTAAAAACCGGAGACAATTATTTCTGTAGGCCTAGGCCTGTTGCTAAACATCATCGCTTTTCTGTGTACGCGCATTTTGCCTTGGGAGTAAAAATAACAACGATAAAAATTAAAATTAAATATACAGAAATATAGAACCCAGTCGCATAGATGCCTCAGCCAATACATATCCTGCGTATTTTGGCCTTCATAAAAGTGATGGATAGCTGCCAGATAGTTTGTCACAAATGCCTTTTGAAATACGTTGTAGCCAATGCACCGGTTACTTCATATGTTTATAGAAACAACGCGCACTCGGGCTATGGCGCTGTAAGAGCGCGGAAACCTCACATGCCCATAAATGGAGAAGATGACGAGCGTAAAAGGTTTTAGAATTAGTGACTCGTGGCTGTACGAGCCCACCTTGATGCGACTCGCTGGGTTTAGATGAGATTAAAGCTGCATGAAAGCAGCGAATGTAAAGATTTGCGCCGGATGTGCAGCGGGGAAAAAAGACAATACAACTAGGCCTAATGGGTCAGTACTTCTCGACGACCCGCGTATACCTAAATATCGATTTTCTTCAAAGCATAAGTTAACGATTAGGACGTTGCTCGCTTTAAATACGCGTCTAGTCTTCTAACTTTACGTATGCAATTTCCTAAAAGGTTCTATTCAATGTAAACCAGACAACGTATTTTTATTAATGATAACACGCTGTGTCGTATGCCACAACTCTGGGGCATTGCGAGCTACGTACTACGAAAAGCCACCCTGGCTACTAGAAATTTTTCTGTACAGGACGAATTAGAAAATCTATCTTAACTATGCCTCTCAGGCCAATCCTAATCCGATGTCACAACTTCTACGCAGCTATTTAGCCTCGTTTCGAGGAACAAAATAATCCGGAAGGTAAATTTGCAACAATCCATGTGCGAAAAAGCACTGAAAAGTTAGGAGATGAAAATGTTTCTATTCGATTGAAATACCATTAAACTATGCATCGCCAGAAACTAAATATGGCGACGTCTGCTCAACTGCTATGTCACGTACCTCAGCACAGAGAAGACCCGAGCCATCTTGCCAATAGCACGAATTTTGTTGCGAATAACCTCTTTGCGTGCGCTGGCTGCTCCGCCTAAAGGAAAAAAACCGTTGTTAGAACCACCAACCGATGACTCGACGGCGATAATACAGACCGGCCGACCTGTAACGCAACTACTAAGCAGGCATAACAACAACTAGACACGGTATCCATCTAGATTCCAGACGACAGGTCTGCAGTCTCGAGAAATAAATAATAAATATTGAATAAAAACACAATTTCTATTGGATGACACATATGTACAATCTTCTACGAACTTCCGTCTAATTATTATAGCAACAGTATATTGCATATACTTCTTTTGCGAATCACATGAATACGAGTACAAAATCGACCTTTCAACTTTGCTTTTGTGTTTCGAAGTGGTCGCTTATCATTTTTGCACCAATAACCGCTATTCGGTCCTTGCAAATCAGTTCTAGGTTTACAAAACAAACCGTATCATTATGATTATACCGTTTCAATTGAAGTATATGAAAAAAACGTGTGTCAATTTTATAATTTTACTGATTGGCGTCGAGCATTTTTTATAGCAATTAATCGCGAGGTTGAAATGAGTAGTTAGATGAGGCAATGGGAAACGTTAATTAGGGTTGATATTTTTATTCTGACACAAAGCATGCTCTGGTACTATAGGAGAAGATAAATATGAAATTGTTTAAATATGGCTGAATCTTAAAAGGAAAAGGCGATCACATGTGCCTGCAACGACGTCTAGGGGTCGAGAAAACGGGAGGGAACACTCATAGTTGGGCGCGTCCTTATTCATTCCTTGAGCAAATGGAATTGGGCTATGCGTTTGTTATCACTGAAAATGTTATTTATTGAGGACGTGGTCACTCGCCAGAATAATAGCAGAATAGACGGACTTGCAAAAAAAATGCGAAACAGGCTGGCGCCTATTCAACTGCTTTTTTTGAACAAAGAAAAAAGTGAGATGAGTTGAATAACGGGGTCCGGATGAAGAAGAGCGCAAAATAAGGACGAAGACAGCAATAAAAATATGAGAAGACCTAATATGATGACACACCAGCATCAAGCGTCAGTTCTGTCGTATGTTGTTGTTAGTGGCTTAGGTTTGGCTAAAGTGCGAATGAGCCACGCGATAGCCTCGTCTTCGACACTACTGATTTAGAGCGACCGATATACGTGGTACGGTCGTCACCGACAATCGGCAAGTCCAACCAGTAGGCTCCACTTTAAAAGAAAACGCGCTGAACCATTGCATGGACCGTATAACGTGTTATCTTACATATACTTGACGCCCTCGATTAACGTGCCATCGTGCAAGCATGCATACGTACCCGGGCATGTGTTATAGAGACGTATGGAAAAATCGTAGGACACATGTAAATCGATGCGTAAATAAAAATATGCACCTCACCAATAACAGCGAAAACAACACGAGGCACATTGTCGTCATCCACAGGCCATGCAGCACGTGCACTACTGCTATGGAACCGCTCGCGACCACTCACACAATATAAGTAAACCCTAGATGTAATTAATCGTCACTGCATTCGCGGAACTCTTAAATAACTGATCTTTCTTGGCGCAGAATTGGTATAATAAATTATTTGCAAAAGGATTTGTTTGCTCTCAAAAAGGCTGGGTAGAGGTTTACGCGGCAAAAACCGGAATAGAACGAATGTTGTCTTATTAGCTTAAGTGTCTTTTACGCGGCGTTGGGCTTCCAGCATGGGGAAAGTCTCTGTCTCAATGCAACTGCTGTTCAGAATGGGAATTTAGTTTTCCCTACGTCATTGCTCTTCGGCCGAAACAACCAGCTAGCGGTTGGGCATTTGCTCGCGCTCGCAACTTCATAGTAGAACTAGGATGAGGACCGAGAAGTCAAAATGGTGTGAGACCATTAACAGATTTGTGTACGATAAAAATATTACCCGCACGTTTCTAGAAAAGGTTTCGGAGATGAGCTATATAAAAACAACGGTGAACTGCATACGAATAACAGGTCAGATACACAGATTAGGTAGATATCTGTTGCATTTAGTAGAAGGTACAAAAAGTGGTCGGTCTCCGTATTGCAAGAACCTTGAGCCAGCTTCTTAGTCTATTTGCCTGGTTTGTTAAGTTGGCATCCTTTTTAATCCTGCTATAGCAAATGCCTATAGAGGTTAGGTACGGCAACAGCCACAGTATAAAGTGATCCGGGTACTATCATACGACTTTTCTTATCGATCGTTGAAAACAACAGGGAGTCAAATGATTAAAGAAGTAATTTAACTATATTAATTGTTGAGTTGTGATGCCTTTTCTTCTTGGATAAAAATTATCCAGTTGCATGTATTTCAACTGTCGACATTGTTTTTAAAAATCAACACTTTAGTTTTGTGTAGAAGGTTTCGTGCAAAAAAGAGAAAAATACACGAATATTTTAAAATAGAGTTAGTTTTAAATGTCTCAGTTCCTTATTGCTCAATCCGGTAGTGATCAGCCAATTCTATGGATCTGATGTAGACAAGAAAACCCCTAAAACAGCTAGAAGCTGAATTCAAGCAAAAGACGTTAGCGTTTATAAAGGCCTTTTACTCTGAAGAATACTTTTACTCTCCCTTTTACACTCCTTAAATCTGAAGAATATATCGGTGTATATCAGATTTGTTTATAGGCAGGCTTCAAAATTCATTAAAATGAGGGTCGATTTTTATGTGAAGTGTCCAAACCGTCGCTCTTCCAACAAAATTACGATGCAATTTAAAGACCTAATAGACATCAGATTTCAAGTACAACACAGCTTCTAGAAATTGTACCATGCCGACATATTACGCATGACCGAATGCAGCATAGACGTTATTGGCTAACCTGTGAGCTAAGCAGAAGGCTATTTTTGTTAACTTCATAGAAAATACGGAGTAGCTAGGAACGAAAAAATCAAACTCAAGGTCGCCCCACACCGCGCTGACCGCTGACATTGAAACGCTAAGAACATCACTAGCACACGAAGGCTGTCTTTATTTGTGCCCTCCTCAGACACGTATATATAGAAATAGGGGGAAGGAAAGACGGATGCGCTCTCCACAAATAATCACACCTTATCATCAGCTCATATATACATATAGTACACATGTATGCGCTCATATCATCACATCATCATTGACACAGTTTTGTTGACATTATAACATATCGAGTGTTTTACGAATGGGTAGCAACCAATGGGTGATGGTCACTTAAACAAGGAATGAATCCGTTAAACAACTTACGTAGTCGAGAGATCGGCAAAGGATCGTCAGCCAACCCATCGCGGATTGACAAAGCAGGTGGTATTCGGGCGTCGCAGGAACAGAATTTTTGCGGCAAGCGATTTAAGTAGAGATGAAATAAAATAGGTAAATATCATCATTAATAAGCATGAATATATCAGCAAAGTATGTAAGACACCGCGTCGGGTTAGCGTTCAATTTTAATGGAAGATTAATGCTGGAACGAAGATAACGACGGACAAGTAGCTATAGTTAAAAAGGAAACGTAAAATGTGTGAACTAAAAATAAGCTCGTAGTGACTATTTCCGCAACAAAGTTCCGATCATTACATGCACTAGATTCAACTGTCGCTACAAAAAAGAAGCTGTTTCTGCTGTCATCCAGCTTAAGAACCGGTTTTTCTCTCGTAAGTCAGAGTCATTCCATGGCTTGATAGCGGTACACCTGCCTTCGATCATATCTTACACTATTTACCACCTCCACGAACTAAATACATTCCAATAAGATAACACGATCAATAAAAGCATGCACGCGCCTCACGGAAGCTTGATATCAGCTAGCGAAATTATCTTTAGTTACCTAGCAAAGATAAATATGGATTAAACACGTACGGAATCGGGGCTACACGTTCGGTATACACAGTTTTTTTTCCCGTAATAAAGTTTGAGCACCGTATGCATCATATGTCAATAAGTCGAACACATACTGCTTGCTCTCCGTGTACATTTGTATTGTTAAACAAATGGCGCCTGCATAGTGGTATGCAATTGTAAAATTTCGATTCTTAAAGCAGTCCAAAAGAGACGCATTTAAGAATCAGAGTATACGGCTTTGAAGAAAAATGTCTTTTGAAAAAATCGATAAGGAATGGTTGGGATCGTTAGCATGCGCATGCAATTGGAGACATTTAGGGTAAGTTAGGCCAAAGGAAAGAAAATAAGAAGAGCAAAGAGAAATGAAGTAGCGGTGGGTAGAAATCACCGTCGAACCAGCCGTAGACACAAAACATTTTCGGTAAATCAGTATTACAGTTGAGTAAATGGCGTCTGCACTAGTTCCGGTCGCTCGAAGTTCAGATAGACTTGAGTGATACAATGGAAAGCCTGTCACTATGATAAAAACATGAACAGACTTTGCGCATATGCACATTTATAAAAAATGGCTTAGGACACTTCTAGCCTTGGAAGACAGTTAATTTTTGTCTACGATACCTTGGTCATCTATTAAATATGTAAATAATGAAATATGAGTAAGCTTTCATGAGAATATGTTCAACGAATTTTTTTTTCTGTGACCGTTAACAGGTATCAGAATAGGATTACCAAAGTTAGGAAAGGCTAGTAAGATATTCTAGGCTTTTCGGCTCGCCATCCGCCGAAGGTCAGGCATCTCAGGTACAGTGGCGCGTCTGAGTATTTTTCATCTTGCTAGGATGAACTAAGCCTGAAGCCTATGAAGGCGCCACGTTGGCAAAAAAGACCTCTATCAATGCATCTAAAAGACACCTTTAACCAAGAGTAAACCTATAAGAAATAACCAGGTACAAATGGAGTCATTTTTCAAAATTGATTCAGTCAACCGGCCATTCTCGGAGCATCTGGCTAGTAGCTATATTCATTGTCAGTAGCCACTTAGCTCGACAAACACGCGGTTTTGTTTAAGTTAGACTCCTAGTGCGAGGGCTGTCAAAAACAAGACCACATGGGTTAGTAAGTTGAATAAAAGAAATTAAACTATTTGGATACAAGTTTACAAAACCGGCTCTCGATATCAATTTCAAAATGCTAAAGCATGAATGAAAGTACACGTGATTGGAGCAACACACCTGCCTCCGAGAGCTTTCAAGCCACACACTATACACCCAACTAAAACCTAGTATTTATGCCTCAACCGTCTCGTTCATATTAGACTAACTAGTAACTAACATCAGTGTCAACACAGGTAAGCATACATTCAAGCACTAGATATAGTCAGTTTTTTCATTGGGATTATGGAAGCCAAAAGGCTATCGATAATTCCTGAAATGTATATCAGACAAGCACACACAAGCTTGCTATAAAGGGATAAAAATCTGGCTCCAGAACGTCATGTGGGCGAGGCCTTGTGACAGAGATAATCTTCGTGTGATCAAATAGCTGAATATATTTTTATGTAGTCAGGGGCATCTATGCTCCAATAAAATTATGCAAAAGATCATTAATGCCGTTATTAAATTTCGTCTGATGTAAAGATATATAATATGAGAAGAGTTACAAATGAAAAAACGAATTCATACAGTTAAAAATTGAATAAAATGTAGGAGTATTATTCTAAACAATGAGCAGTGGGTGATCACAAGAACCGTAAAGGCTTGGCTATTTGTCCATAGGATGATTGTATAGAAGGTTTGTTTGCCTAGATCTGCTGTGTCAGCATGTAGTCGTCTATATATATATACATATATATGCCTGTTGTAATGGGCAGAAACCAAGATGGCGGAGAATAACGACGACTTGATCTTACTTTCTACCCATCTATGCTGGTATTGGTGGCCATACTCACTGTCCTCCGTCGAGTCTACTCCACCAGGCAGGCCTGATATGTCGTTGCCATGACGATACGCCATGGCGACATAGCCATGGCAACGACCGCGCAGAAGGCGGAGAAGTACAAGGAATGGTCCGAGTTTGGTAGAGATTGATGGGAAAGAAAGAGAAGAAATAGAAAGAAAGAAATTGAAAAAGAAACAATATAATAGCAATAGCACAACAGTAAATAAGAACGAAAAATAAACAGATACGAGAATAACAACAATAATGAAAGTCGGCTTAGTATGTCATAATCAAGGTCATAGTAATTATTACTATCAATCCCATCGTAAACGCTATCGGAGTAACAGGTTCTGGTAGCTTAATTGTAATTACCAGCGTTCCCTCTAAATTATTTAAGGATTCATCCCTTGCCCCGGTTTCACTTACATATACCTATACATTATTCGTCTCCTATCATTAATGATTCTTTTGTCACATTTCTCGATATTTAGAAAACGATGTAAAGTTCAGTAATGGCTTAAAAGGCGCAATACGCATCACCTTAACGGGTCTTTAAACCACATGAAAGCGTTCTATTCCTGTATCTTTTTATTAGTAGAGGAATTATAAGTTCTCATAATAGTCTCGAATGCTTTATGGGATATTTGCGTACCGGAAATATATGTAGGACGACCCGAAAATAACTAAGGCATTTGAACGGCCAACTGAAGTAACTTATATGCGGCAAATGTAAAACGATCTCTTTCACATTTTTGTTTGAATACCGCTAATCATGTAAATATTTTTTGAAAAAAAAAAACCGGTTTTTACTTCAATTTCATTCTCTCTGGTCTTTGAAGGTTAAAATATTACAACTACGTTACGAAAATAACCACCACCTAATTTAAAGTCTACCTAAAGTGCACAAGGGGCTACAAGGGATAGACCGGGTGAAGACTAGAAGCGCCGGTCGGTGATCGGACAAAAAACAGGTAGAAAAAAAAATACTGAAATAATAAATATCTAGATATATTTGTAAGAAGACATGGTATATGTGTAAATAAATATATACATAAGCGTGTGTAAATATAAAATAGAAGTGCACAATACGAATAAATAGGGAGATATATTGTTTATGATAGATATTGAATCATGAAACAGTTAGAAAGACTAGAGAGAAAACGAGAAAAACAAGAATGAATGAGACACTTTAAGATTCAACATTTTAAATATATTAGAAAAAAGATGCAAATAAATAAACTGACAATACCTCGCATTGAATATATATTATTAGACTGTGGTGTAAACAATTCGCAAATGACTGACGTATCATATATGAAGAAATGGATAGAAAAACCTGACGCCAAGTGTTCACGAAAAATTAAATTTAATTTATATAAATTGATATATATATATATATAACCATAATAAAATGAAAATTCGGAATGTCAAAACGGCTGAGTTCTTTTTGTTCGATATAAATAGCGCTATAGAAACAAATTCAGCTCAAGGGTTATAATTTAAGCTAGCGATAAAAAAATAACTTATTACTGAATCCAACATCCCTGCAGCACGTGTTGAAACTTCTTCTTAATTGCATTGATTTTTTGTTCTATAACAGTAGCATCGACAATGACGTTTATTGGTGAACAGTGAGGTACTTTCAATAGTGAGGTTCATTTAACTTAGATGAAATCGGATCAACAAACAATCAAGCAGGACCATACCTTCAAATGTATCGTCGCCCTCAGTCATCAGCTCATCGTCTGAACATATGTTCAGCACGTTCACCAACATCTCCGTCACTGAAATGATCACACCCAGGCCGACAAACGCGATTTTACAGCGAACAGTTTAACACGAAAGCGTCAAAGGACCAAAATATCATTAGCACGGAAGTTACCTTATTTCTATAGGGTGCTAAACTGTGACCAGTGTGTTCTGCGTCAATTTACGCACATCTGCATACGTATTAAAGATTTTTACGGCGAACGCCAACCACTTTGTGGTACAATTAAATTATGGAACCAAGCAAATCATTACGATTTGCGGGGTAGTTGAGACTGGCAAAGTCGGCCATGACAAATTCTGCTGAGGCTTTCCTTTCTTTCTAACGGGGAGGCGGCATAAGCGTATTCCGGCAGATTAAAGATACTTATAGTAGAAAACGTAAGGGGTAATTACACGTTTGTCGCGAGTTAGGGTGTGCATAAATCGATTCTACAAGCCAAATTTAGATGCCCAACTTGGCTAAATAACCCGTGGCTATCTATATAAGCGTTTTAATCGAAATTGGCTAGTTTAGCTTATACAAATATCTAACTTCTATACAAATAACTCTATGTCTAACTATTTTTTCTGCGGAGACGATTCTACCAAAAATACGTAAATCTGATTTTAATTTAACTGAAATTTCCTCTAGCAACTTCTTTCGTACTTCTTTGTTTCGCCCACTAGGCTTTCTCTGTTAGAACAAACTTCAACTTTTTTAAAGGGCTTAGTGCCAAATCTATTCAATATCATACATATCGTCATAGAAAAGAGAATATGAACGGGCCTCTTCCTAGAACCTACGATGCATACTAGACGATCTACTTGTATCCTGAATATTATGCCGAAAACGACCTTAAATCATCTATAAAAAGCTAACGAGTTAATGGACAGATTAGCAATCATCGATTTGAATAATGGTAGATTAGTAATTTTCGGCGAAATATGTCAGTCAACGATAACTGAATCGCATAGAGGTACGCAGCGAGGTTATTTTTGGGTTTGTAGCTGCTGAGGAGTACGCAAGATCCGATGGATATAAAAAAAAATGGGCTAGATGAAAAAAGTCGCTTCAGAATAGGCATTTTCAACTTACCCTTCTCGCCAACGAAGGGCAGGGACCAGGTGAAGACGTCCATGAAGTTGGGCAGCCAGTATGGGTGCGGAGAACAGTTAAACTGGCGAATGTTCATCACGTTGTTTTCGTATTTGAGCACGGCCGCCTTGTTGTTGTACACGTCGAGGTAGTTGGGCGCGCTGAATATGGTGATGAGTGAAGGAAAGCCGGTCGTTTGGCTTTTGCGGTACATCCTGTAACCGGCGTCCTGGGCCTCGTGGGCGCGGATGATCGACAGCAAGTTGTTATGCGCAAGGAAGTCGCAGCACGCTGCGTACGAGTAAAAGTACGAGCAGCCGCGAACGCTATTGTGGCTAAAATGTTCAGTGGAACTCTTCTCCGAGCCGAAGTCCTCAAGGGGGTCCGACCACAATAGATCGCACATCGGACCATACGCCGGAGGCTCCTTGAACCGGTCTAACCTGTAAGCAACAGCGTAGCATTGATAAGAAAGCAAGAAGAAAGGCGTTAAATATGATTAGCCGAATTACTGCGTCGTTTAGCAGCTGACACTCGGAGGCCAATTTGCCCTGATAGCCTATTCAAGTAAATCGGCTTACCTTGACAACTCGAGGAGAATTCAAATATTGTGTTTTTTTAAATGTAAAACAATCAAGAGCTGTTACTTTGAACAGTCAATTTTTTACTGCTTTTATATGCGTCTCGAAGCACTGAAGTACTTTACCTAATTTGAAATATTTAAGGCAATGATTAATGCCTTCAGTTTTAACAATAAGGGTATTTGAGTCAAGTGTATGATATGTTCCCTTTTTTCTGTTGATAATAAAATATTCAATGGTTGCTTTTGGCACTGTACTTTCATCTGTGAGAGTATCCCGTGGCTAGCCAAGCGTGCGGCTTCACGAAGATATGATGCAGCATTTGTGCTGCATCGTATCCATGAAGCAGATAGCAAACAAATGAACAGCGTCCATAGGCACGTTAAAATAGAGGGCGCTTATTTAACAGAACTGCTGAATACGGCAGCTACCACGCGTTCCCTCATTAAATGAAATCGAGTATGTTGGTAAACCTTTGTTAAAAACTGAGTCTCGCAAATTTTCGCGTGACTAGGTGATCGATTGTGATCGCTTTTGGAAAAAAAAGCTTCTGCTATATATAGCTTCTGAAAATCTGCTGCAATCTCGGGTCTATTGGGTAAGTCTATATATTAAGCGGTCTGTGATTTTCTCAAGTGAAGCAACGAGCGTGCATTAGATATTGTGTTAAAGATAAAATTAATCACACATACACCCTATGAAATACCTACAAGAACCAGAAACCGAGCAAAGTTCAAAAGCGTCCATCGAGGACAATCCTTATCTTGGAAGGCTTATGACAGCGATCACCAACGAGGACACGGAAAGGGTGAAACAACTTGCGTTTGTAGACCGCTGAATATCTATAACGGACCTTGCAGAAGGGATAGAGACTTCAATAGGCTTATCTGAGGTCATTTTGACCTATTTTTTTTAGACGTTTTTGAGACTTGAAGCTGAACGTCCAGCAGGTGAACACTCGTGAAAAATGGTGTCAGTGGAATTTTTAGCACTCGTAGAAAAGCCGATTTTGCTTGACCACGTCATTACGGACGACTAGATATGAATGTGCGGTTACAACGAAGACACCAAGACACAAGTTCCCAAAAACGAACCCCGAGCGAAGAGAATCCAACTCGAGAGACCAGAATAGTGGCACAACAAATCCTGCTTCCCCCATCACGACTACGGCTTACACTTTACTATTCGTACAGCGGTACGGCAAAGACCCGCTTTGTACAATGGCCCAACCCACGTATTCACCAAACCTAGCCACCTGCAACTTTTCCTTACCTTTAAAACTAATAAAACTTTGAAGAGAGAATATTTCGACACAATAGAAAAAATAAAGGAAAAATCGTTGATCCAATTGATGGCTATCGAATTTCAAAAGTGCTTCATAGGCTGGAAAAAGGATCGTGTAAACGGGCTGTGTCTGAAGGGAATAACCTCAAAGAGAGTAATGGAAACGAGAATGATTAAACAAATACTTATCAATTTAGAGAAAACAGCTTATCCATTTTTAAACAAAGGGGTGTATCAAAATCCGAGCTGAACAAGTAGGTTACTCAAAGGACCCGTCCAAATGTTTCCAAGACGTTTACCTTTAAGGACTCATACTCAGAACTGACGTATTTGTCTATCAGAGCTCATTTTACGCCGGGGACGTTTTTATATACACTAGCTTTTTACCAACAAAAGTGCGTCTATAAAAATATTACGAACATGTTTATTCAAGTTCATACCTCCGGATGTCGTCGAGGGTATGTATTTCGGGCGAAAGACCGCCATGCACGCAGAGGAATTGCTGGTTCATAAGAGCCGCAAGCGGCAAACAGTCAAAGGCCTCCATGCATGCGTCGTATACACGTTCTGAGTACTTAATTTTACACTCGGTCTTGAAGGTAAAGTACTCTGTAAGGTGGCGACATTCATGGTTACCGCGCAGCAGGAAGAGTGTGTTTGAATAGCATATCTTCAGGGCCCACAGGTATAATACACACTGGAAGAACAGAATTATGGAACATACTAATTAACCATCGATGCTACTTGAAAGGGAACGTGTTATTATGATCAGTACTACTATTATTATAATTACTATTAATAATTATCATTCGTTTTAACGATTAGAAATTTCAAGTTCTGCAAGAACGATTTGTCATAAAGAAGTGGATCACTCACAATAAGAGGAAAGTACATTAGAAATAACAGGTATGTGCTGAGGCACATGCTACCTAAAGGATCGAGTCGGGTTAGGAGCTTGAGAACTGTTAGAGACTCCACGAGCGAGAATCGAATGAACCGAACTAGTCAATAGTGAATGTATTTATCATACAGCTGAGCGGCTGCAGAAGACAAAGTGGCTTTCAGCGGAAGATCAGTTCAAGTGAGCAAACCGAATACCTATATGTACTTACTTCAATACTAAAGTATCCTCGATCTACGTAGTCCCCCAGAAAGAGATACTTGGTGGTAGCTGGAGGGCCACCCACCTCAAATAGCTTCATGAGGTCGTAGAACTGTCCGTGGATGTCACCACATACTGTAAAATGGAAAAAAAACGGGAAAAAAACAGCTATTATAAATATGTCATAGACTAGTTAACTGTGAACGGTATTGCTATAGGAAATCATTTCTTAAGTATAATAGCAAATTATTTCACTTGTGTCTTGTTTTTGTATGATACGTAATACTCGGAGTTCGTGGATCTTCTTTCTTTTGGGGGTATGTGATTATTGTGAAGATTTATATTGCCCATCAAATTAATAATACAACTCATAAAAAATATTTCCAGTAAGTGATTTAATTGGTGTGGTTGTTTTATACATTGCCGATTGATATATATGTTATGAATATATGGGCTTTTATAGACCTACGTATATTGCTCCGTCCTAGTTGACCTAGTATCTTTATGCAAAAACAGTGATTTTTAGTTTGAAAATTCTAACACATTTTCTACTAGAACTCTTTTGCATGCTTTAAATGTACTGTCCAAAGGATAAACTTCGAGTGACAAAAGACTGTACAAAACTAACATATAGAGTTTTAGAAACTGAAACGTCATCTTGTTTGATAAACAAGTATCCCTCTGTATGTTTTTAATTCTCTTCAGCTAATCCTGGCTCTGTCCTAAAAGTATTCCGGAATAAAGGGTTTCCACAAAGTTCATATGTACGGACTTCGGCCGGTTGTATTAATAATGCTTACAATCCTTATCCATCTGATTTTTTACATACGTTACGCAAGATACGAACTGCATTTCGGTACTGCAATGTGTTTGCGCTGCATAACGTAAATAGGAATTCATTTATCTCTTCCCTGTTATCCTGTCTCATATTACCCTTCTATACTTACTTTAAAACCCAGTTGCAGTTAGCCCGCTACACGTATCCAATTATCATGTTTTAATTAATCTATTATCGTACGTCAATAAATCCGTAACTTCGGCCCAGTTACCGGCTTTCCTTCCTACTACTATTTTTTTTCGTTTCCCAAGTATCTCATAGCAATTTCAACTGTTATTCGTAACGTGGAAGACTCCTTCGTACCTAGTACCCTTTGGCTGTCGACATCACGGATCTATTTTTCGGTAGAATCAGATAAGGCCTATGATTATATCAGCACCCTGCTGCAGTTGTCCGAGTCTTGTCTCCCAGTAGCCTTTTTATATAGTTGCATTTGACTCACTGTCTTTTTTATAATCGTCTCGTTTTTGCAGCTTATTCCATAAATCCTCAAGCCAATCTCAATCAAGGTACTAGACGTTGCTCAAACCAAAGGAAAATGCGAACAATTAGCTTCCAATGGTGATTAAGAAAGCTATCATACGTTTTTTTCGATAAACATCTCGGTTTACGAAAAACTGTTTGTTTCGCGAAGCGTGATGTTATTACTGAAAATCAGTCGTGGCACAAGCCAGAATGAGCGTTATCTGTCTGCGGAAAAATAAGATTCGGATAATGGATATATTTAGCCTTCCGTGAAAAGCCAAACAATATACGGAAACAGAATCGTAGTAACACACGAATTTAGCTATAAATACAATAGTAATTAGTACAATTTGTGCTACATCAGGGCGTTGATGTTTCCCAGTTGCGCAATGACGCCTAACAATCTGAGTAAGCAGTAATCTTCATATATGACATCACATGTTTTACGTTTTACGTTCATTAATGCCATAGAGTACTGCGTGGGTCTTAGATCTCGAGATGTATTCTATTTCATTATTATATGTATAACTATATACTGTAACGCGTGTATGGCGTGCAGTATAGATACTTAACGAGACCTGGCATGTCATTAGGTCTTTTTAGGGGCAAGACCTTCTGCTTTAATGTAACATTTCGAGGAGGCATAAAACAATTAGTGAAGTGCATCTTCGACACCCAAAACTTCAAACAGTCGATATACTTATGTAATGAGAATTATTGTTTCGGCTCTCTATTTCAAAGAAATTAATTTTTACATTACCGTTGAATGAGTCTGGCAGTGTTCGTTTAACGATTGCCCTATCCACGAAGCTACGAAGCAGCCGGCGAAACAGTGACTTTGAGGAGTGCTCGGACTCGTTCATCGGACACGAAATTCGCTCACTGAACTAGCAAAAATTACTGTTATTATTTACTAATCCTTGAATGTGAGCACTAAATAGAGTCATATATGCTTTGAGTTTCGGACGTATTGATTGAAGACCAGTAAAGCTTCAATCAAGTAATTTTCAAACCAACAACGTAGAACGTTATCGGTTTTTTATGGGCTTATTAATCCAGGATTTCAATGTTAGCCTGGAAACATAATTTTTTGCGATAAGTAGATGCCGAGCTATGATGTAAAATCTGTAAAGCACTACCCATTGTCCGATTATTTTATCTAATAGGGGATATACTCTGATATTCCGTTTTTCAATGACTTGGTTGGGTGGGTTATAAAGACAAAGCCTAACACTTCAGAGCGAGATACCTGAACATGCCAGAACGGCGATGATCTCTGATGAATGCAGCTCTTGCCGAAAACACATTTTGCCACTCCTTCGCCCCCTGTCTTACTCATGCCGATCCCATATATTGATTTCGTACGCTGAACAAAAATAAATATATGTTCGGTACCTTTCTAATACATTATCTAAACCACTAACACCATACAGCATATTCAGCCAAATTAATGGGACCTAATTAACTATTGAGATCTAGCGGAAGTTCCTGTCTAAAACCGACAGCTACCGTGCAGAACAAAACCAATCAAATGCTTGAGGGCTCGTTGAAAAATCAGATCACACGAACAATAACGCTTTCACATAATACCCCTACAATAATTTTATAAATTTATTTCAGTTTTAATTAATTCTCAGTAGCTACACCACACCGTATATACCTGCGATAATAATCATCAGGCATTCTGATCTTCTTGTCCTTCTGATTATTATTTTGGGGTGTTATGGGGTTTGCACCATAGATTTCACTGCCAATATCCACTGCCCCAATACTATAGGAGTTATTACAATCGAACTTAGAATAACAGTGAAGCAATTTAGCTGAAATAGGTGCCCCTGTGGACATCGGCGGAGGTTGTTCTCATCTAGCCAGAGTTTCCAAGGATCCTCTCAATGGATGGCCAGTTATTGGTTGTGGTAGACAGGTAAAGCCGTATTCGATTGTTGAAGCCCATTAACACTTACAGAGTCACTGACTGAACCGACGGACCAGCTTAGACCGGGCGAGCGAGCAAAAAAAAATGAAAACGCTCTTTTTAAGTTAAGTGATGATAACAAGTAAGACGGGCTGCGCATGTATTGTCCCATCATCGCCACAACCACTGTAAAAATACCTGCGCGAACGCACTACAGACCGGCCGCTAAAAGACAAGACGGTGGCAAAGGTGTAGGTGGAAGGATTGAAGAAAAAGCGACAAGGAGCCTCTGATACAAAAACGAGTGTCAGCAATCGTTTGTATCAGAGAAACGATCTGAAGAAATGTCGGTTATGTTCATTTCTTGCAATAGTAGACCGTTCATTGCAACGTACACTACTTTTATTAGCGGGCCTTACTTGCCTACTTGAAGGACAATATACAAAGAACATGCGTCGGTCGCCTCGCGTTGATCTATTGACTAACATGCAAACGGTCAGAGCATATTATGCGCCTAACATATGACTCTAATGTTCACTCTAAACAATTAGCGATATTTGCCGTAGCAAACTTTTAGGCCGGCAGCGGTTACAGAGTTTAAACAAAAGATGACCCACACCTGTTGCGGGTCAAATTTGATGGCTATTTTCAGCACCAACAATGATACATCTTTCAAACTGTCTACTATTATACATACAAATTCCATAGAAATCCTCGAATGTTGCTGGCTCAAGGTTCGGAGGACTTCTTTTCAACACGTTTCTAGTACCCCCATCATATCTATACATGGACACTAGACCTTCCCGATTCCTCCCCGCATGGCAAGCCAACCAGATCGGCGGCTGTTGAGCTATCGGACTAAAAACAACAAATCTAGATCTTGCATATAAAAGTTAATGGACGGATTTTTCCCCATCGGATTCACGCTAGTCGTCTGTTCTTATATGTTACATGATTTAGGATCATCGAACTAATAAATTTCAAGTGAAGCATAACAAGAAATTACTAAGAAAGCGAATACTGTACAAAATGATTGGCGCATTATCAAATTTGCCCGCTGCTTTTATTGTGCCCACTTGTGTCAAATTAGGTCACAAATTGTATACAAAATATTTTTTAAAGAAAAAATTAATTTCACCTAGAGCTTCCCTTTGAATTGAATAATTGGAGGTCATTACGTTTTTCCTTTTAGAGATCGAGAACAAATTTCTGTTATATATAGAGGCGGGTGGGGCTAAATAGAACAAGGACTATATTGAATTTGTTGATTTCTTGCAAGGAAATGTTTATTTAAATTAAAATATGATCAATTTTTTTTTTCAGGATCTTCGAGATATACGTAAATCAGAAGTTTAGTGCAGCTCGCATTGCTCGAATTCTTCTTTGACCGAATTTCAAAAGGTGAAACTACATGGAACAGTTGTTTTCTTTGTACTTTATCGAGTTTTTATTGAGCAATACAGAAAAAGAATAATAAATTTCATTCAATTGTGCCTCTGCTCAAGCTATATTTTTAAAATCAAATTAAAGGCGAGTTATGATTTACAGACGTTATTACACTGAGAGCTATTATATAAGCCAGGATGAGGTGAGGCCATATGGGCCGTTGTATGGAAGCCTAGACGAAACCGGCTGCCTCCGATGCGAATTTAATAGAGAAACTAAAGGATCTAAGTGCCCTTAAAGCACAATTCAGTTTAGTACAAATACGTATATATGGAAAGCTGAACTGAGTCTTCGGCAACGCATAGCTCGGTCAAACATATACACCACGACGCAAATAATCGCGGTTATGGTTTAAAATCTACAATGGATCATGATTTATGCCCGAATCATGTATAACCGTAATAGTTTTAGTTGCGATTCACTTTCGGTCATCGGATCCGAACCGAGAGATATTGCCACGGGAATCATCTAGGGAAGGGCTCACGTCACAACGTAAATCTCCCCGCGAAGGGCAGATTTACGTTGCGAGACTCAGCCTCGATGTGAAATACTGTATATTATATTTTTTTTGATTGATTGCTTAGTATTCGACTTTGGCGTTTTGCTGGATTTGACTGGGTTTTTCTTCAATAGACCTATGAGCCGGCATCATAATCCCAAGTTATAACAATTGCGTTGAAAATGTTGAAATAGCAATGGTCTTAAGGCTACGGGCACCATAGCAACACACCTGAAGAGATCCCGCCATCTTTATAACACGATGGCTTCACAAGCTTCAGTTAGTATAAAAGACAATGCGCAGATTATTACTGTTACTTCTCACTTCTAGGATAAAATGTAACTCGTGTGTTGATGCTTTACCCGTTCCTACCAGTATTTCAGGTGCGCCATAGTAGTTGAATCCTGATCTTTGAACTTTGCACTAAATAGTTATGAATTACACACAGCCTTTTTTGCACTGCACAGCCTTTTCTAGAAAAACAAGCTTTTTTTCCTCTAGTAATGGATGTCTAACCTAAAAATCACCTAAAAATTTCACCTAAAAATTATTATCTCTTTTGGCCTATACAACCCCGTAGAGTTATAGGGGCTATTTAAATAGTTGTCATTAGGTAATATTATTTCGTAAAATTGATGAGTTATACCAAGTCAGTGTAGCCATCATAAGTCATGTGATAGAAGAGCCTTTGACAAATGTATTAATATTTATTTGCTCTCTTGTGACATCGGCTGTTTTCGACGATAGCGGTAGGCAACGTTTAGGCCATTCTTTTCTGTTTAAAGGGCATAACTATATTCACTGATCCTGCTGAACAACTTAATCAACATCTGTTGTTGCTTCGACATCAGGCCGTCATTTTAATTGGTGGCTTCGGCCAACAGAACTCAGTATCTTCATGCAAAAGTTCACTTAATTATTCCTAACTGGAGTGGCCTACTTGGGATGTCACTGACCGCAGAAGCTGAATACGTAAATTTGTACGATAAACAAAAATAAGAAAGTTTCGCTGGTCTTCAGCTTGCTTTAAACAAAATCGTGATGCATAAAATTTATGCAAAAAAAAAATTACTTCAGTACTTCGTAATAGTTAACAACGGCACAGAAATGAAAGAATACCATATATGAATAATCGGTGGGGAAACAATTAGTCGAGATTTGCTGGAAACCTTTCCGTATCCAAAGCAACAAGATGATTTGATACGACGGAAGTACGTTGTTACCAGTATGCAATATAGAGAGACCAATGATCAACGAACTGATGTGTCACCGAAACTGTCTAGCGGGTGCTTGCTTGTTTCATTATCTCATAGGCAGAAACAGCCGTAACGATTGCTAGTAACCATTAGACATCTAGTTTTCGATTTATTAAACAATGCCAAATAGAGAATATTGTCATTTCAGGTCTTATCGTTATTATTGTATGTATGTCCACTTTTACCTGTGACAGGTGCCTCGATGTCGATCATAGTCTTCTCCTGGCGCAGGAGGGCAGCGCCCTCATTGATGACCTTAAGAGCAGCTGCCTCCTCAATGCGGCCTTCATGGATAAAGTGCTGCTTAAGGACGTCGACGCGTGGCTTGCCGGTCTTTGCATCGAACACCTCGCTGATCGTCAGCTTGTGTGATGGAGGGAAAGGGACACCTAAAAACGCCAAAACCTCTCATGTTATTATGAACTTCTCTTGACGTCGACCAAAACCGCCATTTCCGTTTAACAGCTTATTCCGAAAAGCGAAATTGGCTTTTGGTTTGTTAAGAATATAATAGATGTTTTGTTCAATGTTTCCCTTTTCTAATTACTCGTTTATAGGTTTTTGATCCTTGGATTTTGGCAGGAACTCGACTTGAAGTGCGTTGTAGCCCACGGCTCCCAAGTCGTAAGCGATAACGCACTTCAGCATCTCGAGCATTATCGCCAGGAAAGCTGTGAAACCTGAACGTTTGGCCTCGCAGCCATGCGATTTCCCCGTGCGCCTCGTTTTGCTCGCTGCTGGTCAAGTGTTTTATAGCGTTGAAAAGCTCTTTACACTAAAAGGATCTTTGACTCTAGGAAGCCATTTTCAAACTTCGCAAGCTATTATACGTTTGGCTAGTATTTTCAGTTGTAGAGTTTTTGTCTGACACAGTACACTTGTTTGAAGTCTTCCTAGCGAACTTATATTTGAAGTTCGAACGCAAACTGAAGTCCTGTATTTGTTAGTCCTGTCCTGAAAACGTAATACAATCGTCGAACGATTTCGCTCTGCGACGGGGTAACTATTACCATTTTTATTACGTGAATGTGGATAAAAATATATCCGATACCTTAACATGCCGGTCATATATGTATATATATGACGCCTGCAGGCCATCAAGCATCAATTACATTATTTTCAAAACTTTTTTTTATCGAAGCCAGCGAATAGCCTACGATCAAACAAGCCGAATAAATATATATATTCTGTGAAAACATTCAGATGTAAATTTATACCTGATTGCTAAATGTTGAAATTAATATATTTAATTAAAGAAATGAACATTCTTGTTTCATTTTACATAAATAAATTCTTTAAATCTTAGGCAGCTCCAATCTTATAGCACAGATTCTTAACAGAATAGTAGGAGTAGAGGGCGATGTTGTGCCGCTTTTTCTAACATAAAAGATTTCTACATAAAGCGTCGTATTGCATCGTTATTATACAAGCCTATATCGTGCTTGCAGGTGGTTATTGCTTCTGCAACTAATGGCAACGTTCCCAACCTGTCGTTTGCCATCGTTGTTTGCATGAAGCTGCCGTTTGCTGTTCGGCCACCATGAAACGAGCCATATTTAGAGTTTACTAGGTGGTATTTAGCAAGGAGAAGGCAGACAGGATGAATAACTATAGCGTCTAATTCTCCATTCTTTGGTCACGCCCCTTAAGGATTCTTTCACTTTCACCAGTTTCCACCACCCACATATTTCGTAGTAGCGGCACCAGAAGCAGGACATCCCCTCCGCTAGGCTACCTATAGATACCCTAAGCTTGTCCTTGCATTTATTGTAACTGCAGAAGCTGCCTTCTCATCTAGATAAGTTGTCGCTGCAACAACCAGAACAATTAGTGACAATTTTTTATTATGTTTGCATCGGTGCATTGTAAAAAGATAAGGAAAGCGTAGTGCGATCAAACAAGCACTCAATAACTTGATATCAACAAATCTCATTTTATAGCTATTGAACACTCTTCTGTTCGACAGACACAAAAGCTCATACGTAGAAATTTTTTCAAACTATGCTGTACTAGCTGTCACACACTGTCCTCGCTTCTCCAAAAGACGATGGGTGCGCATTTGTAATTATTAGAGGATGATGAGCCTAAAGGCCTTCTCGATCTTCAGCCATCATCGATTGTGGTAGCTGAATGACACCTATCATTCTCCGGAGCTCGTGTTCATATTTTTTATGTTTTTCGTTTTTTTTTTTGGTAGCACTTATTCTTATATCTTCGTTCTGCCTGTTCGATCCTTCGTTTTTGAAATAGAAAAATCCTACGGCTACTCGATATGTATGATTTTCATGTTATCTGCCATATTTCCGAGCGACCCAGACTCTAGTACTGTTAAAAGTTTATTGATATTTTGATATAAGCAATAGATTCGCTTTCGAGTAAATTTAAGCATGTTAATGAGCCCATAGAGCGTACAACCATTCATAATTAAGGTCAGTGGTGTAATGATATGGACATCACAACAAAGGAAACTCCATAAAGAATATGTTTTTACGAAAACTGCGGCTTTAACAGTTGTAATAGCAACATTAAGTAACGTAGCATACAATGACATATACCTGCCATAGTAAAGTATTATACAAACACACGCAGAATCTTCCCAATTCTTACTTTCGTAATTCCGCCTTCCTTTCCATCCGTTCTTTTGACTTGCACCCTCTACTCGTGCCACCATATCGCTTTTGTGCAGGGGTTTGTGAATAATACAGGAAACTATTGTGACCATACCAGCCACACACTCCGCAACCCAGCAAGACCCCAAGAAAGCTACCGCTACTATCTCACGCTCTACTGATAACGCAATGCGCCCCCTATGTACGGCGTTGCAAACAACAGCAACTAAACGAGCAATGGGTGGTTTGTCCATCGCTCCAAAATTTTCGAGTTTAATCAAAGCCTTCCAAAAAGCGGGCGCGATGTGCGGGGGGGGGGGGGTAACCAACGAACGATAAGAAACAAATCAAACAGAGTTTTCTGCCAAGTTCTGCGACACTGCTACAGTAGAATTCTGCTAAACCTCCCGAATCGGCGTAACAGTTCTCATTGTACAAAATCACCCAATTCCAAGATCGCATAAGAATACACAGAACAGCACGTAAGAGGTAGGGCAAGCGGTCTGGGTACCCCAAGCTGGACGACGCGAGCTATACTCACGAGCGGTTATGGCAAAAAGTCTTCTACGTAATTGCGTTACAGATAAGAAAAAGCACTTTTTTACCGACTTAAAGCAATTAAAAAAAAACTGAGTCCCTTGCAAATAATTAATTATCATACTGTCTCAATTTTACCAATTGCAGTGGCAAGAATCCTCAAGTCAATAAACATGTATTTGACATCTGTAAACGTGAGACATCGATGTGTTCGTTCTTTATTATCTTAATGCATAATCTCAATGCTGATTAGTTAAATGTAGGACATATCGGCAAACAAAGCTATTTCGTCGAATGTAAAATTTTGGCTCAACGCATATTGGACGCAGGAGATTTGTATAAATTTATTTGGGTCAATCTGTGGTGACCCTAGGGGATCGTTGTCGGAGCACCTGACCATGAGCTTTTACAGAGTTCCATCTACATTTCCTAATGAGCTGTGGGCAAGGTTAGAACTGAAATACGGCTACGATTCGGGGTTTCACATAAACCCTATAATAATTATTATCTTATAAAATCTACTTTACTTAACAAGTTATCAACGAAACGAAACGAAGAAAAGGCGAAAGCCGCGGACATGGTTAACAGGATGACAAAGAGAGAGAAATTCTATCTAAGTCAAGCATACAAATTGTTAAATATAGGTGGTTGTCGCGTGGCGAATCTTGTAGCCATCTGCGTCATTTTCGCTGTGAGGCTGGGTCAATGATAAATCTTATTGCCAGCATAACGTACATGCAGAAACGTATGAAGCGTACGAGAGCTTAGGTATTCTCGCTTGCTACCTAATTCCCTCCCGCTCAAACCTTCAGCCCGAACTATACGTATCACAGCAGTTTCCACGCTCTACAGAGTACGTATAATGAAAGACGGGAATTTCTGTAAGCGAAACGTGGACAGACTTTTATTTCTAGTTCTCTCGTGCTTGTAGAGCCCCGTTGCGGTTATTATACCATCTACTAACAAAAAATCGGTTAATTTTTTCGTCCCATATCTAGCTTCCGGCGTCTACCATCAGCCTGCCACGTCGAATTATTAGACTGGTCGATCGCTTAATGTCTGCGTAGCTCCTGTCCGTCGGTGCAGTTCTACTCCATTGCGTCTCTGAGTCCTAGGTTGCGTTGTATATCGTCAGACGTAACGACATTGTCGGTGTTTGTGCTATTATAGGTAGTGTCACCGATATCGTCATTTCTGCCGGTTGAAGATACCGTTATTTTGTCGGTAAAAATCTATACCCAATGTTGTGCTGCTCCGCACGTTGGTTAATCAAGTTACAGGAATGATTTTCGTCTGCGTTTTCGAAGGCCAGTAGCCCTTAAATTTTTCCTGACGTCACTCTGTTAGCAATGGACAACTGCAAGACATTGGAATACAAATGGCGGCAACTCAGGAGACACCCCGGTAATGTGTGAGCACATTTCCACGAAGAATGAAGAACAGCGACGGCAAACAGTGGCTAAAGGGAATAAGCAGGAAGAAGCAGACCATTGTGTTACGGCTTGTGTCTTAGCAGAATAAGATTTCTACGGGGAAAGAGGTAACTCATTTTATTAAATCAGCACATCGGCCAGGTACGTTTGGCAGTTTTGCCATATGCGTTTGTTCTGAGCGTTCTACTCCGCTTGGCTAAAAGCGGAACACTTGACGTTGCTGTCGTATACTCTCCCTAGGATATTTCCCTGTATCCGTGTTTCATTTTTATATTTTATGAGAATTAAATTGGGATATGAACCATTATTACACAATGACGGAATCATGAACAACTGCGTAGGCGTAAAAGCCTCACCGCTTTCAAATGGCAGCCTCGTATGCATGAATGTCATTCGCAGAGAGGTTTTACTAATTTCGAAAAATTAACATGCGTTGTATTTGCAAGGGGTGTACAGATCCTTATTGGGCAATGTACAGGCGCCTCGTCTAAATTTGGACGAACTTTGCGATGTTGTTTACCATAGTAGGCGGACGCCCGTCCGCTATTCTTAGTGCCAGACGAAAGCCAATTCCTTCTCGAACAAAACTACAACTCACCACGGTGAAAAAAGCGGCGTCATTTTCGTGACCTGAGCCAGTATCAGCTAATGTATATTTTTTTTACATGGGACAAAAGGTATAAACTTTCTTTTTCCTGTCTAAAATGAATGGTCGAGGTTATTGTTATGCGGTTTCTAAAGAAAATTCCATGAGTCAACGCGAACTATCCTCAATAAAGGTTAGATTTAAGGGACCGAAAATGATACAAAAAAATACATTTCTAATGATTCCGATGTTTTTATGCAGAAATTAGCGGCTATTTTAAAGGACACTATCTAATGCCAATAATATTATCTAGACGAACTCCAACAGTCACACCTTAATGGGATCTTTCGGCCAATCATCTCAATATTCTATTTCGCTGTTCCTTTTATATCGAGTGTATTGGGAGTTTAACGAGTCTGAATTTACTAATATTGTTTGAGGCGCAGCTACTGTTAAAAAGCTATTTGCGGGTTTTAGAATGAGTCTTTTAAAAATGGCTAGTGAGTTTAGGCCTTAAAGCTGTAATAAAGGCGAACGGAACTTATATATAATAAGCATACTTATCAGAAATGAGCATTTAAAAACAAAGTCCTCAAAATATCTGACTTTGTCTATACACACTTTTAAAAGCAAAGCATGCAAAAAAATCCTAAATTTATTAATATATATATCTATGCCTTAGTAGGCATTACCACATTTTTAGTATTACGTTTACATTATTGATTTTTCGCAGAGGTAGAATTTCCAGTACAGGGTGTGCTCGCCAAGGCAGACTTCTTCGAATTAAAGTACGAAACCTGTAGGAGGCTATTTAAAAGTTTCTGAAATATTATAAGTTGGTAAAAAGAAATACTCTTTTCTTTTAGCGTTCCCATTCTTCTTTCCTTCTGCAGTATTTTTGATTTCTTATACTGTTCAGAATGCTCCCTCTTAACTATAAGTCCGTTGTAATTTGGTCCTATGGTAAACTTTATCTCAAGGATAGATGTTCATGGTGGCACCAAGTGCATTTTAAATACCTTTTGTATTTCATCTTTTATTACCTTAAATGTACACCTAGGTATCCGTACCACACACGATGTAAACTTCGTGCCTGAGAGGACTGCTTAAAGGTGTTTTGCTATTTAAGTTCTAGATGGAACTATTAATATGGAGAAGGTGCCTTACTCCGATCGGCAATCTGAGCTTGATTACGACCTTAGAGGGCAAATCGTTCTTTAATTTTGCAAGATGATGGGCTGTAAACACTCGATTATCATTAGAGTTTTTGAATTTATTTTACAAACAAAAAAATTGGGACATGAGCGCTTCATGAACTAGATGCAGGACGCAAGAAGAAAGAGGCCTTGTCTCCATTGATACGTTCACCGATACAGATACACACGAAACTATAATAACGGTTTCCTACATAGAATTGTTACAAGTGAGGAGAAGTGAAGCCTACACATCAATATAAAGCAGGAGAAAGAATGCGTGCCTACGGTAAATCCGCGTACTTCTACAATTAAGCCAAAGCGCCGATAAGGATGCCGAGATTTGCCTTTGGCAGTCACCTCACACCGCATGAACCAGCCGCCTAGAGCTAAGAAACGACGTAATCCGGTGGAAAAAATTTGACAAAAAGGGCAGAGTTGTCCCTTTCCATGACAACTCTAGTCTGATCGTGACTAGTTGTTAAAGCTGCTCTGTAAGAGCTGGGATTCACCCATTATATTTCCCAGAATTGACGTGGAAAAAATCATACTAAATGATTTAACTTGTTTCTAAAATTCGAGTGAAATGTATTGTTTTTTTCTTATGTAAAAAAAAAACTAGCGTTATTCTTTTACCAACTTAATATATAGAAATATATGTAATAGCTTATATCGATTAAGTTAAATGATCGACGCATATGCGGACGGAGAAGGCAATCATTTACTTTTACGAGAGTGGATTAAGGAAATTGGCCAAGAGGTCGACTAGATTTTCTTTTATTTAGGTTTATTGTTATCACAAATTATTATTCCGTAATTGCTTCAAGAATCACTGAAACGTTCGCGAAGCAGAATGAAACACTTTAAGAATCGCTGGACAAAATGTAAAGGGTTATCACGACCAGTGGGCTTCTGTATGTATATATATATATATATATATATATATATAGAGATGTGTGTATACTGGGACTTTTTATTCTTTGTTGTTAAAATCGTATCTATATAAAAAATTAGAACAGAGGAAGTGTCATTCCTGATGGTCATGTTTACCCAGTATATGTACCACCAAGCACAGTTATGGTTTTCATCTAGATGCTAAACCGTTTACAGGCTTGTTTCAAATGTTCTTCTCACGATTTCGAGTAAGTAGACGCTGTTATGCCGAAACTTGTTGGATTTTCGTTCGATATCGCTCCATACATAGAAATCCAATGCCTTCCGATTTGGACTGTTTGATGCTCTTCCCAAAACATGCCTGTATTTTTGAGCAGTCAATGGTATACTAATCTGAGCCGGTGCACTATCTTACTGAAAGACGCGTGTTTTTTTTCAGACGCGTCCACTGTTTACTGTCGCACAATTATTTGTAATACAAATGGGTAAACTGCTTTAACGATACGTTCGACGTTTGCGGAAACAGAATGACGTAACGCTTCCTTCGCTGGACACCACACTCTGGGCACGAATTTTTGTCAGGGGTTTGCTTCTACCCGCAACAGGCCTGAGCCAGTTTTTGTGGTGGTTTTTGCCGCAGTTCATTTTTGTATCAAGGATGAAAAATTTCTTGTCAGTGAGAAATCAAAGACGACCTGCTGTTTTATTTTTAAGAATTGAACAGCAAAACACCGGTCTAATTTTTTGGCCTGATTGTCCTGATAGACTTGGTCGAAAAAGGAGAATCATTAGAAATGCACTTTTAAACGGTAACAATTAACCTTGAAGTCCGCATTGTCATTTCTCTATCGTGGATTTTTCTTTATGCTATGTTAGAGCCTCCTGAGAGAGATTTCCTGCAACCAAATACTCATTTGCGAAGCAATTCATTATCGATTCGGGGTGACCCAAAACGTTTATAATCTTGTATGAAACGAGCCATCATAATAAATCTGTAAAGGTACAAGCTATCATATCTTTTATTGATCTTAAACCTTAAAAGCATACACTACAAGTGTAATAACATAAGGATTTTTTTTATACTTCAGAGTTTTACTTATGATTCCAAGATTTTTTTATTTAAGCAAAAAACAATGAAGTTCTTTGCATACGCGAGAAACGTTAGTTCTTACGGTCATGTTCATTTGCATTACAACTTTAATTCGCAATAATTATATAATAATAATAATTTAAAAACTACTACTCTAATAGTAACTGTGCATAAGGGAATGTTAATGAATATAGATTCGTGAAGGTACCGCTCCATACGAAAAATAACGACCAATCAAAAAAAAAAAGAATCAAAATCCTGCATTGATGATACGGCAAACGTCCCAAAAATAAAAATTCTCAGACGGGCCAAAAGGTGCAAAAAAAAAAAGTGCTACGTTTTAAAAAATACTACCCTATCTTGCCGATATCGTCGGTAATAGATACAGTCCTAGCAAAAACAATCGCTGACGTTCGTCTCAAAGATCCTGAACTATCCTATACGGCTGTTTTGATGAATTTCTGGTGCCTTTCAAATCTAGGCTCGAGTGAGGTACTTCTACTTTACTTGGTGGGATTCTTCAACGAAATCCAAACGACACTAAACGGAAAATCCAGCTAATTTTCAGAAACCCCATGGAAATTGTCTATCACAGAAGCCGCCGATTTCGAGCAAAATTTGAAGGAGAGTCTAGTCTTGGTGTGATTCGCCCTGGGTGGAAAGAATAGAAATAGCGAACCTTGGTTCATGTTCTGTAGGCTAATTTTCTACCGCCGCACCCATGAGTCTATGGTTTTTGTTTAAAAAAAAGTAGGTTTGCTCCAGAACCAGAAGGAGCGAATGAGCAGACGTCTGTTATATGTGTAATGAGACATAAGGGTACCTTTACTTTTTAAATTGAAAACCTTTTAGGGCAGACGGAGAAAACCTTGCTTTAATAACGATTAAACGTATTGTTCTCACAATCGAGAAGTCTACGGTAGCAACGCGGGTTATATTTATAAAAGCACTACACGATAGTAGGTGGTCATATGCCCATTAAGCGCACTCTTAACCCCTAACCTTAACCATTAATCTGGCCCACATTGGACGTGCGGAATACAAGGGACGCTGTTTAATTGCAGCAGCAGTAGCGCAGCGTGGAGCTCGAGTCCCACGCGGAGACCACCAGTGCTTCATTTGCCTGCTCTGTGACCACTTCTTCAACCAACTGATTCATAGGAACCAACGCCCTTTGTGGCCGTCACTTCACTGATCTAACACCCCTAAATTTCTTCAGAAGCTCAAAACTAGTCAGTCTGTCACCACTTAATGTTTAACATATTTAACCTTCCTTGTGACGGCAGTTTAAGGTAGGTCAGTTAGAGTAGAGAGTGTTTCGTCCAAAAACAAAAAGCACTCAGCGCAGAAATAATGCCAAATCGTCGTCTGGTTGCCCGAACGTTGCCACTGTAAAAATAATCAGTAGTCTATATAGCTGCCGTCCCGTTACATCTTGTGGACTTTTTCAATGCCTCTTTTGATATAGATAACGACAGGCCAGGAGCTTTCGAAGCCCTCAGAGCAGACAATCACTTTTCAAAAGCGGCCTGAATGATTCACATCGTGAGGTACTTGCTAGTAACTGACTCCGGCGTCTATGTCTCCAACAGACTTTAATCTATATATATAGTCCAACAACTCCCCTCATTACACCCCACAACGAAAGGATGCTGATGCGGTCCTTTACGTAAAAGTAGAATGACAGAGATGTTGGTAGCCGTAATATATTCATTTGGTACAGCGTGTTCTTGCTTTAAGCGACACCTCCTTTATAACGGATTGAAAACACAATAATT
Source organism: Varroa destructor (assembly GCF_002443255.2). Taxonomy (NCBI): domain Eukaryota; kingdom Metazoa; phylum Arthropoda; class Arachnida; order Mesostigmata; family Varroidae; genus Varroa; species Varroa destructor. Next base: position 75,047,705 of record NW_019211454.1, read on the forward strand.
ATCTATACACCTGGACGCATTTCGTCCCAAGAAACCAACGTATGGCAGTATAGATAGATTCAATTTTTTCATCTAGCAAATCGCGCTAGTAAGGAGCACAAAGAGGAAACTTAATTGACGAACACGTTCTACATCAAATTTTGGAATTGCAGAGACGTTCGCACATGTTAACATATAGATAAATTGTGTATTAGTAAACAACTGGCGCATGCTTGATTAAAGCTCCGTCCATTGCTGACACGTAAAACATACGGCATACGGCTGCACCACTTTCTAACCAGCCATACGAACTAGATGATACTATATTACTGAGGAATGTTATAGCGTATTGAGAGTACAATCGTAGGACGCTTGACGGTGTGACTGCTCATGACAGGAAGTTTCATTAACATTCCGCACAAACACCGTGTGAGAGCCTTGGCGTTGATTCATTATTTTCAATTGTCTCTATATAAAATTACGATCTGCCGCGCATTTCGACTTGCTTGAGGCTACCGTGGCTACTGGCAATTTTCAGAGGAAACATCCAGCAGGTCGTCTGCAAATGAACTATCGATGGCGGTCAGATGAGACGTTGTTGGGCTTTTTTTACTTCCTTTTCTGAATAGCCTATGTCAGAGCCATTCCCGTGGGGTGTGTTAATGTAATAATCATGGCACATATAGATCCGGTTACTGCACGATGAGGTACGCCGTCGGCGGTTGAATCTGCTGGCCTATTCACGACAACATGAATACAAAGCGTATATAATAATTCGACTGGGTACCACTTACGGAATCTGTTCCAACAATGTGTAACATCGTAAGGTTGTTCCATTGATATCTAACCGTAAGGCACAATGGAGACGTCAATGACGTTGTCGACTGCTAGTTTCCAACGGGGCCCTATGTTATGCTGTCAGTCTCGAACCGATTTCAACCATCAATATGTTTCTTCTCCTACTATAAAACAGGACCGTATTCGGAAAACCAGCAATAACCGTTACGTAGCTCAACAAGGAAAAAAAAAAGGAGGAAATCCTAGTCTTTCGCCGTCTCTGAAAGTTCGTATCAACTGTATAGGTCAGTGTATTCCATCACACAAAATAATCACACATTAAGTATCGCTTCATTTTTACAGTATCTTCATATTTTTTGAATCCCAGAAAATCTCAGAATTACGACGTAGTAAGTGAGCGGCGGTACGCGTATAGCTTACGCCTTTAGCACCCCCTTACTGCGATTATTACTACTACTGCTATAATTTATCACAAATTTTACATTATCGAATTGTTGACGAAAAAATTCAAATAACTAATTATCTAGGAGAAGCAACACATTATTACATTAGATTTGAGAAAATATTCATTAAACACGAGGTGGCTGCATCTTAGTCTGCGAATTCGAAAGTGTGCGGTTACACATCTACAAGTACAAAGTCCTTCAGAGTTAATTTCACATAAGATATAAAAATACATTAAATGTGCAACACGACTATTTCCCAGGCAACATCATGGGTCTAGGGGAACATTTTTGATCTAGCAAGAAAGCAGACGTGACACTGCACCGAATTTACCGAAGGCAGCAGCTGTTCCGGCCGATTCCGTGATATTAACGACTGAGTATCCGTTCACGTCTGCAAAGTCCTTTGTTTTGTCTAATGTGATACTTTTATTTTCTCTTTGCGAAAACTTTGAGCGTTGTTGGCGTAGCTGATATTGTACTAAAGAGGATACTTGTAAAAAAGCAGTTTATACAGTTACCAGTTTTAAGAATAGTTGCAAATAAGCGTAATTGGACTACTGTTAATTCCATTAAACCATTTAAGTTTTCGATTTTAAGCAGTTGTTGTTATTAATTACGTTTAAATTTTGCTTGAACGATCGAAGTGTTTACCTGCTCAGTCGAACGACTAACCAAAAGGCAGAAGGCAAAAAAAAAGGTAGTAAGGTCTCTACAAAGCCAACGACGGTATTAACACGACTACCAACTGACCAACGAAGCGAACAGGCCGTCTTATATTAAAGTTAAGTTCGTCTGCCTTGAAGGATGGAAATCAGTGGCAATATAAACAGTTTTCAACTAGCTTACATTATGCCAAATCAACCTTTATCGCCCAGCCAATTAAAACACTGGCTACAAGTAATTAACAAGGGTTGGAAACCTTCCGAAGACAACCGGACCTTAGTTTTTTTTTAGCTTCAATGAGATTTTAGCTTGTCCCAAGCAGCAGTTCACCGATTAAGCTTTTTCATTTTTTTTACAAACAATCTTTTTCTCAAAGATTTAGTTGGTGTTTTTAAAAATGGGAGAAATTACGCTAGCGATTATGTCCGGAAAGTTCTAGATGCGTTTATTTTATTTTTCTATTTGATGACGTCAATGGATAAGTAGAAAAACTAGTCAAATTTAGGAAGCATTTACCCTTGTACGATAGCACAAGCCAGCCAAATACCTACATGACTGCTTTCATATTGAAATTCATTTTTTTGCCAGCAGATTTGGCATTATTGATACATATTCTGTTTTTCAGCCTCAAGCAACATTCTATTACCTTATTATTATTAGCAACTATTTAACCATTATATTTTGCGGCTACTTTTACTAGTGTACTTTTCCTATTATGTAGGTATTTTCAAATTGCCGCTTCAAAAACTTCAAAAAGCCGCTAACTACACATATATTTTCCCGTAACCTGATGTAGTTATGTGTCTCCAGATGTAACTAATCTGCAAGATAAAGCTCGGTCCGCTATTGACAATTATTCCAAACCTATTTCCTCTGTGATATCCAGAGCTGTTTATTGCGTTCTTGCGTCATTGTGTCAAAATGTTAGTCTACCCACAACCTTTACATCGTGACCAAGGGTTCACCAAAACAAATCCTCATTCTAATTGTGTACTTTTGCACACGTCCACAGGTCGACCCATTTTCGAAATGGTGGCCATTTGCATTTGAAAAAATCTATCCAAAGCTGGACTTCACAGCTTTTCCGAGTTGCAAGCTTTATTCTATGGAAAAATTGGGTTTCACTACTTTCGGTTGGAAGACAGGGTCATGACTGAACACACGTAGCAATACCTACGCTACTATTACGAGCAGCTGAGCAGCAGGCATCGATAGCACTGAACGCGCGTCTGGGTATCCTGCAGCAGGTAGCAGTGAATTAGTCATAGCCGACTTGCCACAGCTCACTGATATAAAAATCGGATTTATTCTAAATTCTACAAAAAAACACCAGTTCGAAGATATTTTAACTAAACGATAAGTCACGAACGAGGATACAGGGATTACATGCTACAGTGTAGTAAGCCACTCTGAAATTCTGTCGAGTAAAGCTGAAGTTCGTATATATGCATATAACGTTACATGACATTTTCTAGTATCACTTGGCACGTACATCCGGATCCATCAGCGAGTAAGCGTCTGAGTGTTTATGATCATCGACTCGGCCGTGTGGGCTCCTACGCAGGGCCCAAACACGCGGTAACTCAACACTATACTATTCCACCTGTACGATACGTTGTTTAGTCTTCGCGCTCAAGTCGAACCGCGTTTAATGTATTACTAGCGGAATGTCGGAAGTCTGTTTCCCTGCGTTTCGATGCACCGAGGAACTTTTCGGTTTTTCATACAGCTGTGAGGTGCCACTCAGGTAAAGAGCACGAACAGCCCACATGAGAACTACCGCCGTGATGAACGCCGGCCAAGCAAAGCACATTAAAACAAAGACAGGCAGGCGGTCTGTCCGTTCATCCGTGGCAATAGCAACAAAGAGTGACTGGGCAAGCGACGACTTTGTTGGACCGCGAGAAAATACCGTAGACCCTTCCTTTTGGGCAGACATCGTTGCCGGTAGCTCGTAGCTTCAGTGCACAGGCCAGTTCGCTTCACACAGTATCAGCTTAGGCCACACGGAATTATTTGGTAGTACAGGCCAAGAGTCTTGCAGGATGCAACCTACAGCTTAGCCAACTCGATTCATGATGATCGGTACTAAAGCTTGGCGAAGGCAAGGGTAACCTTTAAAGCTAGCTAGCCGTGATTATTCTCCGGACAAAAGCTGCCTTTCCTATGACTTCCTAAAAGATACAAAACTAAACCAGAAGTCAGCTCGTTTCGGAACAGCGTAAACAGTTTGTCTTAATATTGCATAGGAGGCCGCGTGTGATCCAATCCAGTGTCGCAATAATATACATATATGTTATAATAATATATCGGGTTTGCGAAAGATTATTTACTGTTCTCCTAGTTAAACGGATTTCCAAGTCAGGTAATATCGGCGTTCGTTTCATTTGGATCAAATCATTTGGATACCTGTGCTCAGACTGAAGTTTCAGCAAAAACTATCTCTTTTTTTTTTTTATGGTAAACGCATAAATGCCGCTCAGATCCTAAAAGAATTGTACAGTTTATGACCAAGATCCGCTATCTGAAGAAACGGTTCAAGGATTGTTGTGTCATCTTTATTTCGAAAATTTCGTTGTTCGTCGCGCTGTTCGAATGGCTATGAAAAATTGATAACTTTCAATCTAACGATTCAGACATTACTTCTTACAATTTTTCTCTCAGGAACCACAAGAGTTCTACAATGATAGGATTATGATATTACTAAAAAAAAAAAAATAGTAAAAGGTCATTGACAAAAAACAGCGCATATTCAGTTTAGTAATATTGTTTTAAATACAAAACATATCTGCTTCAATTTTGGCTTAGAAAAACCGTCAATATTTTTTTGTATATATATTTTTTTATAACACCCAATATATTCAAAATAAAACCAACAGACCTGAGTTAAGTCTTTCTTAATTAATTCATTTACCTAAGCTTTAATCCGCAGCTATTACAGGCAATCAACCGATAGGCTTGTAGATATTTTTCTAACTTCAATTCAATTCAAGAGTTTAACAAACAATTAAGACAAAAAAATCAAAAAGACAGCGTAGCACAGAAAAGTACTAAGGCTTATTATGCTACTTTCAACACCCGTTAGTTTGCTGCCAAAAATCTTACTATATTGACAAATTATACAACATATGTTCATTTATATAAACTATGTACAAAGGCAAGAAAAGAAATGTATATTTTTGCGTTTGCAAAACGAAGATGCCAAGGTTACTATGCGGCGCCTGCAATAAATCTATTCTTCGATAATAATTTCAGGCCATTTAGTAAATTTTGATATGACACACATCCAACTTTTGGGGTAGATAGAAGAAAGGTCACATATTTTATATATGGGATATTGCGTATTACGTAGACCCACTGAAATGATTGTTATACGCTAAAAAGCAAAACTTTTGTGTTTCTCTTACACTTGTAAAATTAATGAAAATCGACTGAAGATAGAGATCGCTTGCACACATATATACAAAGGAATAAATTGAAGACCCATGGCGTACCAGCAGAGACAGCGCTAGATTCACTTATTACCGCTACATAATTTATAGATTTGTCCAAGGCATTTAAGCGTTATTTGGAACTAAATTTCTTTAAATTGGTTGTTTATCTGGTACTAGAAATCGCTACGGTCATATAAACAGGTTTCTTTCTAGTGTAATGTGACATCATACCTGCGTTGTCCGAACGTATTTAAACTATTAAATTATATTACGTTGTGACGAAGATAAGTCTGAACATCTGATAAAAAGATGCATGAAGCAACAATTTACGCAGAGTCTTATCTACTCTATTCATCATGAGACACAAAAGCTAAAAGCACTTGGCAGATCGAAATTTTTTGTTCAGTAATTATAGTTGTATAGAACATACCGTGCAATGGGTGTTTCTTATGAAGATCAGATTCGATTAGATGGATCGATCTAGATACCCTTAGTAGCCTCCGCCTCACATGTGATGGTCATCCTTGGATGAATTTATTCGTTTTTATGTCGTAGGTCTTTTTATTTTCTGGTTTCGTTAGTCTGTCTTCCGTCGACGTGTGACTGCCTTCTATGTAATAGATATCCGAATGATATCTTGACATCTACATTCGTCGAAGAAAAAGTATTAACTGTTTGTATCTCAAGGTAGATGTTCAAGTCGCCCGCGTCTTAGCTCAATTATCCATCATCGTCGCACTGAATACTATAGCCAAACGACATGCTATCGTCAAGTATTTCCCGTTAGCTTCCCCGGAGTGCCTCATCGCCCAGTGCGTTTCACCCTCGGTCAAGAATAGCGTTCTGCTACCGCTAACATGTTTTTTCCGTCCTCATTTTGTTTATATTATAGTAAAACTAATACTAGATCAAGAATAAAAAGATAAGTTAGCTACTAAATTACACGACCAATTTGGCGGCTTATGTATTTGGCCATTATCTACAAAGGAGCGAAGAAGGAAACCCAATTGTTTTTGTCGATTAATTAAGTACTATCATCACTTACAGCTGTCATTTCTACCTATGTTAACCTCTGAACTCACTACCACGGTGATTGTTAGCATAGTTTAAGACTTTTGGAAGCTTTTTGAAACAGAGATATTCAATTAGCCCAAATAGAATTAGTCTTTGAACTGAGAGCCATTTTTATGAAATGAATGACGTCTGCTAGAAAAAACGACGACATTAAACAAAAGCTAGTCTTTTTTTCGGCCCGAGTTCTAATTATTTTTCACAAAAACTAACAGTGCCACACTATTATAAGTAAAAGCTGTATTTTGACTTCTCGAAAAGTGTTAAGCTTTAAGTTGCTTAGCTTTTACACTGGCTTGTTTTCCATTGCTTTTCGAAGTCTACCCAAAAACCTAAATAGAGGGATAAACCGATTTAGCATCTGCTATCGATTCCACATATCCTCTTGCTTCTTGGGTATCCTTCTGTGATATTCCGGCGTCAATGGTCCAAAACAATTTTTTTGTTTTTTAAAAACGCAGAAGACAGTGTAGCACTGTTAACGGTCTCTTATGATCCAGTGTTGCCTGTCATAAGGTATTATTTTGGAAAGTCGTATTGCCGTATATCATAAATCCTCTATTAAATTGTTTTACTGCAAAGCTTTATGTGCATCTACCATGGCCGTTAATGTTAGCCGACGACATCGACCAGCATTTGCATTTAGTCCAGGTCTTAGGCCTAGACAAAGGCAAATCCTGATGTGCCTTTTTTTGCTTTTGTACAAATAGCATGTACACTGGCACTGCCTTGGAAATACAACTAATTTTTCTAGCTCGAGTATGCCAATAGATAGATAATAGTATATACAATCGACTCAGACTTAGTTTATGCCAGAAAGGCTCCGGCTCAAAGTTCGCCTTTAATTACGAAAATACTTTAGGCAACTGGGCCGGGGCAGCCAGATTAGACCGACTTTGAAGTGAAATCAAAAAGTTACCGGAGTCAACTGAACCAGCGTCCTCTTAAATGAGGATCATCGAAAAAACGGGAGAGCAATAGAAGGTTCCCAACCTCCCAAAAGTAGAATGGGGAGAAAACGAAGATTGGTGGGGGTTCAAGCTACATTAGTGAAAACGCGCGAACCTAAAAACCTTAAGGCTACTTTGCCTCTGTCGATGCTCACCCTTCCATTTTAGCTGGTCTTCTCTAATGCATAACCGGGACATCCCCAACCCGTTATCACTATGTTGAATCGTGCAGCAAGGGCAGGACACCCACATAGAAAAATAACTTGTCCCACTATAGATGGGCGGTGAAAGCTCACCAGAGTCTCTTTCTGTCTAGCATCTCTCGATGCAAAATATATCGAGTAGGAACAAGCGAAAAGGCCTGGGCCTTGTCGTCCTTGACAAAGACTACAGTGAACGACGACTGGCTGCCGTCTTTTTTAAAAGAAGGAATAAGCGCATGATCCATTGCCGTACTACCGCTACTGTTGTAACTGGCCGCATTAAATGAATAAGGCATCGCCGTTTCCTTTTTCCGATCTACTTTGTTTTCTGGCTGGGCTCCCACATAATTATTTGACCACTAGAGGCACGACGATAACGATGTACAGGCTCCCTGGAAACTCAGCTTGCTACAATAGCAACGAACGACAAGTCTTTATTTTGGCAGCCTTACATCGACAATTTACACACATTGATGACCATGAACAGCTAACTTTAGCACAGTGAACAAGCAAGTTGTCTCTCCCGTTTGTTCGTCTACACTGTGCTTCCAAAGATATGATTATGTACTTTCATATAGTATGTCTCTCACGCACCGAAAATTCAATGAAATGGGTACATTCTAGCAATATTCTGTGTGCGTTCTCGTAAGAGTTTACGGAATCCAGTTTAACGTGACCCTCTCAAAACCGCAAACATACGCCATGTCGGTTTTTGACGAAAACCATCGACAGCTAGGTTGTATCAGCTAAACTATGCCTACCTATGCGCAAATGCAAAAAGTTCGGTATTATGCGCCGGTCTGTAATATAATGTCCTTATGTCTACTGTAATCGTAGCATTCAGTGCGGACTGCTAGATGCCTCCTATAGCTAATGAATCGAAAATTATAACCAACGCTTACGGTTTAATACGTAACTATAAAATAATGCTAGTCAAACTTGCAACTGAAGCATAAAACGATAGAGATAAGCCTCTTTTTGGTGCCACTGAAAGTCAAGGTAGACTATATCAAAAATCGTCGTGAAGTGAAGCTTCCAATGATACCGTAGTTTATAAAAAATTGAAGCACAGTGTTAGGATACATCCACACATTTTCTTTGCCTTCTATTTTTTGTTACTATGCGAAGTCTTGTTAAAAAGCGTAACGGTAATCAACCAACGAGTGGCAAAGCTATGTACTTCCGTTGAAATCACCAACGGGTTTTTGTTATAGAGAAGCCAGCGGGGATCGCTTAGGCTGCAGTCCCTCGTCATTTGGGAAGCTGCTGCGTTCCTGCGTTACGCCACAGCGGTTTCTATGTCACCTTTCCGCAGGGTGCAGGGGGCATACTGGGACTATATAGCCGGGTAGTAAGTACCTCATTGGCAATGTCTAGGTGGTCAGCAACGGTCGCTTAGAGCGCATAGTAGTGGCAGTGATATTGGACCGCGGTCAAGAACAGAGAGAGGCTGAACATGGAGAATTTCGTTGCACACGGTCGGAGTCATCACCTGCGCAGAGTTATGTTGCTCAAGACACACCGCTACGCAACGTTCACCGCACTGTCACCGCTAAACGTGACAACCCCTTGCCTGGCTGCCCTATCAGATAACAGGTCTTTGTAACTAATCCGATCCCACCTCCATGTTTCGATGAGATGAGACAACACTACTTCGCAGCCTTGCTATGCAGCGTTGACCATCGCCTACAAACACTGGCCGTCACAGTAGGTAGCTAACGACAAAAGTGAATCGCAGTCTGGTTACGCGAACACTGCCTATCGGGCAGGGAGGACGTTTGCAATGGCAAAAGCAGCAACTGTTATTAACCTTGTCGTAACAGAGCAAACATCTTGGACGTAAGAAAATTCTGTGAATTTACAAACAAACATAGTAACACTGAATGCAGTAATGTCGATTTTATAGGCGAATTGCGCGCATACAGGGTCATCAAAAGTTAATATGCAGCTGGAAAAATGTAAATTTTACAGGTAATAGGTGTGAACTTATCCTTCTCCCAATATGGTCTGGTCAGCCAGTGTCATGCAGGCATGTTTTTAACTAACTGCTATCATAATATTTTGTGAACAGTAGGAAAGTATGATTATCTATCAATTGAATGTCATAATAGGGCAAGTAAGAAAAAACGTACAAAAGCAACTCAACAAGAATACATTCTTCTTATGATCTATTCATACCGTTGCATTAAAATATACTGACTGCTACTTCTGTGGAATTATTTCATAATTCAAGGCTAGTGACATCCATAAAGCGAAAGATATTATAAGGTGACCAAATACGGAGGTTGCTTAAGATAGCAAACCCATTTTTATACATACCGTAATTTTTGGCACAGAAGTCGAGGGACATGTGAATCTGGACGATGACGCACTTCAGAAAAAGCCTATATATATATATATATATATATATATATGCTTTTCCCGCGACGTTGCCGATGGCAGGGACACTATTTCTACGACCTACAAACAGCCTCACCGATCAACAGACAACCTACTAAGGTTCTTCCTGCAGTCTCCTCTCCTCGCAATTTGCACAGTATTTTTGCAGACATGGTAACGAAGCGGGCTGCTTTAGGGAACGAAGGAATTTCGGGGGTTGACAGGGAGTATGGACTTAGTAGCGCAAAGGGAATGGCTGATCAGAGGCTTATGAAACCTTAAGAGACTAAACAGAAGCTTGGAAAGGGCCGTTGAGGGTATTGTCACAGAAATGCTGCAAGGATAGGGTGAGCCGTCCTGCCTCATTTCCACGCTGTTATATATAGACATCCTCGTCCTCTTGAAGCCCTTGTATGGTGCATTGGTGCCGAAGTCACAATCGCCGCGTCGTCACTAATGGCGAAGGTACTTCGAGTCGTACCGGCGATTGAGGGAGCCTCTCGCCTGTCGCCTTCACTTCTGCCACTATAACCTATCCGGAGCTTGAGTTTCAATCCTATGAAGAAGAAAAAGATAGAAGGATAAGGTGCCAGGGGTTGACAAAATATGGACTTAAAGAACTAGATATGAACAGTTTTAATAGTGATACTTGCAACCGGGCTGTGGTTGAAAGCCCGCAATGCACAGAAACGACCAGAAGGTAACCCAGGAACAGTAACATATCCGAGCGTCTACATTTCAGTTCTCCAATCCAACTCTTTGAATAGTCAAACCTGCTTAAACTAACTCTCCAGGGGAATAAAGAATCGATATAAGCAGAGTTGTCAAAGCCTCGCATAAATACACTAGAAGCAAAAAATTCAACGGAGTCAAATCTCAGACTGGCCGTACGTCCAAGATCCAAAATAAACCCAAATATTCTAAATGGTGCAAAGTAGAAAAAAAAAAGTCTAAAAACAACAGCCATTTGACTATCTGACCAATTCAATTAGCGAGAGATACTTTCTTTCCGAAAACATTTCAAATTCCTGCTTTAAGATACCGAGTTCATCAAAAATGGCTTTTTCCGAAATTTTCATAAGCCCTTAAGCCTTTTCATTAAATTCGAATCGTAACTTTTCGTCATAGAAATCGATCTCGGACCCTTCGGAAGCTGCATCGCGGCCGCTAACGATGTAGGTAATCGATTTCGCGCAGGCAGTAAAGTATATAACCTTTGTCCACCATGAATAAACTGCACAATAGCTAATTGTGGACAATATTCCGAACACGAACCTTTTGCCCTCGCGATGATTAGTTCGTAGCTTTGCCCCACATACCCGAAACCGGCTTTATTCTGGTACTAGAAATAGGCAAATAGCACGCTAACATGTACCCCGATATACACTGAACACAAATAATAAACAGTATCGGCAACACGGCCGGCTTCTGTCGTCTAGGGGCTGACTCTTAGCAGAATTTATTAGCAGGATTAGGACAGTCACCTGTCTGTTATTCACTTGTTAGGGCGCTTTGATTGCACAATCATGTTTGAAGTGAGTAACGTTCCGCTTTTTTTCCGTTCTTCTTGAGTATGTATGTGCTAATGCTGTTAAAGACTTTTGAGAGCCTGGCTACGAGTCAACGGCGATTGCATGAGGGGCTTCGCGAAGAATGAAATAGCCTTCGAGATCATTCTTGTTCAAGGCGTCCTGTCACAGCAAGTACAGATACAAACCTAGGAAAGTGCTGATGGAAGTCCTTGAGAAACTCGCTGAGAGCTAAACCCTCACAAGAGTTACGGCAAATTATCGTGAAAGCGAAGAGGCTTAGAGCACGGATGGCGCTAAACGTGCAAATCTATCACCAGTTGTTTCACGAAAATCTTAATGGAAGAAAATGTCTACCTCATATCTACTAGATCTTGCCCCCTACGACTCTTCCTCTTTTCGAAAGCCAAGAAGTACCTAAAAGGAAAATAATTTTAAACCACTGAGAAACTACAAGAAAATCAATAGCAAAGTTGACATCTGTTCTTACAATTAATTCCCAAGACCGCCTTGAAAACTGGCGAAACATACATTGAATCCTGCAAGGTCACCTACAAGGGGACACCTAAGGTTAGCCGATTAAAACATATGTAACATATGTAATTGATACGGTTTGCTAAATTTATGTGGATTTATATATATGTATTACTAAGGATTATTATTATTGTTACGGGTTTCTAAGGAATTTCCTGCGAATGGGTCAGTCATCTAAAAGTAACTGAAGCAAAAATGTTTTGCTTTCTAAAAAGGGCTCGGACTATGGCTAGAAAAGCCAGAACTTTATAATAATATACTGCTTAGTTGCGGAGATCAAAGGCTATGATTCGTCTGCCATAGGTCTACGTGAAGTCTTACCGCACAGTGTGAAGTCAGCCTTTGAACGGCCCAAGTACTAGCACATCCACAAACTGCAATTTTCTCGAAGAGTAACAATGTGCACACCGTTTTCCAAAGCCAGCTTGGCCGGACTGAAACCTGTAACTGTCGTGGTTATACATGATTGTGTCGTAATTATTCATGGTAAATTCTACTCTATGATCAATGTAATACGTATGTCGACTATATTATTTTATTCAAAGGGGGCATTATGTCAACAAGGTTGTGATTTTTTTGAAAAGCGACCAGATATAACATGTGATTCACGATATTGATATGCGATACAACCGGTGTAAAGCTACAATTCTTTAAATTATTTGACACTTGACGCATACATATTCTAACTAAACTGGGTTATAGTTTGAGGCCACTTAGTCCTTTGAATTTTTCTGAAAATCAGCGTCAGAGGCATTAGATTTCATATATATATTTGAAACGTAGTGACTTACAGAGCTTCTAGGATGATCATATGCTGTATCTCAATAGAAGGACTTTTATAAAATGTAACCTGCTTCGATTTGCCTTCAAAAATGTGGCTTTAGAACAGGCAAAATTGTGATTAAAAAATAAGGTCTGTCAATTTGCTCCTCTGTCATATAACCAAAGTTTGATAAAATACAAAAAAAGTACTTCGCTGTTCTACATATAGCCCATCTTTTGAGATCTGGTCCAAAAAAACTCGGTTGAATCACGCTTCATTTCCAAGCCGTGTGCACCTTAAAAATTATGAGTGAGTATTCAACTTTAAAAGTAATATTCTATTACTAGAGAGAGAAACAAAGTAGCCCATATTGCCTCTTTCTCATATGGTCTGACCTTCTTTTATATATTAGGCTAGCTCATACTTAGTTCCTTTTTATGGAAAATTCAATCTCAATTTCGGGCTTTAAGGTCGATGTACCTCTTTCAGAACAAGATAATCTTCACACCTTATAAAATAAGAGCAGTATATAAGTTAAGAACCCTGACTATATGGGATAAAAAACGACGCCGATAAAACATTAAAAAAATTCGAATAGGAAATAAAAACTAATTTTAAATCAGCCAACGAAATTGACTGGGAAATGATAGAAAAAAACCCAAAGATCGCCCAGAAGCAAAAAAAATAAATTTGCGATCTGAAAAAAAGCGCTTTCCAATGTTATATAATACTTAATTACTTAGAAACAGAACATTAAAAGAAAAATCACAAACAAAAATGGCAGGCGTCTACTTCTAACTTGCATCATTATTTGGGCAGAAGTATGTAAAATAACATTTTTATTTTCTACTCAAAACTAACTAAAAGGCATTCTACTCTACTTTAAATTTGATTCGCCGGCGAACGAGATTTTACAATTATTAACGAGAATCCCCTCGTATTTCAGGTCTTTCATATACAAAATACCGATTCCTACACATTCTGCTCGAGTTCTGCATGCCTTTTATTTTTCCCCTTTTTCTCTTCCTCCAGTAATTTTGGTTTTTTGTGGTTTTCCAGTAAACGTTTCAACTAGCATATACGGTGCACTTCAGCAGCTATCGAATGGTACCTTTTTTGTTTATTATTCCACTCTTAAGATATAGATGTGTATTTATTGAATTTAATTAGCTTATTCGGACAGAATTAAAAGCTTTTGAATGTGTTGTTGTAATCTGCGCTGACCTAGAAACAATAGTTAAGGAAAATATTTCAACAATATCAAAAAATACTATTTTCATACGTTTTGACTCAATGACTAATGGAAGGCAGAAACTTAGCCGAAACGTTATACGATACCAGTGATTTTATGCATTAAATGATTTCGAAAATAGCTGAACACAGAGTATTCCGGTAGAGTCATTAAGTAACGTTATATCATATAGACAAATATTCTGGGTCGTCCACAACGGATTGAACGAACATCATCGAATTTGGGTCAAACACACTGTATGCTATCGCTATGCTTAAAGCGGTAGTTGATAGATCTTTTCTTATAATTTGGCTCAAGTATATTTCGATTTCAACTTCCGTCCTCTGCGGATAGTATATATCTAGTGTCATTTCAGGTGTTTTGCCAAAAATCCACGTAAAACGACACATAAAACGTAAAAAAAAAACAAAAAAAATGTTGAATGGAATCGGCCTACTAAAACTACTAGTTCTTCACTATGCAGAGGATACAGAAATTGGTTCATCGCATTTGCAACATACTGTATACATAGATTGTTACTCAGCTAAAATAATTCGCCCACCAACGAGTCTATGACAAATTTTACGATCAAACGCAGGTCTGAATGCTTTTTATTTATTTTTCAAGACGAAAATAGATAGTAAGCCGATTTTAGCAGTTTTAAGCGAATCCGGAAGACACTGATAAAGTAGTACAAAAAGCAAATTTTGGCTGGCAAGCGCCCTGGGCTTTTAGAAATTTGTGAGTGAAAATCGGTTGAGTGTACCCCAAGAGAAATGAGTTCAGGAATAAAAAAAAATTTAGTCTCAAAAATCAACGTTCAATGGGCAAGTTCTTGCTCCTCAAAGACCATCGTGCTGCAAAGTGTATGAAGGCATTAGGTGAGAAAGCTTGAAGTGAAAGCATAGCACGTGCAAGCAATCGTACAAGCTTTTCAACAACGAAGATTGGCTTGTTGAAGGTCTGCAGGTAAATTATCAGGTGTCGGCACCCGAAAACCAAGAACGCATTACTGCAATCACAACTGGTTCTATTGGCAAAAATTAGTATTTTACATGTAACTTGCTATAGAACTATAACCCAAACTCTGAAAATGCAGGAACTTAGTAGAAAATGTGTCCACCGTTTGAAATGCGTGTAATGTGTTCAGTCTGCGAAAATTTATCCGACGAAAAACCCTTCATGTTGAATACGATCGCCATAGGCGAAGCATGGTTCAATTTCTACCGCCAATCGGCAAGGCGCCAAGTTAAAGAAGTTCGACCGTCGCCCCGGAAAGAAATCGCGTTCGGCGGTAATGTCGAGTAACGTTTTATCCTGAGCTAACGGTAGTACTTGCTATGACATCAGGAGCATCTATTACTATGGGATGCTCGCCCAAAGTGAAATACTGAATGCAATCCTTTATACCATATTCTTTAAGAGGCTCGTAAACCGTTACCATGGCAAACGCAGTCCAGTTACTTAATAACAACCATAGACCTCATTACCATACCTTGGTTACTTCCTAGATTGAGCAAACGAATATTCAATGTTGGTTTCAACCTACTATTCTTTAGAACTAAATCCATCCGATTACGGGGCTTTCTATGCCCTGAAAAGGGAAACTAATGGGCAAGCATATTTGAAATATTTTAATATCGATTTGTTTTGTGAAGCCATAAATGGCGAAATTATATATGAGAATCTGAATGGTAGGCATATGGTTGTTCCAAAAGTGCGAGAGCACTTGGACCAATGTGTAAAAAAATAAAAGAAGATACTTCTAAGACGTGTCAAAATATTATCACTCTAGGTCAAGAACTTCAAAAGCTATTCAGTTTCAAAGTCTAGTAGGTTCGCTTGTAATATATATATATACATGACGGGCCGCTTCAATCCCGATTTTCCTTATGAGTTGTTACTAAAACAGAATAATAGCGTTACACATATGACTCAAAGAAATCAGAGGAACTGCATCGCCTTTTCGCCTGACTGCAAAGTGTTCTATTTCTTAATTATTGCACTGCTTGCGACCATCTTAATTACTGTTATAAAAATACATATATGTTATTTGTGCGTACTGCGGTAATAAAATAAAGCTCAATCTTGTTGTTTGTACGTAACAACAAAGCATCTTGCTCCATCGGAGGCAATGCTGCTATTAACTTTATAGGACGACCATTTAGAATAGAGTAATGCTTGAACAAGAACGCGCGTGCTAAATACCATGTTTCACCGTATAGTGTATTCGGAATACCATTGGCGACGACAGATAGAGAAGCGTTGGAAAGCGTTGATGGAACTGTTCTGTCAGCCCTAAAGCCCCACGATATTACCGGTGCGTTCACAATCAGAACAATGGAAACACGCGTCGATACCCCACCGCCCATACGTTTGGAGACAGTCACGTTTGATTCTAGGGAG
Organism: Varroa destructor; assembly: GCF_002443255.2. Lineage (NCBI taxonomy): Eukaryota > Metazoa > Arthropoda > Arachnida > Mesostigmata > Varroidae > Varroa > Varroa destructor. The sequence continues at coordinate 75,064,091 of NW_019211454.1, forward strand.
GGTCAGACTAAAAGAGAGAATAATGGGACCAAGCAGCGCGCTCATTCACCTTCTTGGTTAGTTGAGATGTCGTAGTTTTTTGATAATGTACAAGCACGTGCGAGCCTTTAAAATATCGAAAATGAGCAGAAGTAGGTGCTTTGGCTTTTTAGTGTATGAATGGTGCATTTGTAATTGGTTTAAAAAAGTTCTTGATACTTTTTTCGCATAGATTTTTATTGAAGCAGTATTGTAAACTAGCCGAAAAATACCTGAACTGTTAAGCATGTATTGTACCCCTCAGTTAGATGAAATCCCGAAAACAAGAAGCATTTTTTTCTAACGGCATAATTTTGTGGACCCGATTTAAATTAAGGTATATATTTTAACTACAATGGGTAGCTTAAAAAGTTCATAGAAGTAACATAAAAGGTAAAAAAGTCAATAGAACTGATATATACGTTTCTGTCACGCAAAAAGGAAATATCTATAACTCTCCTAATGACTTTGAAAGGTTAAAACGCTAAGTGTTCTATTACATCATCTTTAATTTTTGAACAAACTCGCCTTTGCCAAAATAAATCAAATTTTTGAAGAGGATAGATTATATATATATATATATATATATTTGTAGTTTGTAAACCAAAATTAAAACAAATATTTTCTATATTTTAAAAGAATATTGCGAGGCTAGACGTCTGTAATTTTAATCGATGGTTTTTTGCCATCTTTTTGGTGGCATTACGATTCACTTACTGTAGAAGTTCTAAAGACTGTAATAAATATAACCTTTGCGTTTTTTTCGTTGGAACAAAATTAATACTACTACGGGAGTTTTGCGATAGTCTGTTGGTGCGAAATCTGGACGCAACGGACGCATTAAAATTTCATTCAGGTTTTCTCAAATTTTACCGAGTAACTAAGGGTGTACGTGGTCTAGAATTGCCATAATGAAAAAAAATTATCTACTTTTCATCACCCGTAGTAAACAGCTTTAAAAATGACTTGATTTGGACGCATTTCTGCAGCGATCCGCAGATGAATTAGCGATCGAATAAATTCTTATGCATCAATTCGCATGGTAGACAAACATCAAGCTTCATTTTGTAGCCATTTTTCAAAGGGTTTGAAACTGTTATGTGGTAGATGTTTAGTATTTACCTATGCCGTAGCTTAACCCTCTAGAATCCAATAGGTTCACCAATATGTTTTTCATTTGAGTTACCTCTACGAGTAACATCTTTTTCACATAAACTTGAAGGCAGCTAAACCATTTTTGTGCCGTTTTTTCTGATATTGCACCTTTACCGCAAATAGCATAACTTTTATTAGTAAAAAAAATTGTGTAGCATTTATTTTTTGTTGAAATTTTAGTCATTATTGAGTTGCTCTTTTTTAATTCTGAGGATAGGCATCCAGAGAATTTTACTGGCTCGTATACTGAACTTAGAAATATGTGATTTTAATGCCATCTAGTGAAAAAAATCGTCAATGCTTTTTCAACAACCCAATATATACAGACACGACACAACCGCCATCAATCACGGCTTCACTTAAAAATTTAAACCCGTTAAGAGCTGCTTCTAAAAATTCCTTCTCTATGTTAGTAAGTAATATCTACACTGGTTCAAACCTTGTTCCGGCGCGTCACATACAAAAACCAAATTCCTGTTTATTGTTTGTTCTGTAGAAACCTAGGTGTCTTCTACAGAGAATAGCAGATAAACGCATGTTCGTGCACCTAAAATAGCCTGCTTAAATGTGCCGTGCTTTATCCAGAACATGTTCATATCTTAAAATCAGCCTTAAACATATACTCTTGCTATGGAAAAACAAAAAAACTCGTTTTTCGCTGGTCACGATGAGGGATAAACGTAGTTTTTATCAGACGGTCAACGAAGTTTCATGTCCGCATTGTTTTTTGACATGTTAAAACGAAGTACATATACAAATATTTAACAAATATACGGAATATGTTTTACCTTGCATTTAAGCTTAAGTAAGTAGGTTTAACACGATATTAAATATTAATCGTGAATATATGCAACAGATGCAAACTTCATGCCATAGAAACACATTTTTTTGCTATCTCCTGTTAGTAACCTTCTTTGAAGCTAGATATTCCCCACCAGTAACGGAGCCTAGTTGCGTTCTATAATAGTAATACCGTTATCACTATATCTAGATACACATGTTTATACCACGGTACGTTTAAGCAGTGCGAGAATCAATGTCACCATGACCACCGCGAAACATCTTGTACTAGCCCCAGATTTTACTATAAAGAGGGATCAAAACGGCTTTCTCAGCGCGTTGCCCCAGATTTTACTATAAAGAGGGATCAAAACGGCTTTCTCAGCGCGTTGCTCTTAAAAATTAATAACGTATAACAGGTCAGTCTAAAGTATCTCATCTGTGCACATCCGATAACAAGCAAACCGAGATCGATAAACTTTTTGGTTAGCCCAACGAAATCCCACCAGAATATATGTCCTCGGCCACCATAGTAATCACGTTTTATTTAAATTGATTTGCAGAAACATAATCGTACGAGACCTGTTTAAATGACAATCGATAGGTAGCATTTGTGGAATTGCACTCTGATAAATAAAAGGAATACTAGCCACTAAGTACATTTGATCCTGTTTTAGGCCAATACCTAAACAACGATGTTATGAGCCTTTTTGTATACCATTTTCATATACGTTGTATGTTGCATATAAAGGCATGCCAACCAAAGAAGGCTACCATTAGTACTATTATTATTGGTTCTTATTACCACAACAACGGTTGCGTCTGTAGGTAAATAAATGGCAGATAATGGACTTATCTTCCGCAAAAAAAAATTTGTGCTACGATGCAGTTCTCACAGTCATTAACATAAGTACGTTTTCGTTTTAAACTGCGATGTTACACTGCTATTTGTGTAGTGTGTGAACGCTGCACATTATTAAGCATATACTTGTACATTTAAAACCAACTCTGCTAGAGAAATCAGTTAAAGCACTTAGTAGGAGGCTATCTACTTTCTCAGTTCATAACCAGAGAATCATCTTACCATAGTACCTGAGTTACGTCAACGTGCTACATAGGATAATGTACAAAATATTTAGTAGTACCTCCACTATTAGCGGTAAACGTTTTATAGTCTTAAATTTCAATTTTCTACTGTAAGTAACGCTGCATATGGAAGACTATGTTGAAATTAGGATGCCGAATTCAGCACTGCATCTTCACAAATAAATAAGGTGAAACGCTATTAGTATTTTTTGCCGTCTAAACTAACAAGTTTCGCTGGGGCGTCTAACATCTCCGTGCTTATTATCATTTTTTGTATGAAACCAACTTGATGGACCAACTTGATGAAACCAACTTGTATGAGACCAATGTGATTATAAAGTGGTCCCGTATATTCTTTTTGTCATAGAACCTGTTGTTGCTACAACTTGTGCTTTCATCTGATAGCTTTAATTACCCATATTAACCACAAAAGCAGCTCAGACTTAAAAGTCCGTCCTTCCGCACTGTTCTGAAAACGCTTGCTGTCGAAGTGCAGTGTTTTTTTAAATCAAGTAGCGTTGTTGATGCTGATGCTGTTCTGTCGATTGCAGCCAGTAGTCATCGTGCATATTTTTCTCATCGTGTCGGTCTCTTGCTGTCGACAAATCAGTAACCCCAGTAGACGTTCTGTCACACAAAAATGCACACAAACGTCCATACAGGCACACCATTCTATGCTTCCTGATGTAGCACCGCGAGAGGATGACCAAGATTCGTAGGGCTCTTTCCTAGACGAGCGAACACGTCTACCGCATCGGCATCAGCAGCAGCAGTAACAGCATTTAACCATCTCAATCTCAAGAAAACAGACAGTGCTCAAACTTTTCTATTGGCCATAACCGCTGCTGTCGATTTTCCTTAAAGAGCGTCACAGCCGACTGGCACAGAGTAATAACGCGAGTGAGTATATCCACCATAGCAACCATGATGGATTTTTTCCTGTCTTTATTGTCCATGGTGAAAACCTCACCACCAATCGGTCATTTTCGTCAGTTACCTTGCCAGTCACTTAGTCAGTGGGGCTTACGCTGGCGAAAATTCAGCACGATTTGAATAGCCCTTGTAGCCTAATTGTTACTCCTCAAAGCATGTATCATTGATTTATTTTTTGTTTAATTTATCGTAGCCTTTAAAAGAAGATTTTTTAGTGATATTTAGTGATAGATTTTTAGTGATTTTTAGTAATAAAGCAGATATTTAGTGATAAAATTTAAAATACCCTTAAATTATGGATTAATACGAAATAAGCCGGAAACATGTCCAGAGGTGGGGCATATGAACACACGTACAGCCGAATTCAATACTACGTATTATAAAATGTAGACGACTTTGGAAAATAGATTACCCTGTCTTTTTTAATACTAAAGATTCTTTTTAATAATAAACTATTTATGCAAATTATTTAGCAATAATTATATTTCGTTTAATAAATAAATAAATATCCAAGTAATTCGAGTCGTTCAAAAATGAAAAAGCCATAGAATACTTTCCATAGACGTGTCGATCATTCTCCAAAATTGCCTAAGGCACCCGTAAAACGTTGCTGACTCAGGACCATTCTTTGGTTATATAACTCAGATTGTATATGTTAAAAAATTGCAAAAATGGAAATGTGAATGGACGTACTGGTAAAAGAAAAATGTCTAAAATTCCACACGTCTTATTTTTCTTTAGGCAGAGATGCACGAAATGTATGATTACACGGCCAGTGGTCAGTAGCTCCACCCAATATCTGAACGTACCCTTACTACAAATAACTATGACTTATACCACACTGACCTCTTAGTCGATTTGCTGGCTCGTATTGGATTGTTACTATAAACGAATGCATTATGTGGTCAATATTCTTTCACAGTTGATCTCAGAAAAGCAGAAGGTAGAAAACCAACTTGTAGTTTTCATTAACATCTCATACTACAGTTCCTTATTATTAAGAAACACACTAATCACTAATGCTTATATGCTTAACTTCATTCTGTACAATATTATTGTAGTTTAAGCAACTTCTTTAATTTCGGGTAATACAAGTAGACACAGGCAAATAATATTGCCACATTCGTAATCGGCAATGGTTGTCCACTACTATATAAATAAACCTAGTTACAAATACATTTATCTATATAGACGCTTATATGCCTTTCTTCATTTTAAAACACCCTGCCGTAGAAAAAATAAATTCGTACAAAAAAGTACATTCGAAATTTACTAACGATTTTCCTAGACCATATTGACCTTTCCTTCTTTTAAACTACTTCTGACTTCTGAAAATAGAAACAAGTTCTACGAGATTCGGCCGTAGATGTGGATGGAATATAAAGAGAATTGGAAATTTTAGCATCTACAGCGTGACGCGGCTTATTTAAGAATTTCTCTTATCTTTGGTTTCTAAGACTATCTGTGAACAAAAACAGATCTTTCAACTAAATTACATACACTTCCTAACAGTCGCACCTATTCGATATAACCATTCCTCATCGCGTTTACAGATTTGGAAACGTAAGTTACAAATGTGTCTATTTTAAAGTATTTTTTTTTAAATCTGAAAATAACTTTAAACAGTAACCGTGTATCAAGCGATATTGGTAGGTCTAAAGTCGCTCAGATGCCTACACACGAACAATTCCAACGTTGTTCAATTTTGGGCCGATAACAGACCAAAGTTCCAAAAATGCAAGAGCTCAGGACAGCAGAAAGTTCAAAAGGTACGCAAAAATGTCAAATATTTAAAAAAGAATAATCGTTCAACCTTATCTGGACGAACCGATTGGCGATATCATCCTCTCTAAAACAGCCATTTCTGTACCACGAAGCTAGATGTATTGAAAACGGCTTCTTGGGTAATTTTGAAGAATTTTAATATAAAGATAACATAAAGAATATTACGGGTTTCTTCATGAAAGTCTTCTGAGAGTTGTTTTGAAACTGCATGAAAACTGGCAATACCGTAAACTGTCGGCTTCGGGCAAACAAGAAAGTTTCCAGTTCCGGTGGGGTTCATCCAACATAAACAGACTGAATAACAGCTGATCTTCGCTCGAATCCCGGAAACGACGTACTGTTGTTTGCCATAACGAGCTTATTGCTTTGTTCTAAAAAGAATTGGCTTTCGTCTGCTGCTAGGAGTTACGGATGAACGTATGCCTGTTACGATAAACAGTGCCCACTAGAGGTTTACCCAATTTGAACGTACCACCTTGTATAATGTACTCGCTTTTTTGTGTGAGCCGATATGTCGCAGTAGTGGAAAACCCATGAGTTATTCCTTTAGAGCCTTAACCATCCTCTCTGCTCTTCAAGTAGAGGCTGGTGCCCCTAATGACCACCAATCCGTATTCGATTAAAGTGTCGCATTGGCTAGCTCGGTATTTTCGTCAACTCCTTTTTATTAATGATGAAGTTACCCTAAAATAGAAGCCATCGTCGGTATATTTCCGTTGTTCCTTTTGACTGAAAATTCTTTTAACTCTGCTTAAAAACAGCCTTTTCTCCAGCGTCTGTAACATTGGACGTAACCTATTCACCATCTTAAAACAAAACCTAAGGCCTGCTCAAACGTTTTCGTGCATGCCTGCTACTTCGATAAACATCATTTATTGCAGTCATTCCTTCATAGTACATATAGGATATATATAATAGGACCACAACACTGACAGCTACGTATGGGATGAATTACATTCACTATTTTTTTCTGCCATTTGGCAAATGATACAAATCTGGATTAGCTCTCGCAGAAAAATAGTGGTGATTTGTTTCTGGCATAAGTCTCAGTAACCTTCTAATGCAGTCTAAAGTAGCGAATAAGCCTACAGAAATTGCAAGCTCAAAGTCATTTTTCTTACTCAGGTAAGAATGCTCATTAGCATACGACGATTTCGGTTTTTGTCGTTATGTGTTGAGAAAAAGCCCCATTTAAGCAACGCCGATGTGCAACAAATCGGGTTAGTTAATAATTTTTTTGTCTTTTAAGCCTTAGCTAGTGCAGCGAAAGAGTACGCAAAGAACTACTAAATACCTGTTGCTGAAAAATAATTTTATACTTACCTAATGTTTCTGTAAAATTCGCGCACTTTTGGCTCCATACAAATAATGCCGAATTAAAAAAGCACTTCCAAGTAACGTTATCGTATTCTAAAGAGTGACGTCGACACAGAAAAGTTCGATACAGATGGCAGAATTGTTTAGTTGAACTCTTGTTGTTTAATCGGTATAAGGTAAATGAGTGAAATTGCCCCTTTCGGATCGCCAATAGAGTTTAATTTTCACAATTTAACCTCAAACTTCCGACTTTTTTGAGTGTTTATTAGCGTTTATTAAGTGACTTCGTATTTTCTATTATATGTCTTCAAGCATAACTATTCTTAAATAAAATTAACACGTTACTCTTCATGAAACAAATGTCGAATCACAATAACTTCGCCGCGGTGTATTCGCCAGATTATCATGATCTACATATTGATGTATACGGGCTTCTTCTAATATAGAGTAATCCATTTTTCGTATCAAATGCAGTCGTGTTAAATGAAGGACTGCAACTTGTGCCTAGAGAGACTTAACCGCTTATGTTTAGGCCAGCGGTAGTTTAAAATGTCGAGACGGGGATCGCGCGATCAATGCCAAAGCAAGCCAAGGGACTTTCTAAATCGTTCGCAGAGACACTAAAGTATTTCGATACATGGGGTATTGTAGCATTGCGCAGAACTTATGTGCACAGTGTGTGTGCATATAATACAACGAATTCTAAGTATTTTATGCGCATTCCGGTAAGTATGACTATATTAATGACTAATAAGTTTACGACAAGCATGTTACCAAAAAAAAAACAATACAATGAGCATAATACTATGCAGTGTTAGCCAATATATGAGAAATTAAGAAACTGCCACCGAATGATTCGTCACATTATCCAGGAAGAATTTCGAACGTAGGGAACATCGGAGATAGATATTCTTCAACACTTGCAACAAGACAATATTCTTCGACACTACCACAGCGCCACTATCCAGACCATCACTGTTCATTGAAGGCTTATTGTGACTTTCAAGTTGACGAAATCGAAATGGAACAGGAAGGGAAAACGCCTGACTTCGGCCGTTAATTATTTACAACATAAGCCATATATATTCGTATGTAAAAAAAAACCATCAGCTTGTGACTAGATTTGTGGCCGATGCTGACCACCACACAGAATGTCCAGGAACAGAATGTCCACGTTCGTTCCATAGAGCGAGCCTTGATTCGAGGGTCGTGACCGTGCGTTACGAAGTGGATTCATCTAATGGTACATAGTTTGAAATTAAGTAGAATATTGTCGGTCGTAGGTCAAGTGTTGCTCCTTAATAGGCCATTTCTTCAAGAAAATTGAAAAATGTTAACATTGCCGTCGTCATAATCAGTTGTGTTTCTGTCTTTTCTGCAGCAGCTACAAAAACAATATCTCAATAAACAAGCAAAATACGAATGATTCTCCTTCTCTTATTGTCGTCAGCGGACGCAATAAATGAACAGTAGAGACTTTAATGATCGACGAGACCGATAAACCAGGTTTTTAATGAAACCCAGTAACATTGGTTAACAGTTAATTATGGATGTTTGCACGAATCTAACACAGCCATACTTTCGCACTTATTTTAGAAATTGCTAATAACATTTCTCACCGGTCAGAAAGTTTACAAGAAGTATTTCTAGCACAAAATACTGTCATTGTGCGACGATTTATAAGCATAAAGACAGTGGTAATTTCCAATGCAATTAGCATTTTCATAGTTACTATTATCTTGTTATATGTACGCCGAATTTGAGCCACAAATAATCAAAACAATGTCTCACCGCAAGTTGGCTCGTGTGTGAGTGTATAAAGATCGTATACGACTTAGTGTTCGCTACGAATTTAATAGTCGGTAGAATCCAGAAGAGTTCGCAAGGTATTCGCTACTGACGCAAAAGCAAACGCTATTTTCTGTGCTTTGATTTATATACAGTTGATCAACTCACTTTTGACGACCCGTTCGGTGGTATTGGTTGAGGTCTGTTTGCTGCTAGAAGCCTGTGCGGTCGAGCAAGAGGGGGTCGATGAGCCCCCGGAGTTGGAGGTGGCGTTACTTGACATGTTTCTTTACGGTGTTATAATGGTATTTTTCAATCTGGCGTCAGCTGTTAATAGAAGGTCACAATAAACTGTCGAGGAATGGATACACTATACTGCTGCTGCTACTGTAACTCTTTATAAGATGGTGACCGTGTAACGGTTGTTTGAAGTAGAACACTCACAGTCCCGGGCGGCTCGACCATCAACTGATACGGCCTTTACTTCACACCGTGGCTAGTTAATTACTTTACTATTTGTTATGACTATTAACAATCTCCACTAATTGGAGTATCCACTGTTTCGACTAGATTTTAGATTCTTCTTCGTTTTCTTGCGTCTGTAATTAGTTGGACACACGTTGGATCGTCGTCGGGTGAACTGAACACAACTGAAGAACGCAGTCACTTTCAATATTATTATTATTAATCTAGATGTAATGATACAATGTTAGTTTCAGATATCTCTTCCTTCTGTTCTGGTCGATGCTTTCGTAGTCGAGATTTGGAGTTAGTTATAATAACTATCATCAATACAGTGTAATTGTTATTTCTTCAATAGCTTTTCAGTTGGGGATTTGTTTCTTCGTTTACACCTTTTCCGTTATATTTTATTATACAACAACAACCTACTAGCGGTGATGGTAGTTCGGTCTTCAAGATCCCTGCTGATTCTGCCTTTACTCTTTTACACAAAGAGACACGCGCGTACACAACACACCCACAGAGCGACGGTAGTTCCACTAACATCAGCAGCATAACAACAATCTCCAGCAACACCAGTCTACTGCTACTTGTTCCTATCGTCCAAAGCAACGAATGACAACGACCAGCGTCGGCGAGCGTGTACGGCTCTATAACAACAACAACAACAACAATAACACGACGACGACGCTCTTTAGACCAGCGTCCAGCTTGCCTGCCTGTCTGTCTAGCGTCTTTCCACCACCGCCGCCGCCGCCGCCGCCGCCGCCGTCAGGCCGCCACTCGGCTGTTGCTGTTCGCTCAGTCACTGGAGACGACAGTACTCGGTGGAGACAGATTCACCGACGGCTGCTAACGGCTGCTTTATTTCTTTCTCAGTTGGCTGCTGTGGCAGCCACTTGCCAACTTCGGGGCTGCTTTTTCGGCTGCTACAGGCGGCACTACCGCTGCCGCCGTCAGCACCAGTACCGTTGCTGAAACTGCCGTCGTCGTCGTCCGTCAGCTGCCTGTTTGTTGCTCGATCGCGCACCAACAACGAGAACCAGCGCCACTAACCACTGCACGACCACGCTATGGGGGCTCGACTAGTCGTCGTCGTTGTCTACTGCAGGCCCATTGCAGGCCGCAAAGACGACGACGCTAGTGATGCCGCAGTTGCTGCTGCTGCCTCCGAGACGGCAGACTCACTTACCCGCTCGCTCACTAGCGCAGCAGTGTGGAGACACTGCTGGATGAAGATTACTGCTGCGGCAACCAGCGCTGTTGGTGTTGACAGCGGCCTCAGCGGTGCTCAGTGGCTCGTCTTTCTTTTTTGTTTACTAGCTTGATAGCTAAGTAACTAGCCAAATGCATGGTGAAAAAGGAAAGGTTACTGTCAGTACGGGCCGTGTATCTTTATCTACCCGCACTTTTGTTCGAGAAGCTCAAGAACGAGACTCTTAGAAGTAGCAGGACACGCACGCCCAAATAGATATACAGGCGCTCACGTACTGTTTTCCCGTGGAGGCCACCCGTCGTTGGCTCTTTTCTTTGCGACTGGAACAAGAGAGACAGGAAAACACTTTCTCTCACAATCGTCTTCTCTTTCTTGAGCTATTTTGCCATTTTTATCTTTCTTTATGGCTGTCTCACGGCAAAGGTCTGTCTCGCTGGTGCCGGCTCTCAGACGTGCCTTCGACTGCTTTCCTGTCTTTGGCACCAACGTTCTCCTGCCGAGGGTGCGCGTCGCTGACTCGTACGCCGACCGCTTTTGGTCAGCGGCCAGCAGCGGCCAGTAATTAGACTGAATTCCTTGACAAACTCTTCGACGATAGCCGAAAGCTGGTGGTCTCTGAGACAAGCACTTGCTAACCGTCAGATTCTGCAATACCTTAAAGCAGTGATGGCGCGGCCGCGCTCAAAACGGTCACAGCTGCCGCCACTGAGGTGTTTCCCGCTGCTAGTAACAATAATGATGAGAACTGTGTATAATTCGTCGGTACAGTTGCTCCTCTACGAACTGCTGCTAACAGTAATATTAGTAGTACCGCTGTCGTTGTTTCTTGTTACAGCCGCTTTCATACAGTCATAGTAGACGCAGGCCACAATTGGCCGGCTGGCATTGATAAACAATCGCGGGATTTGCTGGTTGGTACTGGTTATTGGTTGTAGCTAGATCACTAGTAATTGCGCATACGATCGGTACTATTATAGCGCAATGCAATTCCGCATCTCTATTACGTTGCTGTTGTTGTTGTTGTTGTTGTTGTTGTTGCCCACGGTTGTCGCCCGATTGTGCGGTTACTTCCTTACAGCATCACGCATGCTTTATGTTTACTGGTTGTCATTTTCGTTCTTTTCGCCTGTAATAAGCTTTTTCCTTTATGAATTAGGATTTAGTAGCTGGATCAAGCAGGAAGGGCTCAAAATTTAAGTTGAAGAATCGTCAACATCCTTCTTACAGCTGCGAAGCTATGCGGCGGAACAATAAAGTCGGTGAGGCAACTGATACAACGGGATACGAAGATCGGGATAGAAAGATGACAAGCTTCTTTTCTATTTTTAAAATATATTTGAATCAATACCGCTGGAATTAGTGGCGGTAGTACTTCTTCCTTTGGCCGCTCTGGTGTCTCGCTTCTTGTAGCGCCTCGATCCCCTCAACAGCAGGAACACGACGGCGATTGATGTTCTGCACTTTCCGCCCTGTCCAAAGTGGACCCGCAAGTGCTGGATCGAAATGTCACTATTTTTCTGTGCGTGTTCGTCTTTCTCTTGTTAGTTGCACTACTGCTACTGTTGTTGTTTTGATTGTAATTTGCTACAACACAGAGTGGCTATTATTATAGGTGACCGTCTAAAGCAGTGTGAATATTGAGATACCGCTGAGCGACAAACGAACAAAACGCGCGCGAGCACACAGACATCCAGAATACATTGACAGACAGTCGTCTGACCAATTTAGGTACATATAGGAATTGTAGTAAATGACGAACGGACAGTCTCATAAATCGACACGCGCACTATCGGCGAGAAGGACATTCGAGTAGACACCCCAGCGACGGGGGCGGCAACAGAAGCGACAGCTGAGTTGACGTATACCGCTGTTATTGGGTGTCTAATTTTTCGAAAAAACGGAATTGATCAGTGGACTGATGTGTGATGCGAACAAGCGCAGAGGCCCTTAGCTCTGTCCTCTTCCGAACGTCAGCTGCTAATATTATTGCTAGCTATTGATGTGACAATGTTTCCCTTTTGGAAAATTATTATCATTAGCGGTAATTTTAGAGTTGTTCTTTCTTCCACTGCTGCTGCTACTGTTTCTAGCCTTCTTAGGAGACAACAGGTTAGGTGAGATTTTTGTGGAGATCGTCGGCTAGTTGCTGCATATATTTTCTGTTGCTGATTGTTGTTTCTGTCGTATGGACACTACCTTCCATGCGAACCGTAAGCCGTTTGTCTTTCGTTAGTAGGACTCACCAGTGCGCAGTGTATCGCTGTTCTACCTGTTTGTATTATCGACTATATACGTTGGCATCTCGTTTGATCTGTTCTTTCATTGTCCATATGCTTGCGCGTTTTTTGATGAATTGACTAGTAAAGTATTTCGAAAACTACTGAACACTGGTATTTCTTTGTTACCCTATTTCGGTTGTATCCACGGCACTATATAGAATTGCCCGGTAGCAGAATAAATTGACGAAGTCCAGATGCAGACAGGCCTATCAGATATTCTAGTGTAGGTAATACTAGAAGTGTCTTGTAGAAGGTTTTTCGGTTGAACCACGACGGGGCGAAGAAAAATCACTTATTGTTAATTGTTGTTTCGGCAGAGGCTGTTATTGCTGTGGCGATAGTATTGTTGCTGTTCTTACTGCCTTTTGCCGTAGTATAATTCGGAGTGGAGTTTTCAGCGGGTCTGCCACGGTCAGCGCCGTTATCATTTCAGCTCACTCCCACCGAAAGCGCGATTGGCTCACTAAATTGAGACGCTGCTGCTGGTTATGCCTATCGGCCGACAGGCTGTGTGGTCTAGCTCGTTGTCGCTACCTCCAGCTACTAGAAAATATTTTACCTGTTACCACCATCTTTAGAGCTATAATAACCTGACGCAAACGAATATCGCCGCAGGACACCTGCAGCAGGCCCCAGTTGCTGTTGCTGTTTCGTCTTACCTCTACTGCTAAAGTGGCTAGCGTGATTGAGGTACAATCTACAGAGGGACAGCTCCACGACGTACACGTGAAACGTTGCACGGTACCAGCGGTATTGAAGATAATGCCAGAAGCAATTCTCGCTCTGCTGTTGCTGCTGCAACGGGTTATAGTGAAAACTGCAGCGACGATAGTGGGGATAGTCAGCGCCCTTACCGCTTCGTACCCAGTCGCTCGCTCGTTGTAGTTCGCGGAACACTGTTGTTGTTTTCGTTCCGTACTACTGAGCACAGACGTCCAAAGATAGACGCAGACTTCACCAATAAATACTCGGCAGTACACTCTTAATTCAAATTTCGCGGGCACTAGCGGATTCGCGACTTCGCCAGTAACGGTTACAACAGCAACAGTTTACATAATAGAGTGGAAGGTAATGACGACGTTGGCAGTACTGACAGTCATCTCTTTGTTTTAGCTGATACTTGTGACGATCAACGGATTAGTTGTCCGTACTTGCTCACTGTGGCTAAATATTGTAAAGAGACAGAGGAAATATACTGGCCGTCTAAATTGAATCACCACACCAATTAATATCGTCCCATTATTATTTTTATCATTATCATTGGCTGCGGCCGATAAATAATAGCGGTGTTTGTTTTCGTTGGTGATAAGAACGCTTCTGAATGCACGGTCGTTTATTATAGCTCATAAAGCCGTCGCAAGAAGCTCGTAACGGGAACAACTGCAATCGCCACGATGATATAAATGCTGATTGTCCAGTTGAGGGTTGCTTGTGCTGCAGTGTTTAGCTAGAGGACTGCCGACGGTTGACGACTGCGAACTGCTCCCTAGACAGCTGTAGATTGCCTTGATTCAGCTCAGCTCGTTTTGGTATTGTTGACGGTCCTGACGATGACGATAGCAACAGCTACCGCTGTTTTGCTGCTAATTCGACTTCTGCAGCCGTTGTTGTTCTAAACTGCCAGGGATGTTTGCTGCTACTGCTGCTGCCTATCAGTTCGTTCGTTTGTTCATGGGTCCATCGGTCCGTCCTGCTTACGTTCACTACAACTAACACCAGCTTCAACTGCTGGCAGTGGCCGCAGCGGCGTATAGGCTCTCTATTGTCGTACTAGTGCAAACTGATGACGCGATCAGGTTGTTTTCGGCGATCCTACTCTCGCGCAGAGTAATCTGAGCGCCACCCCTTTACCTTTAAACGACACACAGATCACTGCTGCTGCTGCTATTGATGTTTGGGGGGGTGGCTGGTCTCCGGGGGAGCTAGCACCTTCCGTTGCCGCTACGGCTGTTCCACTAGTCGCAGTGATGACTCCGTCACACTCAGCACAGACACCATAAATGATAGATACATATGTAATAATAATTGTTGTTCTACTCGTAATAGTAGCGGTACACGCAAGTGATTGAAGCCCACAGTCGTCGTCGTCGTCAGTGTTCTTTCCAACCGCTGATGCTGCGCCTGCTCTGACTGCCGTTTCACTGCTGTCTAGCAGCTCCCTCACTCATACTCACAACAGCGCAGTCTCACAGGTCACACAGACGATCTTCCAGTCGCGTGAGTGACGACGACGACGACAATCCGACCGTCTGTTTATCTGTTCGTCTTTGTCTGTGTGTGTCTATGTTCCTGACTGGTCGCTGCCGTTGCAGCATCCAGCCTGGCTCCCTGGCTGCCTGCTTTCAGCCCGGCTAACTGGCTCTTGGCTGCCTTTCTGTCTGTTCGTCTGCCTGCCTGCCTGCTCACTTCCTTTCTCGGTGGCTTGCCTGTTCGGTGCCTAGCCTGGCTCCTGCCTGTTTTCAGCCTACCTGGATCTCTGTGGCTCTCCTATCCGCCTTGTCAGCCACCCGCTCGTTGCTCGCCGTCACTTCTCTCGGCTCAACCAAGTGCAGCGGGACCCAGCGCCGTCTGTTTGCCCGTCCATCCGCCTGTCTGTCTGTCCGACCGCCCTCCCGTCGGTCGGTCTCTTGCTTGCTTGCTTGCTTGGCTCACTGGACGCGCGGTTTCGATCTGTGTTGTGGCTATGACGGTTGTGTGTTCCCGCCGTCGCCGCCGCCGCTGTTGCTGCCACTGCAGCAGCTAAAGTCTTTGCTGCGTCTCTGTCTACTGCCGCGAAATTGTGTCTGTCTATCCGTCTGCACGCTTATTTGCCTGGCTTAGCGTGTGTTTGTGTGTGTGCGGACACTGGCATGTAGAAAGACTGTGGTGAGTTCGTGTGGTGTCACTCCCTCCGGATGTTCCTGTGTTGTGCGAGAGTCCGCTGTTTGTTGTGTATTTGAGTGTGAGCGTGTTGTATGCGTTTATCTGTTTCTCCGCGCCTCTATGATTAGCGTATGTGTG
Organism: Varroa destructor; assembly: GCF_002443255.2. Lineage (NCBI taxonomy): Eukaryota > Metazoa > Arthropoda > Arachnida > Mesostigmata > Varroidae > Varroa > Varroa destructor. The sequence goes on from NW_019211454.1 coordinate 75,079,910, forward strand.
TGTGTGAGTGTGTGTATGGTATTGTTGCTGCTGGGAATATGGGTGACTATATCAGGACACTGTCTGTTGGGTCCTCGGTTGTTCCTCTATATTCATGCGTGTCCGACTATGTCTGTCTCGTAGCTCTTTCCATACGTCTTTATGCGTCCAATGCGCGTTGCCTATACTACATTAAAGAGGACCATTCCTTTCCAAGGGATCAGTCAACCTACAGCTGAGAGTTAGAGTTGACTGTGCCAATAGCCAAGCTCGCGGTGTGTCTTGTATGTTGAATGCTGGATACTTATAAAGAGTATCCGCACGGTGAAGTGTGCACGTCCTTCGAATACCAATGCCTGTGGGAAGTGTATGGCTATGTGTGTGTCTGTGTAAGTTTGCTGCGGGTTTGTAGCGAGAGGACCTGACGGACGCGGTGTGACTATCCAATGCCAGCCGTTGTCGATGGAGGAAAGGAGAAACGTGCGACGCGCCAGTACCACACGACGTACCACAGACGAACAGCGAATGAACCACAACCAACGACAACGACAGCAATAGTGCCATGTATTTTCTGACCGACGTTGCGGTGTGGTGGCGAGAATAAGGAATAGCAGCAGCCATCGGATCAGCCGAGAGCGACGACGTAATGTGTACAGTCACTACCATTGACCAAATCATTAGGGCATCACAGCTGGCGTGTATCAACATACAACGGGACATCCACGCACAAGTCCGCCGTTGCCGCCTGCATACAAAAGTCGCGCGATATGAAGTCGAAAAATATGTTCGCTACTACCGTTATAAGTCTTTTTTAAGAACAACGATGAACGTTATTGAGTATAGCACGAAACTTTGTATAACAAGACGGCCACTGTGTACCTCACATTCAAGTGACTGACCGAATGCTCCTCTACTTTGAAGGGAATGTCCACATACGACATGTGTTGGTTTCAAGTTCAAACAGATTAGAGCACTCCATAGGTGAAGAGCGCAGAAGTAAATATTTAAAGAAGAACAAGCAATTTTAAGTTGGTCACAAGCGAAAAAAAGCACACGAATAATAGAACTTGGCAGACTGCCTGTGCACACCCCTATATATATAGTAAGCAAATATTGCAACACACGATAGTGCTTTGTTTTTAAGTGCAGAATAGACATTAGAAAATACTCCTTCTAATCAAAAGCTAAAAAATAAGTTACAGCCTTGACACAGTAGTTTCTATTCGACTGAAATGGTGACATTTCTTTCGTGGCGCCTCGAAATTTACGATGCATACACGAGAATTTTGCGTTACTACAGTAATTTTATATATTTGTTTGTTTATACCATTTGGTTGTAATGTGCTATCGTTGGTATTATTTAACGCCAATTTGGTTTCGAACGTTGTGCGTTTTATATATATATATATATAGTAATCGCTATAGATGTTGTAAAATTGGCTTTTAGTAAGTCTGGTTAGGTGTAGAACGTTTCTAGGCTTGTGTTTATTTGTAATTTTTTGGCTATTCTGGGATAGTCGTTATTTCGTAATCATTTTCGTTAATGAATTGAAAGGATAAAACTTCATTCCATTATCTAAACATGCGAATGTTATCCCTAGCTGTATTATAATATGCTCGTCATAAGTCTGTATGAACACCTTCAGATCATAGCTATACGGTACGTGGCCGAGTTTCTAGTCTGCAATTGCCCTTGTGAGGACATTTTTGTCCAGTTTGGACCAAAGCGAGTCTCTCCATTATGCAGGTTCCTTCCAGGGTTTCATGGAATCGACTCGAACGTTAACATTTATCAACTTGTAAGTTTGTTAGTGTCAACGTTCGCGCGACTGATAGTTCGAACACGTCCGCACTACCGGTACATAACAGGATTCTTTTTGTTCCCTCCCTCTCGTCCTGTAGCAGAACGCAACAGAGCCAGCCATTTCACCCAGGGTTGGCTGGACTTCTCCTAGAAGAGAACAGCTAACCAGCGGAAGTCCAAATCGCTTCTACAGTGGTCAGAAAGGGGAAAGAAATTAGCCTATGCTTCTGTGTTGAGCATCAGCGTATAATCATCCAGCAGGGTGTCGATACTTTGTGCTCAAACGTTTGTTAGTTAGATTGTCCATTCAGACCTGCTTCCTCCCATTAGTTTTTCTCAGGTTCATGCTAATGACTCCTCGACGATTGTTGATGAGTAGACCAGCGTGTCTGCTCATCGGTTTTTTTCGCTAAATTTGAGCTATAGCAATACACCGCTGCAGGGTTCTTCCGATGCCGCTATCGTTAAATGGTAACGGCAGAAGTGCCGGAACACCTAAAGTTTCGAGGTCACTTGTATTAATCTTCTACGCAATAGACGCTTCTACAACGGAGAACCTTGTTTGTTTGTCAGCAGGGTAAATCCTGCCCATATCTCAACCCCAACAGCCGCAGCGGATTTCAACTTTCGACCTCAAAGCTCTATGGACTATCTGCTTTCCTGTTAATAGTTGCGTACCTCTTACGACTAGTAACTTCTTTCGATTACTGCAAAAGCCTCGTAATCATATCTGTGTCAACAATAACAGCGAAGGGCGCACCAAAATCAAATCCGTTTCGACGTTTTTACTCACCTTTTGGCAGCCATAATTGTACCCGCAAGCTCATACATCGTTGTTGATCAAATAAGGAGCATAGATGGCCGGTGTTTTGTCTTCTTTTTTCATTTGACAGCTTAAAGCCAATTATGTGTAACAGTTAAGCGTTACACATACTTGGCTTTTCCTTAAATTGTTTAACGTTCCTTGAATTATTTGTATTTATGCATTATATATTTAAGTTAATTCCAACATAACGTAGTTATCATTAATGAGTCAAACATACATCTTGAAAAATATCAAGCGCATTAATAAGCTAGCGAAATACTTATTGGGAATCGCAGCTAATACGTCCTTTCTGGGTTGTTCATACTGATATAGTTTGGTATACAAAGTAGTCCATGTAAGCTTGAATTTCTTAATATAAATACTTTCTACTATAAAAAAAGATAATTTTACGAATTTTGTATGATCTGAGAGTTTCATTTCTGTTGGTCGCTGTTTAGTCCATATACTCACCAGTTACAACTATTTTTCAATTCAAGGCCTAAATCACTAACTTTCAAATAGCATAATAGGCGATATTCAAAAAAATCTAACGATGTTACACTTTCGGCTAATAATAGATCAAAGGTCCTAAAAATGCAGGGGGTAAAAGCGGCGAAAAAGTCTAAACCTGTTAAAGTTAAAATTCAAAACTGTTAAAGCTTGTTTAGACATATTCTTATCTCTTAAATTGGCTGTCAGTTTCTGTAGTAAAAGCTACGTGAATCAAAAAGAGCTTTTATAACCATTTTGTTAAATTTTTGAGACTTTCAAACCTAAATCTTATTGAATATCTTCCGGTTTGTCTTATGGAAATCGTACTCGAATTTTTCAGAAATCGCATAAAAACTTGCAATAAATTAGACGGTAAATTTCGGGCAAATAAAAGAAATTGTTGATCTCGTTGGAGATTCGTGACGCCTAAAAAGATTAGATAATAGCTAATTTTTGCCTAAATTGCGAAAGCAATTTACTGATTTCTGCTATAATGAGTTCATTGTTTTACTTCAGAAAGAATTGACTTTTTCCTATTAAGAATAATGAATAAACGTTTGCCTACTGTGTGTTTAGAATAGTGTAAAAATACAGTAAAGATATAATAACGTGATAAACATTCAACTTCGTTTGAACCCAGTACTTTGACCCATATTTTGGGTGTCCTCGGTGCATCTATTCATTTTTTTCTCAACCATTTTAGTGTTTTTATTATTGATATTTAAGCTGTATTTGATAAACAATATTCCCACAGTTCCCCAGATGCTACCAAACATTAGTGTGCAAATATCTAAGTGTGACCTTTAGTTACCTACTACTTACGGCTTTGGCGTAGCTCCTCTTCTGATTTAAGAATCGCAGTATTATCTATTACCACAGCGGCCATCTGGACAATATTTTACGACGGAGAACTGCACTTAGTAACCGTAATACTTAATGCCGTCAACAGCAGATCTTGCTGCGTATGAATTTTCAGGAACCCCGCCGCTTTCAGCGAACAGCTGTGTCCGCCCTGATCACGTCACAGTTAACCTAGGAGCGTTGAGAAAAGGGTTACAAAGGTACATCCCTATGCTACATACATAAATATATAAGTAAGCAATTTATTGTACTCTCGGTACAAATGCAATGCATTTCTGAGCTGTTTCATTTATATATATATAAAATACTAGTTCTGCATGCCGTAACACTCGTTCGCGTCACTTGCGCATAGGTCTCAACACACAGCTTAAGGCGTTCGCGTTTCTAGCTAGTTTATATTCAAAAGTGCGAACTCTATAAATACGCGATGCGATGATAGTTGAATAACGGTCGTTCAGGGTTTGCTATAACAGACTTGACAGATCATCAATCACCAACATTCACCCGAACGCTCCGATGCTTGTTAATTTGCTGAGAATTAACTGCTGAAGCTACATCTTTAGCGTCGTCTAAAATTACTTCGGATTTGATTGGCAATTCAACGTATTCCAACAGGAATCGTTTCTCCTGCATAACAAGGCTTTAGGTTCTCGTAGACGTGTTGCAGTACGCTGCTTCGTGCGGTCGTGCTCTCTGTAAAAGCTCCAATAAACGAGATTTCAATGCATCCCACGTCCCCACGTTTCTAACGACTGACTCGAACTCTTAGTAAGCTGCGTGCTATACGCAAGATAGGGTAGACGTTTATGAAACCAGTCGTAAAGTTCGTCAGCTTTTCCACGCTCCCAGTCCATTGCTCCGGCTTTAAGCAGTTAAAAACTGGTTACTTCGGAAACGCGATTCTTTTTACACCCTGTCAAATATTCCAGCGAAAATGTACCCTTATAGGTTGGCAACCTAGGCTGATTTCGCACATTCATAATTATTTTGACGTTCAGCGACTCAACTTCCATAATTCACTCTACTCTTATAGTGACGAGGTCCTGCTAGCGGCAAGTCAAATACTTGCACGGCATCTTATTACTGTATCATCATCACGATCGGTATGTATAAATCGTATGCGTCGTAAGAACACATATATAAAGCTTAAGATCAATTATCTTAGCAGCTGACATAGCTCTGTAATTCAAATTTCTTAATGGGACTACGAGGAACCGGTGCATCATTTTACGAATGAAAATTAAGATTTAAAAAATATCATTGCAGGTATGACTTACATCAGGTGTGCTGATGTGCTAAATACGGTCTCGATAAAAATTCCAAAATATGAAGTTTGTGAAAAAGGGTTTTGATATTTATTCTCAAAAATTACTAACAGTAATTAGTCACACGGAGTTCTTTTTTTATTTCATTAAGTTTGGATGGACTCTGAATAAAATTGCTAAAAAAGTTGTCGTTCTGGACAGAGATTGAGACCAAAAACTTATGACGCATGACTACTTTTCGATATAACTTCACACAAAATTCGTTAGAATTATGAAAACCAAACATAACAATATTTTCTCTTTATAATGAAACATGAACTTTGTTTATGGAACTTCCTCAACAAACAAAACACAAAGACAAAGATCACTAAGGTACGTTATTATCTGCAGATACCCGGTACCCTTAATATTGAAACTAACCGATGTCGTTTTTTTAATATAAATATTTCACTGACTCCGATGTTTGTTTATGTAGCTTAAACCATGTATCGTTTATTTGAAGCAATTTTGTTTAGCTCTGTTCGCACAAATGACGAATGATGGCTTTTTAAGGCTTATGAGGCTTTTATTATTTTTTAATTAGATATCCATAATGGGTAGCGTTTCTGCTGCACGCTACTTGGTCTACAGCGTTCGTTATTCGAAACAACAGTATGACTTTCGCTGCCTCAAAAACCCCCAAAACCTTCTTCCATGATATAACAGTGACCAATGCACTGCATTATGCAGAAAACCTAACTTTCAATAATTTACCATTTGTTTAATGTACTTCAGTGCCTTAACCTATTTTCGTCGCTGATTCCGTTCCGGTCTTGATCTGCAGGTTCCCCAAATAAAAGGTCTTAAATTTTCAAGCAGTAGTTTCGCCATTGCACATGACGTTGGTTTTCACACTCAGTTGTTTGCGCAATTAGAATGCACAACATGGCTCTTCTAAGTTCATTTACCTACAAATAATAACTTGTTATTTGCGAAACAAATTATCGAAGCAAATTATTCAGACTTGTTGTAACTCAACCTCTTCACGCCTATCACATATATTCAATATATTTAGCTATTTAACCTTTATAAACACTTAAAAGGTTAATAGAAAGAGACCAAAACTAAAGGGCCTTAATATTTAGCTTAGCTTTGCCTTCGATTTCCAGAGACGTAGTTTTTCACAGCTGATCGGTCTCCACTTATATAGCGGTCGACGTGTACTTATTTATGATTTCACATTATAATATTTGGTCCAGTATAACTCGGCTACGTTTATTCGGCGATCGCCAGGTGGCACCTAGTGGATTTAACTTTCACAGTTTGGGCCTCCTTGTAATTTGTCAAGACGCGCGTCGGCGATATTCAGTTCTTTCTGAAGTCAGCTACGGCGACACAACCATTAACCTTCGACATCGTCAGGAGTGTCTTACTTGAATCTGCATGTTTTATAGCCCAAATTCCTCTGTCCCCAAAACAACATGCTAGTAGGGAAATAAGAGTTTTCTGTGCGCTTGGATAATCCTAAAACATTTTGAAAATAATAAGGCCTCGGCTGCCTGCGGAAGCAAGGGTCATGGTCTCTTGGGTTTAAAACGGCAGAGTGTACTTTTGCTGAACGAAAAGCCATTTACTTTCGAAGTTACAGGGTACCAATCACTAGTGCCCACCAACGTCTCGCCGGTTGATACACGGCGAAGTGTGAATTGTAAGGATTCGTGGTTGTCGATTCCTGGTTCAAAACGAATTTTTGTCAGATTGTGCCTACAGAATGCGGAGCTAGCACAACTCACTCGAAGTGTAATTAGGCCGGATTCTTCCAACATATAGTCTCGAACTAACTGAACTAACTCAGTGTAAAAGGTTATCTTGGCCGCAGTGAGAAAATCAGTGAGAGGTATAGATCTCGCCGTTTACCCAACGCAAGCCAAAGGCACATTAAACTTGAGTTCTACTCAGCTCGTTTACCAAGGACCACTTCAAACTCACGAACTCATTAAGCATTTCGTCAGTCTCTCTGTAGCGACAGAAGAATTTTTCCCGTGAGCCGGCCTTCTTCTCAGTTCGCACAGCTGGACTTCAGAGCTTTTCTACCTCTCACATCTACCGATCCTGAAATCTGGTCAAGTCCGGGTCACTCCTTGGAAGTATCTACGTACTCGTCTGATAACTTGCTTTGGTGACCATTTTCGTTCTTTCACAAACCGCTCGTTCTCCTCAGCTTATCACTTAGGCTTCTCTGATCAAACACCACCGAGAACGACACCCAATCAGCCAGCCGTTTCGCAATTTTAATTATATCGCCAACCATTTCACCGCGGCTAGCGAACTACAGTAAATTGCTTTAGCTTTGTTGTTGGCCGCCAGTTTCGAATACCCTACAATTATTCAATCTGCGTTTAATTCAAGTTCAGTGTGTTAATTGATATTATAATATTCAGTTCGTTCCGATATATAAAGATCCCTGAAGCAGTCCGATGGTAACCTTTAGGAAGCCTAACAATTAGGCAAGGTTATATTGTTTACTCCTATGTCTAACAGACTAAGTTGTAGGTCTACAAATAGCATTGCATAATTTAACTTAATGTCAAGATTTGTTTTAATAATTACACAGCCGTTTCCATAGAATAATCGCATCTTATGTTTATCAAAATTTAATCGTTTATCTGCGAAAACCGTACCAAATAGGGTATAATCTGCCTTATTAAGCTCTTTTATATTATTTTGCTGATAATAATGAGCATTGATATCTTGCAATTATCAATGTATAGACAGACCTTGTTGTACATAATTCTGTTTTCCAAGTGGGTGATCAGTTCTTTTGCAAAATGGTTGTTTCTCTTACGGGCGAACGCCAACATTTAAAGCTATTTATGGAAAAAAAACATTGGTTCGTTTTTTCTTTATTAGAGAGGTAACTTTGCCGTAGTCGACAGTTAGTCTTTCAGGGTAGTGTTCTACCTTTTGCATTGATACTTTTGAGTAGAATTTAGTGGTTTTCATTTTCTTACTACTTGGATTACACCCTTTTACTTTGAATCTGCTGTTTCTTAATTAAGTATTACACTTTCTTTCGTAGATATTTGAGCCGATTTGCCGATTGCCGGGTGTCATCTCTAATCGAAATTAAGACTCTGACTTCTCTTTTGCAACCGCTTCTATGCAGCCTTTCACCTTTCAGTGTACTCTTGCATCTGGCTTTCTATAGACTCGAACTTCCAGCTTGCTTTGCTTTTGAAAAATTACCTAAGACGCTCGTGCTTTCTTTTTGTCGTGAAATGCTTTCAATACCTAGACACATCAGTAAATTTTCAGCTAACTTGCGACAGAATTTACAACTGTTATGCGACATTTTGAAACTTTTGGCGGAACTCGCGCTGTAATCATTGTTGGTCGAAAAGCTCTTTGACCATCGCAAACAAATTTTAGTTAATTAGGCATACACTTTAGGCTCTCTACATTTAAGTAAAGCTTATCCTATTTCTGTTGTACTTTACCAGCAGCAGGACGCCACAATTATACTACTTTTTTCCTGTATTTTTCTCAGCGTCTATTTCCTTAACAGTTCTAATATAGACCTCAAAGAGAAAACTGTTTATTTCTAACTTGATTTACATGTAGACAAATTAACCTACACTTATTTGGCAGGCAGATGGCAGACGATCGTAAGAAGAAACGATTTTCAACGTAAAGTAGTGAAGGATGGGAGGCAATTCTTGCAAATTCAAAGATTCTTTTGCGCCTTTCATTTAAATGAACATTTTCTGACACCACAAAAGATTCGTCAATTTAGATATAGGATACTTTACTAATACAAGTATATGGGAACTGTTCGCTTTCTGATCCAAAAGTAAGGTAATATTGTCTTGCTGTCAGATCCTAGGAACATATCTATTTCGCTGCGATGGCACACATAACATTAGCTGGCGAGGGAAAAAATTTTCTGGGTTAACTTCTTGAAAAACTTACGATCATGAATTAACCAGCGGGACAGCTAAAAGGCTAACGCTACAGACTTGAGATCATAAAATGCTTGATTTAGATCTCCCCAGTATATATAAAAATAGATTATATTCTGTATTCGCAGATCTCTCAATTTATTATTGTTATGAATATATTGCTATTAGTGTTATTATCACAAACTGTAAAAACGGAACTGGATATTTTGGGCAGTCTCAAAAATTCTTCAACATTAGCATTTTGAGGTATTACAAATACGAGTCTGTGTTCGAAATAAACATACACAAGTCGATGTAGTAAGATCAACAGGAACGGAAGTTCTCATCCACTTGAAAGGAAGTATTCGAAACTTGACAGTCCACAGTATTTGACATTGCGCTATTTGCTATTAAATAAATAATCTTACTAATCGTCCCTAAACTGAAATAGTGTATCTCTAAGAGGTTTTTTAAGCATGTTCAAGATGAAACTGAAAAGCAGTTCTTCTAACTTGCACCCTGACTAGGTTTTCGAGAGTACGTTTATTGTCTTTTGGAAATAATGGACTAGAAAAAGTGAAGTGTTGGATGTTTCGTGTCTATTAACTAACTAAAAAAGACATTTAAACAAAACGATGCTTTGTCTTTTGCTTCAACTATATACGTGGCTGTAATTGAAATAAACTTCACTATCAATCCATAACTTCCTTATTACAATGGCAAGAAGAAATACTGTGTCTTCCTGTATACGATTAGAAACCCATTAAATATAGCACATCCTAATCTATGAAGATACATTTATGCATTAGGTCATTACAAGCGGATCCGCCGCATTTTGAAATTGATTAACTTTTGAACTATACAATGTTAGCGCACGACAGTTGGCTTGTAAAGACTCCAGCATCCTAGACAATTGAGCGAAAACCAGCTGGGTGTACTCTAGAAGAAATTAGTTTATCGACGAAAAACATGTTTTAGTCGCAAAGATCTACACTAAGTGGTCAAATTTTTATCTCTCGAAGGCTAAAGCGCTACGGAAACCCATTAAATATTGCTGAAGGTATTAGGCTAGGAAGTTTTAAGCAAAAGCACAGCACGTGAATAATGCAAACGTTTTAAGAACGTTGAGTAGAGTGTTGAATATTAGCGAGGAGGACCAGATGTCATTACTCAATGACAAGAACGCATTCCTGCAATAGAAAAAGCTTTTCACAAAAGCAGCGATTGGAGTCTTTAGGTCAAAAACGTTCGAAATTATAGTCCGTATACTAAAAACCCGGAAGCTCAACAAAAAATGCTCCCGTACATTGACGCCAAGCCGGGTGGAAATACCTACGGTGTGTTCGACATTTAGTTCACGAAACATCAACCAACAAAGAACCTATAGACGAGGCACGATTCAATCTCTATCGTCAGCCGAAAAGCAACCCGGCAAGAAAATGGCATTGCCCTGGAAAGAAACCTGGTTCGGCAACAGTGTCAAGTAGATTCGGACGTAAGGTGATGACAGTAGGCATGACAGGGGACCTCAGGGGCAGCTGCTATTATGAGATACTTGCCGAAAATGAAACACTGAAGTACAGCCCGCTATTTTAGGTTTCTCAATAGACTCATAGATCGTTCGCACTGCAATCAAAAGCACGTTACTTGATGACAAGCTCAGACCTCATAGTCATGTCTTAATTCCTTCCTGGATTGATAAAAGGAGATTAGGAATATCCAACATTAGTTTTAATTTGCTTACTCGCACAACTGAAGTCCGTGTGATTATCGGAGTTCCATGGTTTAAAAAGGGCAGCTGGGGGGCAAGCGTTACACCGACTATCGATAGAAAAACTACATATGGGAACGCAAGTTACAGGTATCAAGGTCTTTCAACTTCTTTTACAAAAGTTAACAAAGGCTGAATTAAAGAAGATTATTATAAATAATGGAAATCAATTAATGTGTTTGTAATATCGTAAAGTTTAGATGAATTTAACGCAACAGTAAGTAAAACATTGTCAAATCATTGTTAACACCAACCATACCGACACTTCTTGTATATCTGTTATTAAAAACGGTCAAATTTAGGTAAGTTTAGAACTTTTTTTTCATTTCACCAAGTTCAACAGCAAATACATCCTTCAGAGAACGTAGTTCAACGTTTCAAACAATTTCAATACAGGCAATGAACAGTTAAAGATTTGTCTCTAGGTAAACTTACCTTACGGGTTTGAGTGACCAGTCATTGGCGAACAACAAATAAAGATGTTCTGTTTTAATTGAGAAAATATAGATTAAGCAGAATGAAGCAACCAGCACAATATTGGTCCGCTAATTATGGTAAACAAATACACACTACGTACTTTTTCGATTTAGAACGCACGGCTCAAGGCGAAAATAGTTTTAGCACGTAAATCTTGAGCAGGCGACATATGTGTAACTTAGTGCTACTATGAGTCAGTAAATAAACGCTTAGATATATAAGCATATAGCTATGTAATGGTTAATCTATTATTGCTAGGTGTTAAGTAAGCAGTTATCAGAAATCACGACCTACTTTAGTGGGAAAGGGATTTTGGTGCGTATATTGCAGGATTGTCATCGTTTGTGGTCAACTATGATGTGCTTGTCGACAGAAGTCACATTCACGCGTGGCAATAAGAAGTCTCTGTGTGTACTGCGCCTAATCAATTGGCCATATGCAAGACCGCGAAAGTTTTCTTGAAAACATTTCCACATACACTTTTCCTTTTATAGCCTTCCTTTCACATAGTTTACAAAATTACGAGGATTATGAACCAGTGACAAATTTTGTTTTTAATTATACCTTTGGAAAAATATTATTTTTTGACACAAATTACTCGTTCGATTCTCGTTTAGATTCACTCGCTGTAACAGTGAGTACTAAGGGTTTGCAAATCTCGGGCTGCAAAATATTATCGCTTCAAATATGTCAATATGACTTGCTACTATTATTGAACATTTATGCTATGAACAAAACATGTTTAAAATGGGAAAATCAACTCTCACTGTAGAAAAAAAAAAAAAGCTGTTGAAAAGAGCACGGGGATGATTATTAATTTTTATATAAACGTAAAAGTAAAATCTTAGCTGCGAGCCTTGGCTGTAACCTTATTCGATGAGTCGTAGAGATGTACGATAGAACCCCAACTCTCCCAATTAGGTTGGAAGGTCATCGAAAGGTAACTGGACGGCAGGAGTCTTTTTGGCTTAAATATAATACATTAAAAGATTAAATCAAGCGGGATAACCGAAAGCACTAAGCGATTGTCAAACGGTTTATGAGGATAATTCAAAGTTGACCCTAATCCAATGCGGGTGAGCAGCTGCCATGAACCGATGTTACTTAAAACCTATCGAAGTTAAATTCCCGAACTCTGCGTCCGGAATTCATCAGACGGCAATTTCTGGTAGGAGCATTCCATATATGCCACACATTTATGTCCAGCTTAAGCTCAGCAACCATCCATGTTGAAATTGAACAGTCGCAAACATTTATGGTGTGATGTGTGACACTACAAACATTCTGTATCTTTTTTTTTACTGAGAAGAATAGCAGACTACCTAAAAGGCCATCGACGTAGCGGGTAGTGTGACGTGCATAAAATAAATGCAAGACTATAATAATTACAATACACTGTCATTGATCAAAGTACAGGTTCTACTGTGGTATTGGGAACAGGAAGTACTGATCGGAATCTAGTCGTTTCGTATTGAAACCATGTACTAAAATTATATTGACTTGTAGAAATTACTTAATATTGCACCATGTTCATTATTTTCACTTTACAGTCTGTCAAATAATGCCATCATAACATATTGTTGAGTTTTATCGAAAGTGTCTCCATTTGCCTTCTTTGATTTCTAATAATAATACACGTGACTACACTGTTATTGGAGAAGCATTTGCAAATTTCTGTGAAAAGAGAATCGTTCATTGGGACGCGTGGTGCAAAGGCTGTTCACTACAAAATGTATGAACATCTGAGCCATTCGCAGGTCCAATTTAATTTTCTTCTGTTCACGGAAAGACAAAGGTGACGTGAGCCATTTTTCGTTACTCTCGTTTATTATCGGATGTTGTATTAAAGCAGATTTCAATGCTTTTATGACCTTATATGAGCTCTTAATAACCTGATAATGAAGAGACCTCAAGGAAAAGAACTGAACCGTAGTAGCCACACACATATAAGCAGAACGATCGTGAAACGAAATTGCTGAGTGGGTTGCAAAGGGCAAGGTACTTTTGTCATTCACAGATATAGAAAATAAAATTCTAAAACGGCGCATAATGCAGCTAGGGAACCATATCATTCTAGTCGCATTGTAGAAAAGCTAATTCGTTAAGGCTTCTCAACTGCGTCAGAGCGTGGCAAAGCGCGGAGTCACTACACCCATGAGGTCCTTCGGACTTCCTGTCGAAGTCCGAGTGAGCTGTTAGTTTAAACCTCCCAAAGAGCGTCGACTAAACTGTGCACACAAGTATGCCTGTTTCAAGCACAATGTCATAGTTCGACAGTTAAGCAGCGGTCTGTTTTTTAGATATTGCATTTTGAGATTTTAGGCGATAACTCTACAGACGGTCCGGCGAAACATCCTGCAAGTCTTTTGTAATCCAGTAGGTCAAACATCTGACAAAAACAATCACATAGGTCATGATTACTATCAACGATGCAAGCGCCCTACGTTTCGTCAATGGGACTGTGAAGAAGTAACAATACAGAAAAGTAATTGAGACGAAAATGTTGGCTTAGGTACAAGAATAGTTCCCTGTAGAACTATATTCATCTATGACAGGTGTTTACCGCTTATTGCGCGAAGGTCCTGCTTTGGCCTGAAAAGTCACCCGATCTGAATCTGACCAAAAACTTGTGCCTTTATATCAAAGAGCGCGTCAGGGCTGGTCAGGAAATGACGAACATTTTAGAACTCAAGAATACAGTGCTGCAAGTAGACAGCCGGAATTCTAACCTAACGGAAAGGGTGTGTAAGTACGTCTGGAGCATATTAGATTAAATTGCAGCAGTAATCGTAGACAGGGATGGAAGAGCAAATATCATTAGCCATTCCATTGACCACCAGTTTGGTCACATGTGTTATCACCAGAAAGTAACCTTTTTATGGGAAAAAAAAACAAACATAGATAGACCCTTAAAATTAAAACGCCTTTTGATGTCCCCGTCGAACGACGATTAGACACAAATCCGGCTCGAAATGTAGTATTTCATGAATTCATGCAGTGGACATACCGTGACAGAATCCGTGCTGTTGCTGAGAAACCAGTAGAGATTTCGGGAATTTGTCTTGTATCACTTCTTAACTACCGATCTCTTTGATGTAGCACTATATGATATCAGTACACATATTGTTCTATGAGTTTTTGGGGTCTACCTTAAAATAATCGCAAACGAATAGCTGAATCTTAAGCAAAATAATTTTACATACAAACCCTAAAAGAGTGTTTGAAGTGATGCATCTTAAGTAGACTCTCTCTGGAATAGCATAAAGGAACGGCACTAACAATTTAACTTTGTAAAACACCTTCACCTATAAAAGATAAAGAATATATATGTCAATTGTCTTGGAGACTGTTCCAACGATTATAATTTTTGTGGCAGACGTCCTTGGCCGAGTGAAGCAGGCCTAAAAACTGGTGTTTGGGAAAACCTGTCTTCATTTCTAAAACTTGCTTGTTTTGAAGAGGTACTCATAGCATTCGTTTTAAAAAAAATAGACAATTATAATATCTATAATAATTTAATCATATGTTTTATAAAACCCTTTTCTCTCACAAAAAACTAAGTAGGGCACTTGTTTGTCATAATATATGTAACATTAATAAATATATGTGACTGTTCTATTTTCGTTTTCGTATCGTCACCCTTGATCGTTAATCAATCGTGTCGTCTTCTCCATGCTCTTTTGAAAATTAAAGTAATCTTTTCAAACCCCACTTTCCCGCTTTTTACTTTCCTCTGTTAAATACTGAAAGCGATCATCTTTTATTGTAGATCATTCGAGGTCCCAGGATCCGATACTTCTGTCTGAAGCGACGCTTAGCTTCTCGCGTTCGTTTCCGAAATTTGGTTACCACTGTCTAAAGATGCTCAAGAGGCCCCTTTCCACCGTGGTCTTTAAGGGTAGACAGTTTTGCAAATTTTGAATTCTGAAAATTCTTGCAAATCGCTAAGTTAACTTTGTTCAGGAGCGGTTCCCGGTCTTCTTTTTTACGGCTCCAGCCAGAATCATCATCAGTCTGTTGGGGAATTATGGAAATCATCCTTAGGGTTAGCTAATTGCGGGCTTCCAAAAAAATATTATAATCGTATGTCACTATTAAATTGATACGATTCAAACCATAAATAATTGTCTTCTTTCTATTTTGTGTATGTCTGAGAGATCGAATTCTGGTACTATTTGTAACCCACTATTTAAACGTATACATACTTCAAATCAATGACGGTATACTATACTATTAGTAAAAGAAGACGTGCCCCATCTGAGTAAAATCTGAAGTTTCAAATACTTCGTGTTATTGATTTTCCTTCTTTTTACGGTCAACCAAGGCCCTCTTAAAAATGTCTTTGGCATATAATAACATATATTAACACCATTAGTTTGACTGGCGCATCAGTAATAGCAAGTATTTCTAACATTCAATAGTTCTCACTGAAAGATTTCCTTACACAACGTAATTCATAATAAAACGCTTCAAATTCATAGCATTTTTTGCGTAAAAGTTTAAACCACAGTAACGAAAAAATATAATAAAATGATAAACCAGTTTACCGTGCTAGATTGCTAAGAGTTCCGCTACTGAGACCCGTTATTACTAAAGTACTATATTTTACAGTATACATTTCAGTTCGACATACTCCTTTTTGAAGCCAGAAGCCAAGAAGCCGAACTGGATCTGGCAAAAAAAAAAGCAATCACAAAGAAACACGGAGAAGAAGGTTTCTAAAGGCTATAACACTTGACCATCAACAAATAAGAGAAATTATAAAAAAAGAACAGGAGCAGCTATTGCATGTACATCAATATTGCAATTACGAAAAATAGCAACATATAAAAGCTTGTTACTAAAAAATGCTGTCATTAACCCCATTAACCAACCTGTACAAATAATAATTCAAATGAAAACTAAAATTAAAATGCCCTGTCTTCTGCGAACTTTTACCGGGGCGCCCTGGGTCTCTAAAATGATATTAGGCGCCATGAAGTTTGGATGTGTTAATAGTAATGAATGTACCCCTCACTGACCACCGGTAGTATATTTTGTGTAATCAGATCGTTATTTGAATGATTGATTTTATCGCCGTATGTGTTAATTGAAAAAACGCGTCTCGACGTACTTGGTGGCGCGGAGAGTTTCCTATCAAGTGAAATTATTACGTCGTCCTTAAGAAGCTTCTAAGGAGGAGCTAAGTCGGCGTCCAAAAACGGGCCTATATTTTCTTATTTGACCGACCTCATGGTAACACTGAGCAGGTTGGCCTGCTGCAGCAGCAGGCGGTTCACAAGTACAACGAAGAAAAGTGATTATACGGTCGGTAGTGGCGTGCAATGATCGAGTTGACCTGGGAAGAATTAAACGGTAAATCATTCAGGTGTCTTCAATAACAATGCTATCTTCATATTCGGAGTACACATCCGTACAGGGAGCACTTTATTTTGGCGATTAGCAAAAATTGTTTCGAACGCCGACATAGCCGATATAGACTAGAACACTTTCCCTCAACACACAGACTTTAAATGTTTGTTGCGGCCGCTTTGAATGTATCTTCTCGGCCGCAGAGCCTTATAAGAAAACGGTTGTGTATAGCTACATGCGACTGTACGCTA
The DNA here is from genome assembly GCF_002443255.2 of Varroa destructor. Taxonomy (NCBI): domain Eukaryota; kingdom Metazoa; phylum Arthropoda; class Arachnida; order Mesostigmata; family Varroidae; genus Varroa; species Varroa destructor. Next base: position 75,096,884 of record NW_019211454.1, read on the forward strand.
GAAATGATCGCAGTTTCACGGAACTAATTAACAAAAACAACAAGCATACACACAGCACATATACTGCAATAAGTTGTGTAGGAAGATACACTAGGTAGACGTGTGGGGCAACTAAAATTACCTTTATTAATTAGAATTTTGATTTTAGAAACTATATCGATGATGAAGAACGTTTTGTTTCTTTTAACAAACCTACCTGCCGCCGATCACACATGTTGTGAAGGGTATTTTTTTTTAGCATTTAGTGTGTTTACATGTTTATATAGGTATTATATGTAATGCAATCCGATTATCTTTGAGCGAGTCGGGACTACTTTAATACAGGAAGCTGAGTCTGCGCATTTCGTATGATATGTAGACATAAGAGATTTGCCCCCCAATGATGTTCAGTTGCAGTTTCGAAGAGAATCAGGAGGAGATTGAACGAGGTGTTTTAGGATGTCTGTACTGTACGTGTATATGCACGACACCCGGTTCTTGCTCTATATAGTTTAAACTACAAGAATTTTCAATAGGCTACAATGAAGGTTCGATTTGCACATTTTCGGCACAAAACGCAAATTGTGACGGAAGTGGTAATTGTGGTAGTCTTCATACTGCATATTAGTACATTTTTAACACTGGCCATTTCGTCGCCCGCCATCCGGGACTCTAAATGAATAAAAGCAGAAGGCAGCGAGTAAACAAAAACAAATTTGAGCGTTGACATCCATAATTCTGTTACAATACTGCCATAAATTTACGATTTTGCGTCAAAATAATGAAAGGATCCATTGATACCACTAGACATTTGCTCAAACTTGAGCAGTTTTTACTGTAATGCACAGGAAGTATTGCAGATAATTAGGATATAAACTGAAACATATGAAAGGGATGTGTGCATTTTATAAACCGCATGCACTAGAGACTATTTTCCTTTACAAGAAGATGTCTTGAGATTATTTTAAGCAACAATGTTGTTTTGAAAAGTCAGACCTGCTCTAAAACATTCGTCCACTTGCTTAATATTCCAACGTCAAAGTCAACAGTGGTCACTACTCGCCTTTTAGTTCCGATAAATGTTAAGAACCCCAACTTGCATCTCGGACTTCATAGTACAAACTCTGTGAATAATATTATTAAAGATAGTAGGTGGGAGTGTGGATGGGTCTGGGTAGACAAAACGTTACTGGAAAGAAATCAGTTTTATTTTTGCGACCCACTTGCTGGAACAAGTTGCCTCGATATATGTGGGCGAAAGAACATCTGCTAAACGTAAAACATTCGAGTGTCTTGCGGTTTGGTAATGGTTACATGCTTGCTTATAACATTACAGACCCACGATCGGCGCTGTTGTAGAGACAGAATAGATCGCGTCCCAATGGACAGTGTAAATATGCTTGAACCCGCAATGGCATTTGCTGCGGGGTTCTTACCCGTTACTGGTAAACCCTGGCTGCTAAGAAAATTTGACGCGTCGCTTATAAATTGCGTCACGTTGATAAAACCAGGAGAAATGCTTTCTAGAAACTATTTTGTTTCGTAATACGAGCAGGCTTGGATACATTTAACTAAGATGAAAACAGTTATCCTTCAACATTGTTGTTCATTCTTCCTGTTATTCCCACGAATGCAATTTCAAGCTAATAGTAGGCCAAGGGAAATTAGAGGACGTCATTAAGTATGCACGGCCTTTCAAGGTAAAGATTTTTCCTCCGTGTAGTCTACACATGTTATACGCCACCTATTTTGAAATAGTTACTACGATAGAAGCTTAGATTGAATAGAATAGAAGATTAAAGTAAGCTAAACTGAAATTCATCGTTGAGTTTCTGTTTCATGTTGTAGGCGCTGCCGATGCCGTATGTTGCCGTCTTGAAAGCTACGGTACAAGATGCCAGAGAAGGTCATATCTACAAATGAGAAGTTAACCTAGGTACTTGTTTCATGCGCGGCTACAATTTCAGAAAGGTGTAACACATTTTTTGTTAACACCGGCTATTGAAATAAGTTCGTGATATAACGACCTATTCATAGAAGTTTCACTGTTGCCCAGTTTTTCATTCCCGAATTCCCACGGTTTATGTGAATGCAAGAACAACACCCACATATATCTTGGTGCCACGGATTACTCTCACGGAGAGTTAACTTTGCTAAGTGGCAAGAAAACCGTAGCTGGATGATCAGCATACTAAACAAGTGGCACTAAACAAGTGGTACTCTTTTACCAATAGAAATACAAACCTCTTTGAAATTAACCCTTTAACTGAATGTTTTTAGAGGTACGTTTGACTCGAGAGTTATATGTATTAAAGGCGCTGGGGGACGTTTTACATAAACAGTGGTAAAACACACACATGTACAAGTCACAATACGAGATTAAGAGCATACGTCTAAGTATTGCCTTTTTACTACAGGATCAAGTGCGCTTTACATGAAGCTCCACCAATGGAGTGTCTTCAATACTCCGCTGAAGACTCCGGTCTAGTTTGTTTATTAACCTAGCAGCAGGATTCAACTACACGATTTTTGTTCGTCGTGACAGCAACAAGTGCTACAAATTTCTTTTCAATGTCTTCGATAAACAACAATGCGGTCGCTTCAATGCGAGATTACGGACGGTATAAACAGCAAGATCATCGTTCTGAAGATAACTTTGATGTCTTTCCATTTTCATTTGCTTAAGACCATAAAGCATAATGTTAAGTTTGATTCTGACACGAAGTATTTGCAAAGCGTGAGATTGTTTGTGAGGGAAAAATAAAAGAAATTTTTTTAGATTATTGAAAATACACATGCAACTGTGTATGTAGACCCATGCGCGAACTAAAATTGTGAGCGACCAAAGCAGTCTTATGTTACTAAAACTCTACATGCATACTAAACGTTTTTTTTTATTTAATCATGTGTGCATTCATATGTATTGAATTATGTACGCTACATATAACGTGTATGAAAGTAGAGAAGCTCTTTGTTATAGTTAAGTGGACTAGCTGCATCGCGTGGTTATCGTGTAGAGGTCAACTTCGGCAAGTTGTAGGGCTTCAAGGTCCATGTCAATAGCGTACCTCTAACGAAATCTAAATTTTCCAATGGTCCTTCCGTTACTTCCAAAAAAAATGTTTGATGATAAGATAAGACTCGGCTATTTTTAATTAGGCAAAGGTTAAAAAAGTACATTGTGGTACATTTCTCGAAAAACGAATAAAAACCCAAATTTGCGTAATAAAGAAAGGATTTTGTGACACAACGTTTATATAGTAATTTACTACATGTGAAGCCGACCGAAGACAGGGCTTTAGTGTGTTCTACCTTTGCTCTTATACGTTTAAATTTCGACATTGTTTTGGCTTCGTTTTGATTGCATCTATTTTAACGTCTTGCATATCCGTGATTCATCATTTTTTCCATTACCTTTTTTGCAAATGTTAACTTTTTCTTGGAAGCTTACAGATCATATTCCACTTTTTGAATGAGTGAATTTAAGCCACACAGACTGATTAAGATACACTTCTTTAGAACTGGCTTTAAAACATTGGATTTTGTGGATATCTTCTCTAGCGAATACGATAGATATTTACTTGCGGACTTTACTGCTCGATAGGGCTACGACATTTCGACACGGCATATTGACTGATTTTGCGAAGGTATTTTAAGCGTTCGACCGGGTTCAAGAAATTCATCTAATATCTATATGGTATCAACACCCTTCCAAGCTCGTAGAGGCCTACCACAGACGTTAGGCTCAGGCTTGATGCTGATCTTCCAGCAGTTGCAGTGCCTTGACCCACCGATTGCTCATACTGTATCCGGTCATAAGTCATTAAGGCAAAAGTTATTTGGAGGTAGCTCAGCGTACATGTTACTATAAACAAGTGGTATATGTATAGTAAATTAGTATACTACGTACGCATTTTCCAAGTTATTTATTTGAGTTACAAAGCTTTTTTATGTTGAATCATTTTCCAAGAGGCACGTAATTTGACTGAGTTCCTCTCTCTATTTCTCTCTCTCTCTCTCTCTCTCTCTCTCTCTCTCTCCCTATATATATATATATATATCGTTTATGTTCTTTCCAACAAAAGTAGGGTTCATGACCAAATCTTGCATGACTCGTTGTCTAGTTTTTTGACGAGAACTAGTTTTATTCGAGTTTCTAACCACTTATTCTCTATTCACTAAAAATAATGAACAGAATTGGTCACGGCAAACTAATTAGTAATTAGTGGCTACTTTTAGTGATTCCAAATGTCCTCGTTGCGTCTAGAGAAAGTTACAGCTGCTTCTCTCTTGTTTTTCAAGAAAAAGGAAGTAGACAACGGTATACGTTAACGGATCAGACTGGACAGATGTGTTTCAATTATTACAAAATAACTTTCTAGCCAAAAAAATGAAATGCCTCTCTCCTTGTACTGAGGGTTCAGTTCAAACTCGTGTCGGTCTCCTCGTTAGTCGTCTCTACCGACACTCTTCGGACTTCTCCAATAACACACATTGTAGATACGTGTGTGCCGGCGATCGCCCAAGCTACCACTGAACGAAAACATCTACAGATACGCTTTTGGAAATTAGAAGAGACTGAAATCATCTGGCCATATCCTGTACACTGGTGATAGCCTAATAAAGCGGTATCCATTGCAAGAGCCGGACAAAGTACATTTTGACGGATTAGACATGCTGGGTGGCGCCAGAACCACCTAGTCGAATTGGCAAAGGCCTCTTAAGTTTAGGAGCTAATGTGTTTGCACTCAATCTTCGGATTTGTCGGTTCGTTCACCTCTGTATTTTCAGTAAGAGAAAAATCATCTAGTCTGCTCCGTGTAGAATCGCGTTAACGAGGTTACGGTTGGGAGCCCGCAAAGCCGGATTGGGACGCAAGGGGAAAGCGGCCCAGGAGTCGCACGTTTGCGAGCCCATTGTTTCATTCCAGTAGGAGCCGACTTACGTCTTTGCAGCCGCCTTCAGTATTGTGAGAGCTGTGAAAAAATGCTCCTCTAAATTACGAACAGGGCTAATCTCAGATGCAACCTTTTTGGGCCGAGTCAAATATGCGTATGGTTGCCCATCTGTGAGATTTTGGTACACCACATGCTGGGTCGAGATACATAGTCGACAAAAAGACGAAAAAAAAAGCGAGGCTGGAGCATATATGCACATGTAAGCTACTATAAGTCTTTCTGGTACGCGACCCGCGTTTAACGTGCAACATTGACGGATCAAAGGAATTCAGCAGTACTTAACTAATGAACTCTCTATCGCTACTTGATGCCTCCTCAAAGATTTTGTTTACCGAATTGCGCATAAAGCATATGTCGGCACACCGAAATCCATTTGCCAGATGGCAAGATAACTTCTTTTAATAAGCTTAATTAGATATAGCACTACGTATGAGTGGCTTAAAAAGTAGTTACATGTGTGATACGCGTTCAAGATGATGTACCCAAGTAACAGCTAATCACGTACAACGTTTCCTAGTAAAGTCGCGAAGGCAGGGGGGCGCCGATGGGAGCACAGAGCGAATTTCGCACAAGCGTCCATCCACTATTAGTACTAGCAGTCTCGTAGTTGCTATCTGCTTATCTGAGATAGAGCTATATTGGTAACATGCCCGAAATGTGCCGCGATGGGAACAAGCAACTAAGCATTTCAATAAGATCAGTCTAAAAATACTCGCCAGCCGAAGGCAATAAATAAGCATGTCTGATCCGTAAAGTTATCAAGATAGATATGCGTACAGTCTTCGTGAAATCGAGCATTACATACAATTATATTTCTTGATTTCCTTTGTCCTAGAAGAAAAAATAAATTACACGCAACATTTTTCCTGGCTTGTGCCTCATACTTTAAACAAAAAAAATGTTTGTAATAGTCAAGATTCATTCTAAGGACCCACTAAGGCCTTACTCGCCTAACTGCTTAGATTTTTACACTGAACTTTTCCTGAGCTGAGCTGCGCAAGCGCAAATCGACAGCGTGAATCCGACAAAAAATCACCTTTTTGTTCAACCGCTGCGTTACAACGACTAGCTTTCCAATAACGGAAACGACCACTGGAGTACTTGAAGCATCTATTCAGCTACAGTCAAGAACACACAATACGGAGTTGCTAGTTCAGACGCAATTGGGGCATAAGAGCCTTATTTACGACTTAACCCTTCCCATTTTAAGCCCACACCCATTCAGCTCTTGTCGAAGCAATAGAATAAAAGCACATGGGAATCAACTAGCTGGCCGACATTGAGGCCGGAAACGCGGCAGCGACTGGTCAGATCATCTTAAGAAAAAGATCGTTTGAAAATTAGATTGCCGCAGAAAGCAGGCACCTTCGGGGCAATGATTAGTACTGGTAGCAGCGTAGGGTCGTGGTTCTCCTTTGTCACCGGCGTCGAAGCAAAGGATGGAAAGAGAGTTCGCTCTTGCTGGTAGCCATGCTGTGTCACGGAGCATCCGTGTGTGGCCCGTACGGCTACGGTCTTCAGAGTTTACTGTACTAGTGGCCTTGTGTCCCTATTGAAACATCTACTCAGCGGCTGTACGTTGTCGTGGTTTGTCGTGGTAGATCTTCGGGTCCTTCAGGTCGTCAGGAAGTTCTCACGCCTATGTACTTCAGCCCATCGTCATAGTATGTCCCTGACTCCTTCCCGTTGTAGAGTACCTGCGTTTGTAGCAGGCAATACGAGGAGGGTACTTGTAAGGATCAACTGAGCAACCCAAGAAGTTGCAGTCGCTCTTTGCCGTTGTAAGCCGAGTCATCCCGCACCGCTGTCAAGTTGCCACACCCCGCGGTCGATAATTGACTATAATTAGAAATTAAATACGGCCGTATCTAAAAACATATCCCAACAGCGCGTTCAAACGTAACGATGCGTTTTGCAAACGTTAAGTACTTCATGCTTTAAAGGTAAATGCGGTTGAGGTATCTGTAGAACAGGCTATATGGAGTCCAGGGTTCGCAATTAGGAGCTATATTATTTATGACAATATATATATATATATATACATAGTGTAAAATCAAAAGCGACTGTCTTATATTTTTGTTTCCTAGTTTTGTCATGAACTTGGTGACATTTCTAATCCGTAAAAAAGGTAGCTACAGGTAACACTGGTATTACCATCATTTAGCAAATAGCTCCATATGGCTGCATTTTATGTTAGCGGTATGAATTTGAGCGGAGAACTATATATTATGTGGGTCAGACACACTCGTTCCCTCAAAGGGGCCACAAAAATAATTTAAACCTTTACTTATCTTGAGATTGAAATAGTTTTAGCCTATATTATAACTTCTCTATAAATGCCAAAACGTCAAGCTGAATTCTGGAGTCGGTTAAATTGTATAATCATAAAAAGGTTCAATATAACTTTGCAAGATAATACTTACGCAGGATATTCATTTGCCCAGTATACATAATAGCCTTCATCAAACAGGATTGTCCATGCATTGTGTTACTGCTAAAATATTTTTAGCCCTTGTTGTTTATGTAATATCCAACGTCTTTTGTATAAGTTACGATTTTGTTTTCTCCATTATTTTAAACGCAAAGTTTTCAATACTTTAGGGCGCTTAAGCATAAGCGTTAACTTGATTAATTTCTTAATTATAGGTTACCGTCTTTAAGACATATGTAAAACTATTTTTGGAAGCTCCTTGCCTTTGGTTAGGCCCAGACCGTATAATGGTGCTGCATAAATCATAATTGATTCAACATATATAGAACACAGCTTAGCGTACGAATCGAAGAGTTCACTTAAAAGGTTGTGTCGCGAGGAGCACTACGTCCGTTGGATGTTCTAAATGTTTTCTTTATTTAAAAAAAAATATAAATCTTTAATTGCATTTCAGGTATGAAGATTTGCGTAACGTAACCTTGTTCCATATTCCCATGCCCAAAATAAAAAACGGCACGTATATCAGGAGATGATTTTAGGTCTAGTCCTTCAATCCATTTATATAAATCTATCAAAGCTTGTTGCATAACAAATTATTTTTGTAAACTAGTTACACTCTTCAATCGTCTGCATGCATTTTTACCGAGACTGATGGTAGCAGTCTGTACGCTAAGAGCCTTGTGTGCAATTCCTACATTAGAAAGCCCAGTGCAGTGGCTTAACGACGTTACATTAGCACCCTTAAAATATTTGGCATGACGGGTGCTTCGAATCAATCCTCCAAATGATTTCCGACTCCTTAACGCGGCAGAATGGTCGGCGACAAATTCAGCGGCAGATTTAAAACCAAATACGTAGCATCAAAGCACAAAAGGACTCTGCGCACCATGTTGACTAGTGGCCTTGAGTGTTCAATAGCTGAATTGTTGTAGTTTATCCTAGTCCATAGGCGAACTACGTGTCCCATATCAGTCTCTGTGCATTGGCATTTTCGTATATAACTAGAATTACGGTACGTTCCAGAATCTTGCACGCCACAGGGAGAGAGAGAGAGAGAGAAGGGTCTCTATTATCTAGAAAAAGGGTCCTTTTGGAAGCAGGCCATCTGGCGTTTCGCTAGCCTTTACCTTACTTATATGTGCCAGATGCTATGTGGATGGACATAGAGAGGTCTTTCTGGGGTTGCAGGTGGACTCCTTTGATTTCGTTGTCGAATTCCGTTGACTTTCGAACGTCTTTTTTGTGTTCCTTCGTAATGGGTTGCCTATTCATAGCCTCGGCAACTTCCTTCTGAGGAATAATGATTGCATATTTGTTTTTGCCTTATGCTGCTACGCTGGTTCAAATCTTAGCGTTGGTCAAAATTAACATCAAATATTAATAATTCGCAAACTAAGGCACAAATAAAAAATAAGGAATTAAGGAAATACAATAGTATTAAAGTTAACAGCTGCTTACAGCGTTGGCGTGCCGTTTCACAGATCTGTTAGAAGGAACGTCAGATTAGTCCACCAAAACCCGCTCAGGTTAGACTTTTGACGGAGGCGAATCCCTGACCGTAAGTTTAAAAAGAGGCCTTGTTCACATTGAAACTGTAATTTAAAATGCCACAAGCGAAAATACCCCAAAAACATTATGTTGCCTTTAAGAAATTCATTGTCATCTTATAAAAGAGGCTGATTCCGCTATTCTTTACAGTGTAAGTACTAATATCATTGTCAGAGACTGTAAATTGTTCAATATTATACGTTTTGAGAACGGTACATACAAAACGATTTATTTTTAGTTTTAAACAATACTGGGTTTTTAAAATATATATATATATATATATATATACATGAGGTGAAAGTAACGGTTTTGTTAGCGGATGATGACGAGTTAGAACTACTAAATCACGAGTTATATGCTACCAGTTGATTGTGCATTTCATTTAAATTCATACATTCTTCAAAAACCGATCTGTTTAATCTGGAAGTAATTTTCTTGTGGTAAAGTTCTCCTTTTCGTAGTCTAAGCTAAACAACGATTCTCAGCAAAATCACCAGCGAGACCGGGTTCTACATGATCTCCGATCTTAAGAGATCGGATTGAACCTTTGTTTCTAATTAAGTCATCCCTACCCGTTTTTTGGTCATAGTGGATTAGTTCGGTCACGAACTGTGTAAAGCCATATGCAGCACATAAGTTGAGCAAGATGTTCTTTTTAAACGTAAGGTCTTTGAAATGCTTCGTAGTTTATGTGGGGTTAAATGGGCCTATAAGTTTCCGTAGCTCCTCTGTTAGCTTCTTTATGCGATTCACAGTAGCTAAATTAACTCCATTAACGAGAAGTAGGCCAATATTAAGCACATGGTTTTTTTCGGCTAAGATAACGTTGCAGCCGGCTGCTTCAGATGATAGAGCAGTAGCCCTACTGTCGGCCCTTGCGAGATCTTTTCTGAGCGAAGACCTATGTTTATTTAATTCACTTGCGCTATTTTTGGTAAGTCATGACACCGCAAAATATTGGTTATATCGTCTTTTGCAAGGAACTAGGCACTTAGTTGTTGTTAAGTACTGTGGAGGGTTTAAATACTGCTATCTATGATGATCTGAAGTGAATCGGGCACGGACGGCTACAGAGCTATGCTGACTGCCACTCGCTGGTCATGGAATAAGCCATTTGGGGGACAGCTTCGATAGAGGCGCTGCAGTTGACTACCAGAACTGTTAGCTTTTCGTATGATATTCCTTATTGCTTTTCCTGTCCTAGGCCCCTTAAATCTAAAATACAGTTGAATCATAGCCCAAGCTTCGCTTCTGGCTGATTTTGTTGTCGACAGAGAGTTGAATGCGACTCTCGGAACGGTTTCTTTGCAAAATGCCAGGGACATTTTTTGGGGTCCTTCTGTTTCGCTGATAGATCACTCATTTTCATGAACTGTTCCACTGAGATATTCGTCTCGTCCTTTTCCTGCTTAAGAGTTTTCATCTATTTTCTAAGCTTGTATCCTTCAAGTGGAATCGTTTGCGGTGAACATCTATCAGCGGCGATGCGCCCAACCTTTCGCCAATAACCTCCTTATCCACCTCTCTGTCTTCGTTGTTTGAAGGATTACACTGGAACGATAAAACAGAACTCGTTTTAGAATGATTCCTCAGATCGGCGAAGATTTCGAAGTAAACTGGGTAGTGGAAGTAAACTCAATCGCTTCAAATGGTACGTTTCACACCTGTTTTCTTCCTTCTCTCTGTTGATGAGCTCTTTGCACATTGAGCAAGTAAACTTCAACAATTTGTTTGAAGTAGTAGTTTCAAGGTCACCTTCCAATCTTCTGCGGCACTGTATCATTCTTAATTCAGCGTCTAGAGATTCACTTTGGACCTCGTTATAGTGTTCGGTGCAGCGCTTTGTCGGATTTCCATGTGAAATTATCTACTTTTTCAAGAACTCAGTATTTTTCTTTGTTTACCTTCGTATCTTCTACATAAGGCTTTTCTTTATTATAAGATAATTACACTCGACACTCTGAGAAATTAGGGAAACTGTTTTTAGAGACATACCTTTTTAATTGCCTGACTCAACTTGCCTCCGTTTATTCTGTGAATAGAATTTATATATATAAAAAAAAGAAGCCTAAAAAAAGAAAATATATATATATATATGTATATATATATATATATATATATATACATATATATATATAAATTCTATTCTTTTTTATTCTTTTTTTCATTACTTTTTATTTTTAAATGCTTTTATATTATATGTATATTTTAGTTTTATTTCTTTTTTATTTTTATTTAACTTTTTAAATATAGATAACATAAACATGTAAGAAAAGTAAGTCATTATTAATATTTCCTGGTCCGTTCTGGCAATACAGCATCCTACAACATAGTAACACGCCACGGCACGACACTCCTGTATATAGCCTTTCTGGTTGTCGAATCTTTTAAGGTCGGTTGAGAGGACTACCGGTTTAAAGACAGATGTTGTCTTTTGATAAAAATAAAATAAACATTAAATTCTAAACTCTTCATTTTTGCCTTCTCCCTGTGTATATATTTGACCCACAATGTCGTATTCATCGTCTGCTCTTTGGGCAAGCTTCACTCAAGCTACTATTCAAGAACACTGGTTTGTTGCCATCGCTGCATATAGATAATGAATTCTATTTTAGTTCATGTTTTTAATAAATGCAATTGTGATATCTTATGAAATCTAAAACATACGTAAATTTTTTAAAATACATGTTATGAAGTTTCAACGAAAATGCCGAAAACTAAAAATGAAGTAGAGAACGGATAAAGACGGTGTGGTATACACAAGGCACAATTCGCATCTGGTGGACACCGTCGCCGTGGACGAGGTATGATGAATTAACCTGTGCCGGCCCACAAGGGAAGAATCAAGTAAGAAAACGATGTCAAACACGAAAAGAGCTATTTCAGCGGCAATAGTCAATAAACTGAGGCCCAAACTAATGTTTATACTTGCATTTATGATTACGGATAAGGCCTCAAGAGAGAACGGTCAGCCCTGTTAGTATCTTGACTTCTTGAACAGTCCCATGGATAAGCGGCACAACAATCGATAGCACACATAATGGTCGTTAGGCATAATCCTATCGCTACGTTTCAGTAATAGACCGAATCAGGTAAAAAGAAAACATTCGAGTTTTGACTTCAGCCCTAATACTAGGTTCGATCGCCTTCATGCGTTCGAAAGGACGATATGTGACGCAGCGTATCTCGCTATCGATTCTATTGAAGTATTGCAAACAGTTTCTGAGATACTCCTACTAAACTCCTAGTATAGCTAATATTCACTATATAGCTATGCCAACTGTTTATGATTGAAAATAGGGAAATTCCTTCTGCCGGCAAATCACTGGCGAGCCTCGGCAGAGAACTGTTTAGCATGAATAAAACAAAAAATAAACAACATTGTTTACAGAATACACTTTTCGATTGAATGACTATAATTTTATCACAAGTAGAAACCAGCAGTTCATTACAAAAATCCAATGGGACGCCAAAGTGGTGCCATTGTAATTAATGCTTGTATAAATATACATTAAACAGCCCCACCCTGTTTGGCAATATGAACAATCGACTTACTAAGCAAGCAAGAGAGGAGAAGAGACTTTATAGGCACTACGTAAAGTCGTTTCTGAGACGCCGTTGGCGTCATTGAACAATTACCATTTGAGATAATATCGATTTGTCTCATAGTTGGTCCACAAGGAAGGCTAACGGTAAACAAGTCTACCGTTAGTCTCCGTTTTTAGGAAGAGAACTTGTTCTTTCACCGTTTTCCTCAAATCACAAACCAAAAATATGTACACTTTGGGCCTTAAAGCATTACATTACAAAACAGTGTCAATATCAGAACGGATTAACCGACAGAAGCAAGATTTCAAAAGAACAATCGAACCCTGTGACATTATGGGTTTCTCTCGCGTTCGGTTTGCCGCGACAAAACTCAAGTTAGCAATCAGGCTGAAATACAGTTGTGCATTTTTGTCAATACAGTTTGCCTGTACACTAGAATTTACGAAGGGCTAAAGGCGACGAAATCTCATACAGGCACGTTAACGAAGTAAACTCACAAGTTCGCGTCAATGTTTTTCCTTTGACTTTTACCCCTGCAGAATTTGCTCCAGGTTGCTCCATATACATGCAGTAAAGTCAATGTCATTTGTTATTAAATGCACAGTTCGAAGCTGACGCATATCCTTTAGGAAAGCCTGTGATCCGTGACTAGTTCATGCGACCCGTAACAGCCTTTACAACTTCGACAAAGGCCATTGCCAATGTTTTTCTGTTAAACAGATACGTCTAAAAAAAGGTTAAAAATGTTGGTAAAATCTGTGTGGTAGGTATGTACATATTATATCATGTTGTTACCGCTTTTATACACTTAGGATGTCCTAAAATTCGAAGTTAATGCTTTAGAGGGTTATATAGCTGCATAAACAACATATTTTTCTTGAAGGACCCGCGAAAGCAAGCACTTACTTTACCACCAAAGCTCTAGGTTATTTGTGAAGGAGGTAACATAACAGAAACAGCTTTAGAAGGGACGCTATTCGCAGAAAACAACTGTTTTAGTTGACTAGGTAAAGTAAGTGGGGCTTGCGCGCCCAAGAGAGCTCGCCATGATAGCTTGAAAGGGTAACGTATTTGCCTGCTAATCTGAGAGAAACGTTGCGGTTTAAGTTCGAACTCGGGCATAAACAGACTTCGTTTTGTGCTGCAAGTCAGCTGTCTGATGGAATACCTAACGGCGACACCGGCCATGAATCTCGAAACGTAGATACGTTTGCATCTAAATTAAATTTAAAAACTTTAAATTTGAATACCTATTTAAGGCTCGTTGATTATAAAGAGCTAATAATAACAAGTCAAATAATAAAGAATTTTAACTCGTTACGCTCGATTTTTTTAATTGAAAATTAAAGGTTGAGAAGCATCTGTCTGATACTGTTTTATTTTAAACGCCCAAAGTGATAACAAAATATCTTTTGGATGCAATCGTACATTTTCGCTTAATTCGAGATCGAGTCAATTTTGTTGTACGGTTATCAGTGGATATTGCCTCAAGTGCCTAAAATAGCGACCATTAATAATAATACATATTTTTAATACATTAATAATACAATGGCGAAAAGAAGTGTGATACGTATCTTTAAGGATCGGGTATTTTTGGAAGACAAACATTGCCTTAAGGGAAGTTATTATGTTTAATAACAATTCCGAAAGGCCGACATTAATTTGAAGACGAAAGTCTTCATTTGTTTTAACGGGCTTCTTTAGTCTAGTTGAATAGTGCTGAGTTCTCGTGTTTGAATAGGCACCCATGGCAACATCAAGGGCATTTGATCTCGCAGCCTGAGCTCTAGTTGGTAGAAATGATCGCGAAAATAGTTGTTCTGTTCTGTCGCAATCTTCAAAAACGTGTCCTACTCTTTCTGATTTGTATCAAGCCTGTATTGCACTAAAATCACCGTTTCGAGCATTTGCTGTGGTATCAACAGACAAATAGCTAAAAAAAAAAAGTAAGAAAAAATGTATTATAAAATAACATATTTTTTATTACTTTCCGCATCTAAGATTTATTTTAGTATTTTGTTAGCACATTGAGCTTGGCTTGATATCAAATAAAGGTGTAGAGTTTTAACTCTATGCGGATGCTGCGAGGTCTCCGGCAATTGGAAAATTTCTATTTCTAAAGGAAAAATATAAATTTTCTTTATATTTGATCTATTACTGTAAGTTGTTGTTAATTGACTTGCAATAATAAGTGCTTGTTTAAAAATAAGGCCACTGCTCTAGAACTCCAGAAATAGAACTTGTTTTTATAAAAACAATAAAGATATTTCTTCAAGAATTGCGTTTGCTGTTTGCGAAGAAGAGCAACCCTAGATAGGAAAACCGATTAAGACAGGCAAAAGATCATCTGGCGGGGTATGAAGTATCAGTACCAGTTACTTTCCTAAGCTAAGCCAACTGTTTGCGTTAAAGGCGGGAGATGTCAATAGTTATTTTACAGCCCTGTAGTATCGCGACACGAAGGGTAAGCGCATTCGGAGAAACACCCATATGGATCAGCGTAAGCATAACCTTGTCGTTGAGCGTCAAGTCGAAGCTTATTTTTGAAATCAACAAATCGTGAATTGAAGACGTCCTCGAGATTGCTTAATGAGTATTTGCCCGCTAATCTTAGAGCTACGTTGCGGTCTAGATTTGAATCCGGGCATAGACAGACTTCTTTTCGTGCTGGAAGAGCCGTCTGATGAAAGGCCTAACGTCGATACAGAACGTAAAACTCGAAACATACATAGAGGCTCTCAGAACTTGGGTTAGATTCTCGCACTGTAAAGTCTTGTTGTATGGAGATCCCTTCTTTCCATGCTGCGGCTAAAAACCACGGATCATGACCCAAACATCTCCGAAAAGTGATTTATGAAGCTTAAGGAGCTAACTAGGTCGGTCGCCGAGCTCCATGGCGCGTTGGCCACATGATGGGTTCTGAATCGGCGACTAAAGGGCTTGCCATTCCTTTAAGGTATTGACGCACACATATTTTTGTAGATCGTTTAAAGGAAGGAGGCGCCTGATCTCGAATGAGTTTCACAGTCGTAGGGAAAGCATTTCTCGTATGAGGATAACAGCCTTCATCAAGAACGCTACATGACCGCGCAGAGGGCTAAAACGTCACTTGAAACAAGCGAAAAAAGTGCCGAGTACTTGAACTTAATATTTAGATATAAGTAAAACGATTCGGAGGAAATTACCCCTTATCGACTCAAGATGCAATGTATTAAAATCGACACCACTATTTAGTTGATGTTAATTCATGGAAACGATAATTTCAACCAATTATCTTTACGAACAGATTCTATCGCTAAGTACATTTATCCACTCTAGGGGAATTTCAAGCTCACGACTCAAGTCTAAATAATAGTACAGGGCTCATTGTTTTTAGCGATAATATCCAGCTCAGTTCGCAGTCTCGCAATGCCTTACGGAATTTACCAAGAATGTCAGTCAAGCTTTTTTGCATCTCACGATATCAACGGTGACATGCTGACCCGCTCTCGTCGTGCGTTGAGGTTAAACGTACCAAAACATGGGCAGCCTAAGCTGGGGTAGCCGTTTGATGTTTTGTCTGCAACGAAACCCTCGCAAACGGTGCTTTCAGGTTTTATTGTTCAATTATTATTCAACGCGTAGTATATACCGAACTAAGTCGAATAAAGCTTGTTAACCTAAACCCCGTTGTAGCTACATTGAATCTTTGTGATGGTACGGTATTTACCAAACTTTACGTTTACGACAGATATAGTCCGTTTCGTTCCAAGGATAGCCATTTGAAGGACCACTTAACGGCAAAGTATCAGGTATAACGATTCAAAGCATTTACCTGTGCAGTAAATCTGAGATACTTGTTGCGTGATACTACTCGGTTTTCGGGTGCGCATAAGCGTTTTCGAGGTAATTCTTGTTAAAAAAAAGATAGTGGCATAAAGACCTGGTTACAAAATGTGACGGCCTTTTGCCAAGTTAGCGATCTGATTCGCAACTGACCTACACTAATATAAAAATTCACCTAAAAAAAGCATGGATTATCGTTATATTAATAGGTACAATCAATAAATCATTGAAAATGAACGATGGCGGATCCAGTCACAATCTAAATGGGAGACTGCCTATGGCCTGCTAGTAAAATTTGCGTGAGTTTTGTCACTCCTGCTATTACACAAAGCAGGCCATCTTCTACACACGTGTGTAATCAGATAAAAAATGTACACTACAATCAGCTTCTCTTGATGTATATATGAGCCAAGTCCGTATATTAGGCTCTGCCGACCTTACATTCTTTTTTTTTTTTACTTTCACTTCTATGACATATTCGTATAGCTTTATTTAGTGCTAGCTGATTACTGCTAGTTTCGAACCACAACGATCAACTAATGATAAAATTTCTAACCTACAAGTCAGCTGCAATTGACGGCTATCTAAGCACCTGTTAAGCGTATCGATGCTTGCTGACACCTTATAGGCGTTCCAGTTGATTAATCTATCGATTCGACTTCAACTGGCCATCATCAGAGCCTAAATTTTGTTTTTTAATAATAGGCCTTTTCACATACTGTGTTACTAACTTTATTAAACATATTATTATTATTATTAAACATAAATAACGTTTTCTAATTTTTGTTTAACGTATCCTCTTGGTAACAATCGCATTAATCTCACAAAATAAAAAAAAAACTTTTAATTCGAAATAATTGGTAAGGTAAACATATTCCACCAAGGAGGACAATATTAGAATATATATCGATTGATAATATTGCCCGGAAATTCTAGGTATGAAATGGCAAAGCAAAGCCGTTCACAGTTTAAACTGTCAGCCAGATTATATTCTGCTAAAAAACTTTTGTTCCTCAAAATTCGAAAAAAACAATCGAGATTATCCTTAATCAAGCTTCATTCAAAGGTAAGCAAAAAACATGTGACATGAGTATCAGAAATTCTGTTTGTAGCTGACAAGTTTGTTTGCATAGTTTTATAAGCGAGATCAAAGAAGCAATTGCCGATGATTTTGAAGTTGAGTAAGTAAAGGATGGCACGATCAAACTATCCGTCCTGCGCTCATTTCGTTGTTACCTGATGTCATGCTCAGCCTTATTTGGCACTCACAGGTATCTCGCTACAGCTACCGTGCTTAATCTATATAGTTAGAATCCTTTGATTGATTGAAAATGTTCTGACAATCGTGGTATCTTATTGTGTTTATTTTATCAGCCTGTGTCAATACGAACAGATTTAATTTAGCTTATGCCCAACCTAACATACTGTTGCGGTAATACGGTTACAGTGATTTTTATTTCCCTGATCTAGTCAAGCCACACGTTTGAAGTTTTTGAGCCCGGTATCATCGTGAGGCCTAGCTTTCAACACAAAGCCCGAGTTCTAACGTAGACCATAACGTGTCCCTAGGATTAGCAGGCAAATACGTTACCCACGAAGCTATCACGGGATCTAATCAACCTATTATCTTATTCCAGTGATCCTGCTGCTTGGACCCTTTTCTAGCGATCAGCTACGTGCGACATAACTAGCAGTAATCTTATTATAATATAGTTGGAATGTCAAAACAATCCTGCTATTTGCTACATAGTATGTTCATCAGCTTATCCTAATATCAGCGCGTTATCGAAACCTTATCAGTAATTATAGTTGTCCACTAATCTGGCGGCGTGTTTGTAGCTGTCCGTTTGCAGCAACCCTATCGCTCTAGTCGGGTCAATCTACCACATTGTCTCAGCTATTTCGAGATTACCTTGATACGGTTATTCTGATGTCGCTTCTCTAATAGAATGTTTTTTTTCTTATTTGACCCACTTCGAAAGCATCAGTATAGAGCTAAATTATATCTAAATATTTTTATAGGGTACCATTCGCTCAGATTTCACCTAGCTAAGGTTCTAAGCCAATATTTCAAACGCAAGTCCGGCACCGCCGTCAAGCATTGCCTTGTAGACCGGTCATGTTTGTTACGATACGAAGTATATTTACGCCCTCTTTCCAATATAGATCAACTCACATGTATCTAAGATTAGTATGTAAACAAGTTAAAGTTTTTAATCGTTTTGTATATTTGAACACCCAGGATCTGAACCACGGGATCCATATTCTGAGGTCATCTAAAGGCTCACTTCAATCCTTCGCATTCGGTTCGCAAAAGCAGGCTTATATTACCGAATGTCTGCCCCGCTGTAAACTACCCTATGCCATGTCACTTTTCCATCAGTTCTTAACTGTATAGCCTGATTCATTAGTGATATGTGGCCCCACGATGCCTGTGTTTTTCATGGACTAAGAGACGTGAGACAGTTATGGCTGTTGTCATGGCCGCCATAGTTGCCACCAGCCACTATCATGTAAGTGTTGCTTTATGCCTGAGCTTTTCACTCGGAATTATGGTCGCTTCGGCCATAACCACTGAGATAAGAAGTCAAGCGATTCTCTTTGTTCTAAAAAAAAATTCGCTTTGGCCTTCAGCTTGAATTGAGCCTATGCCCATTAGGTTGACGCAGTGTACAAAAGCCTGTTACCGGCTGATTATTTCACTCAGAAAGTAACCGAAGTACTGCTGCACCGTCACAGGTAATCTGGCACAAGCTTTAACTTTTAGACATATCCTATTGTATTGGCATCATCTAATTGTTGTGTCTATAGGTACCCAGTCATCGCGTGGGCACATTTTCGCATTTACAAAATCTATTACTAGTTCTTTGTAGTCTCCGATCGCATTTCATCCGTTACACAAAATCGGCATCAATATGTTTTAAAAATTCTCAATAATTTTTTCAAAAATCACCAATGCATCCTTCAAACACAATAACATGAAAAATTGATTTTTACCGCTATTCTGGTTTCGTTCGACTTTGTAGAGCATTTTACGGAGCGGAAATGCACAATTCTTTAATGATGGCCTCCCAGAAATGCGCAATACTGGTCGAATATACCGCTCCAATAGGGGCAACTTACTCACACTACACCCTCTAGCGAGAGAAATTGTTCTCAAAAAAGCATTTAATTAATTTCCAAAAATCTCAAGCACAGCTATAAAGTCTCGCATACTTGATGTATGTAAAGATAAATATTAATTATATTGAGAGATAATACAATAGAGAGACGAACGCAAATGTAAAGTCTGTCTATCGGAAGCTCATTTATTGCACTTCCATTGCTGACCTATAACCTAGCCCGGTCGGCGAGTGAACTTTGAAGCTAACATAAACATATACAAAACCTAAACCCGACAGCATCTATATGTCATATTTGAAATAAGGGGCGTATGGATATTCTTGTGCGCACCAGTTAGCTTCACAGAGAGGTCCTAGTGAACTTCTACCGATTAACTCTGTAGCATTGCCACAAGCACTTACTGGAGATCGTCGGTGAAATAACAACGAAACTTTTATGTGCTAGCTCTACATGACCGGTATCACACATACAACATACAGTATTTCAAATCAAAGTAGTTTTGCATTTTTTTTTTTAATTATCTTTAATTTGATTTTAGTCTTGTATAACCCGCTAAACGAAGCGCATCAGGTAGTTTAAAACACATTTGCTATTAAACATATAATGTATACAAAGCGGCTATTTCACAGTGTTTATCCAATCTAATCCAATGATTCCCTACTATAAAAACGTTTTGCCAAGTCGTAATTTTAAAGATCGAGTTCAGTATATATATATATATATATATATATATATATATATATATATACTACACCTTGGCTCAAAGAATCTAAAATTCCTTTCCATACTCCTAGGCTAGCGCCTTTTATCATTCTGGATGTAAGAATGCATCTTTCAGGATCGTTCCTTTCAAATTATCGTAACCGAGACTCTGCTGATATCCTTTTATCCTCTGGCTACATTGTATGTGTATTCTTCGATACGTAAAATAGATGCTCTAGGATTTTCGAATAGAATACATTCCATAAGAAACATATGCTTTGTCTCCGTTCACTCACTAACCAAGGTCCGCCATTGTCACAACAGGGAAGTGTTTGAAGCGGGCAAAGTACCCATTTAATCCGGCAGAGGATCCTCCGGTCGCTAACGTTGCTATGGCAACCCTCTTAAAAGCAGGAACAATAACAGATAGTGAACATACTCTCCTTGTCCTGCTCTCCCACTCTTGCTTCCTAAATCAGGCGAACAACGAGTGACCTTTGTTTCCATACGTGTTGGACCTAAGTGTAAGGTAGTGGAAGACGATGCTTTATTACACTTTATGAGTGGTTTCGAGACTCGATTTCACGGCAGTGTGTCCTTTCCTATATAACATATGACAAAAAAAACATGGCAGGTACAGTGTATCTGGATGTAACAGTAGAATTCGAAACGTTGGGGTCGAGGACTGAAGTGACACCTTTTGATGCCGTATGGCATTCACGGTACCCGCTATTAGCAATTGGCTACGCTAAGAGTGAAAATGGATTAGTTCGTATTATAGAGTATTCGCTGGAGAACGACACTATCCACCCATTAGAGGACTATGAACATGAGTCTGCACAACCTTGTTGTCTGTCATGGCATCCGTCTGAACGGTGTCTTGTCGCTGGTTGGGAGAATGGCGAGGTAACTATCTGGACGCCAATCGGAGGCACAATTGTGCAAACTGTGCAACATCAATACCCCGTATCGCAGATTGAGTGGAGCGCGTGCACACCCGTTCGACTAGTGACAGCTGATACAGCTGGGTCCTGCCTCGGCTGGCAGTTGCAGGATAATGTAGGTGAACAATTATTTTATCATGAAATCCGAGAGACCCTCGTTGACATTGTATTCCGGCCAAACGCCAAAGATTTCTTCGTTGCTACGGAGTCCGGAACATTATTCATAGTAACTGATACGGGACAATGCCACGATTTGCTTCGTGTTGATGGGCATGTTATCCGCTTGCTGTACAATAGCAATAGCAATACCCTTGTAACAGTAACGGAAAACCTTGTTATATCTCAGTTTCGACACACAGAACAAAATGGCGTGGACCAAGTAAGTCGTGTCAAACTTGCAGGTTCAGGTTATCGTGCACGCATCGAGTGGCTAATGATGGGCGTCCTAGTCATTGCTGCAGGGGATACAAGTTTACGTCTAGTAAATCTGCGCACCAACGACAACGCTAACCTTCATGTAAGCTCGGAAAACAGCAATGAATCCTTTACTGCTCTTGCGGTTGACACTGGAAGTCATAAGGTAGCAGCTGGTACAACACATGGCAGAATTTTCATTTGGAACGAGCCATCCACAGCTGAGGAAGCAGAGGAAAGAAATGCAAACCCGTACGAGGTACAAGTGACTGGAAATTTTCGTACGCTAGGCGTTTGTTCCGCTTTTGGACTAATCAGCGCTGTTGCACAGGAAGTCACCGTGTTTCGGGAACAGCAGGCTTCCCTGGCATATTCGAGTCAACTACTCGCGCTCCAGACAGGCGCTAGAAAGGCTTTCATTGACCTTATCCAAATGTCCGTTAGTGTCAAATTAGAAACTGAAGTGCCAATTCGGGCGCTCTTCGCCGGTAGAGAAGTTGTCGGCGTTTCAGATCGGAAACGTCTTTTATTTTATGAACTTCAACATGCGACGCGAACAGCAAGATTTTTAGGGTCTATGAACACTACTTCAGTTCTAATTTCGCTTCACGACCAGAACGCTTTCGTCATCCAAAACGGTCAGATTGAGGTGCGGTCCTTCCAAGGTGCGCTCAATCAAACAATTGTGGCGCAGCAGGACGAGGGCGAAATAGTCTCAATTGATGTTGCTGGCTTCTTTATAGCTGTGGGCAGCAGCAAAGGTTGTATTCGCATGTGGGATGTCGGAAATCGAAGAGAAATCACTTCGCATGCAGGGCCGAAGTCCCTTCTCATTCCCGAACGGTCCAAGTTACACAGCGTTCGATGTAACGCCAATGGAACTAAAATCAGCGCCATTATGTCCTCCGTAGGTGGAGATCACACGCTTCCCTTATTATATGTGTGGGATATTGAAGAAGATGATGTCTTCTGCCTAGATTTTAGCAGACCCTCGAAGGAAGGTGATCGTAATAGGATGTACACGGATATGAGCGGCAAAGTCCCTGTAAATCACCTTTGGGATGGCGAAGATCCGCGTTTGTTGGTATTAGAATGCCATTTCGAGGACAGCAGTACGGGCAGTTCTGAGGCTGTTATTGTTACTGTCTTCGTGACAGCAGAGTTTGGTCTCGTTGTGCAAGATGCGGTAGCTTTTGATAAAAAAAAATTTTCCCTTATAGGTGCGCATGTACCTTACTTTTATTTAGTTTCTAAAAATGGGTCGTCGGAACGAATGGGACCAGAAAAACTAGCTTATGCGAAACACGCTTACCGTCTAAGTATGAGTGATTTTGTTGGCGTGGAATCATGCGATCGAGAGACACGAGAGGCGGTTCTCAAACTGAGTTTTTTCCTCACAATTGGAAATATGGATGAAGCATTCTCAGCCATACGAAGCATTAAAAGTGAGTCTGTCTGGGAAAATATGGCACGTATGTGTGTCAAGAATAAGCGATTAGACGTCGCTCCCGTCTGCCTAGGCAAGATGAAAAAGGTCTCCGCTGCGATGGCATTACGACAGGTTCAGGCCAAGCACCCTGAGAACATCGATTTACAAGTGAGTACGGCATATATTTTATTCAATACATAGAATATCACAGTAGCAATTACAAATGTAATCTTGGTATATTTAGCATTATGAAGGAGGACTATCAAAAATCAGCTCAGGCCAAAAATCATGCAGTGCACAGCCATATTTTTTTTTTAACGAAAAATACTGCCATGATGCGCAAGTCATTACATCATTGGCAAAAGGAAACTTACTAATGATAAAAGGTACTTCAATATGGTCGTTTTATCAGGTAGCGACGCTTGCTATTTACCTTGGAATGATAGAAGAAGCTAAGAATCTTCTGGAAACGAACGCAGATAACCGCATGCTCATAAAACTCCTTTGTGATTTGAATCGCTGGGACGAAGCACTTGAGCTAGCCGAACGAAAAAGTCGTATCAACCTCAAAAACACCTATTTTAGGTAAGTAAAGCTGTTAAACCCAGCCCGGTTTCCAGAACCCGAACCACTTTGGGCTCTTTGGATTTTCTCTGGACTGTGGTTATAAAGATTAAATTTTACCATTAAAGCATTTCGCTGGTACTGTAGGAACCCTAATGTTTGTGAAAGTCATTTCTACCACACTAATAAACGTGAAACAAAGTAATTTGGGATGGGACGGCCCCGCATTACGGGTCGAATGGTGACAGTCACTCAGTCTCAGTATTAGTGAATGATATGACCGAGCGAGTAGTTTCTGTTTATTTATATAAACGGTAAATAAGTAAGAGTACGATCGTTTTTCTTCTAACTGTCCGAAGACTTTGCTATTAAACCTGCTTACTTTTCGTCCATTACATCGTTTTTAGCAATCGGTGTTTTTTAATATAAACACAAAAATAATATTTTTAGATAATAATACCTTCATTGCAGTAGGAAGAGATTCGTTCTCGAACGCCTTTATAAAATTGCAATAGTGCTTGCAGCTGAAACGCACCAGGATCTTGCTAAAATAAAAGGTACAGGTTTGTTAAATCCAGACATTCTGTCCAGCTTTATTTTGTTGTATATGAGGCTTTAGAGGACCACGGAGAGCATTTGGACCAAACATATGACAATGCAAACACGGCAGCGGTTTAGAGCGTTCTTTAGTCAAAGATAACGTAACATCCATTTCGAAAGGCTTCTTCACTATATTATAAACACGTAAATACATCTAGGTGCGATTTGACTGAGATTATATAGTCTATACCCTTTATTAGCGGGGTATGCATAGCTTATTTTTCAAATTTTTGGCTAAGAGAGTAGGTTTAAAAAATGTAGAATTTACGTATTTTATTTTTACTAATTATTACGATTGGATTTACACTAACCATCTCAACAACATATCAGTTTAGAGCCATGTGTTTCTGATGAAATTTTTGGTAGTCTGGGTTACCCAAGCTTAAACTGCAGATACCGGCCAAGCATTAAATTGGACGCGTGAAATGGGATGCATTACAGCTCGTTTTACCCAAATAAATACGTTTTTGACTTCGCCACGTAACAAAGTTTACACAAACATAAATATAACCTGAGGTAAGGCTGACTCAAGTATACTGATGACACATTGTTATATTCAGTATAAAATATAACACATGTGATATAAGATATCAAATTAATGCTTGTTGCTTTTCATATGCTTGTACGCCCGGCCCAGCAAGTTCCTTAATAAGGTTGCCCTAGTTACTGCGATGAAATGTAATCTTTACGGAGCTCCCTTCCCTTAAATTTGGGCAAATTTGGCCAATGCATATAACGGAGGATGATATTTGTGTTGAAGAAGATATGTTTTTTGGCGACCCAATGAATAACTGCTAAGACTGCGTGGACATGCACAAAAAATGTTGACACACTGTTTGGAATAAAGCAATTCGAGAACGGTAGGCCGAATGGCCTCAAAAAGGCCATCTATACTTTTTGTCTTTAAGTATTGCAGTCCTCCCGCAATGCTGGTAAGATTGAACTATCATAACATGTTTAACATCAAACGCCGAACGCACTTGGTAAGGTATATAGTTGTGCTTGTCTTAGAACTATTTGATTCCTAATAAATAAAATCTGACAAGGCAGGGCTAGTAAAGTATTTATTTTTTTTTACCAATGATTTTTTACCAGTTGAATTTAGCAAAGGGTCCGCTGAATTCTGCCTTCTTCTGTGAGGTAGTACTTGAAACCTTTAAAGAACAACATAATGGTATTCCTGGAGGGGACCTTCACACGATCTGCGCCAACATCTGTAAGATACGGGCTCAATGACCCAATTCTAGCCTCTGTGAAGTATTTTTTCAAGGCTTCTCTAATTCAATTTCACTACAAGAGGGTCAATACACACCGAACCGTCTTCTACTCGGCTACTTTTCATATTGAAGCTTCCTGGTGCACTACGTCATCAAGATGCTATCGAACATTTGACACGCGTTTAATGAAAACCTTGGCCACGTTATAATGTATTACTGATATTTCCCTCTAAAATTTCGTTCACGTCATATGCAACATAACATATTACTGGACAACACACAGGTACGTTTGCAGGTGTACGACTGTAGTTTCCCTGAGACCATATTGCATTAATTTTGTTATTCGGTGGCAACCATCAAAAGAGCGCTCCAAAATTGCTCGAAATGCATCTTCTCCACTGTAAATTGGGGAAGACGAACCCCGATATGGGTTTTTGACTATTTTTACACAGAAGTATATATATATTTTTTTATTTCATTTTGATTCAGCCCGGTGAGAACTTTTGATTGATATCTAGAATGAACCTTCTCCCATAGACCTCCATGTAAATATTCGGTTGCTGTTTTTCCAGTAGAAAAACATTGTTGACGAAAATTTTACGAACGATAGCACATTTCAGCCCTTACAATTTTCCCATGGACATTTATACGAGGACCTTCAAAAAAAGAGCATGAATTGCAGATTGTTTGACAATTTGTTTGAATCGACATTTCGGTCTACGGGACAGAGAATTGTTAATCCAATCGGCTTCAATTTATTGGATGGGCTTACATGCAGCTGTTCTCAGGATGAAACTCATCATGAGAATCAGTCTAACCCGACTGAGACGTGAGAAATGGGAAAGAAACTGCTGACCTGCGGAATTAAGACATCCTATTAAGTTTATTTTCCGTGCAGATTTTTCCAGAATGAAGCTTGAGCGACCCAAAGAAATAGTTTAATCGGTGCACCTTAAACGGTCGTTTTGCGTCAGATAGACCTGTGAATCTACCCTTTTCATATAGATAGATAAACGTAAATAACCTGCTGACTGTGCCTTTTTTGTGACTGCATCTATTCTAATTCGAATGGAACTAAGAGTTAAATGTTTGATTGTAGGTCGAGCCTCACGTGCAAGTATTTGACATGATAGAGGCCGGGGGGCCTGTCCGTAAGTAGGTCGATTTATGTGCAACCCCGTAGTTCATTCTCTCCCTCATTCCTTGCCTAGCACAAATCAAATGATTGCCTTCTGATTATCCTTTGTTTTTCTAAACGCGCATCCTCCAACAGCTGTTTTTGCAACACGTCTGAGAGCACTCAATAACAGCATTTGCAATCTAAATCATGTGAAATAAAATATGTGTCACAGTAAAAGAGGCACGATATAAAGCCCGCAGGGCCCGTCTAATCTATCCTATTAAAGGCTTCGAGTAGTGGTCCAAAGACGATCTTTTAAGGTGGTTCGATGGGAGTCGCTAGAGCTTTATTCTGGGAAGATCTAAGCGGAATATTGAGCCGCCTGAATGAACACGTTTTTCCTATAAAGCAAGTTTCCTTTTCGCCAATGAGTATAACTTCCACTCACTCAGATTACTGCGTACAACCATAGCTGACTATTAATGACGAACCGACCAATCACGGTATCGTTGCCCTCTGCCGCTCTATCCGACCTTCATCGGTTCAAAGCCCGTGAAACCCTGCTAGTCTACCTATTTACCTATTTACAGCTAAAACTCTTTGTCTGTTTATTTGTTTTTCTGTAAAAAAAAAAAAGGTCGTTTTTAATATTAACCAAAAGTTCGTTCCAAACTGAATTAAAATGCAATACATGTTCTTATACCGAAATCTCAGTTTTAGCGTTGGAAATTCCCTCCTGAAAATCAAAGGCTTTATCGAAGCGGTATCTCATATGAAGGATTTGTTCCTGGTGCCAGTCGACAGTTCTCGCCTAACCGAATTAATCGCCTATATCTAAAATGAATATTTCAGCGTGAAAATGGTCAAAAGCCCAATCAGGGATTCGTATTGCCCACATGAAAGCGTCTCAAGTTATTTTTGTGTACCCTTTTGAACGAATTTCTGATAAGTTGAAAAATTGCATTAGCTAACACAGCGGATATCTTTCTTGAACAGCCTTTCTCAAAGATATTATCTAAAATATTTTATGAAATATCGAAACATTTTTTCATTAACTTCCGTATAAACAATATGAATATTGTTTATACGGAAGTTAATGTACTCTAACCGAAAGCTCTCGATGAAGTAAATTAAACTACCATGCATGTTCCTATAACTATCCTATATAATAAATCTTACTTTTTGGCTGGTAAGTGCCATTTGAAGGGAGAGAACTTTACATGCTGTTCTCGTAAGAAGGATTTTTTGCTACCAATCGATAGATCTCCACGAATGGAGTGAAGATGCAATACATGTTTTTATAATTGTTGTTTTTATAATTGTAGTTTTTATAATAATAATAATGTAGAAGTGGCGAAAACCCTATTGATCATATCGGTCTCCTGCGTAGCATTGCGGTAAACACGCGTTTCGAGCGGTCTCTAATAAGTGTTAGTTGGAAAGGCGCCAAGTGTAGAACTGATCTTTTTTTCATTCGTTCTTAATAATCTAAAATATTAAAGAAGTATAACAAAAGAAAAAAGCCTACGAAAAGTTGTGATTTTTCGGAGAGAGAATCAATATGCCAATCAAGAACTATTGAATATTTGTCACTTCTTTCTATTTCATATAACATATTAACAAAACAAAGGTTTCATTCTTAAGCCTTGATGCCATTTAGGACCAAAGTCAACACATTAACCAAAACATGTAAAATCATCACGAAATATATATCATTTCCACATTTTATTAGTATACATGCAACCATTTACGACAATAAAAAAAAAAAAAAAAAACTATTCACCCTGGTAACATCTTCGAAAAGGAATCAATAGATCAACCAATTGCATCAATCACAATGCGCATCGGCATACAGCCAACGCTGATTTATTCACTTGTATCCCCGGAATCAATCAAACAAGACTCATTTAGAGTCCCCCCGGCGAGCACATTAGCACAGGCTTATACTACAAACTATAGAAAAGTAACCTGTTAAATGGAACAGGTTATTACAATTTATGTTGGGTTGAGTGTAAGGCCAACAAATCGGATAAATCAACGGCAAAACAGATGCGGGTCCATTTAGTCTAATACCAAAAACCTCTGTCTGTCTATTCGACCCAAACCGACTCGATAGACTGGTCGGATTGGGCTGCTTTATTCTAGCTCGCCAGAGTTCATCTTACGGTTAAAAACTTATTAGGTAAGTACACCTTTTCAGGGGAAATTTTTTTTCATAAAGCGTTAACTTAATTTACTTAAACTGGTCGTTCTTTGCAATGTTCTCAAAAACGATTCAAAATTTGTTAATAAAAGTATGCTATAGGAAAAATGTTTGTTCTTTTCAAAATAGGTTTATTGATGAAATACTAAATATTTCAATTCATTTTTTTCAAAAGTGCGAATAATTTACTCTGCAGGAAGAGCCAGTTTCTTTTCCTCTACGGAACGCGTGATGTTGATTTGGCTAGTAATTTGGTAGATGAATTGCAAATCACTGGGCATACCTACTACCTACCGAATACCTTGAGATGAATACTTTTTCCCGAACGGTTGGGTTAACCCAAATTGGGCAAGCGAGAACAACTGTAGGGAAACGCGCGACGAGGGTTGAGGACTGGCGCTGCGTTCACGGCCAGAGGTAACATTAATCCCATTACGACAACTAATCACTGCTGAGACAGGCTAATAGAGTAATCGCTCTGCACTGACGAAATGAAAAAAAAAACAAAAAAAAACAACAGGAAAATGACTAAATCAGGGAGATATGATTGCTATTATCTGATGGTTGCAATAAGACAACAAGATGAACAAAACGGGGCCTCGGGAGAAGTTCAACCGATACCTACAAAGGTTTCGATTTGCAGTCGAGCAATAGCTTATTTCAAGTTAGATATGACGCGTATCAAATGTTACAGGAGGCGTGCGGAGTAAACAATGCTGTAGGAATAGGAGAACGGGATACGTGGATCACGGTCTCTGCAAGCGATACATGTTATTAATAAATTCATTGAATTAGGGAATTTTTAGAATTACTGCAACAGGACAACGTAGTTCTTACTGGATCTCAGGACTCCGATACTGTAATTGAGCTACAGTGTATGTTAGGCCAGGTCTAACGCACAATAGATCCGTCCATATTAGAATAGGCTGATGAGATAATTGCAACATCTTAATGTGTACAATAGTGTAGGTTAACCAAAATGTAACAAATCAAATTATATAAATCAAAAACAAAATAGGTCCGCCTAATTCAAAACAGATTTTCATAATTAATACAAAATAGTATACGATTAAAGAGCCTCACACAATCAGATTCTTAGCAAAAACCATAGAAAATACGATAGTGATGTTTATTCTATATGGCTCTAGCCGATATTATCCTACTAACTTTTTACTAAACGTTTTGACTTCAAAGCAAGGTAGTAGTGAGATTGCGAGTGTCCGAGTTTACTTTGAATAAGAGATGTTACACTAAAGAAGCAGTAACGTGCCAATATAGGGCATCTTGCTTCCTTTTCCTTGGTTTATTCCTGGTAAAAAAAAAAAAAAAAACAAACAAAAAAAGGATATCGTAATGCCTCACGGTTTAAGCTCGGGCATAAGCTTATAATATGATAGCTCATATTTCCGACGTCTTTACAGATATGCCAAGCATTTAGAGGAGTTGGGAAAAGTGCAAGAGGCTATCCTGTATTACGAGAAGTCTAATACACACTTGCAACAGGTGCCGCGCATGCTCATCGAAAAAGATATTCGGGCCCTAGAAATCTATATTGCCAAGAGTAAAGATCCACATTTTTTCAAGTGGTGGGCGCAGTATCTCGAAAGTCAAGGCGATACAGAAGAGGCGCTTCGCTATTACGAAATGGCAAAGGACTACGTTAGCTTGGTAAGTGCACAAATACTGTCGTTCAGCAGATTTGTCCTACAGAAAAAATAACACATGACAAATAGAATTTCAATTAAATGTCTGATAATTATACTATACTACAAATATACTTTTTCACTCTCTTTTTTATACCGAACGTTAATTTGTAATAACTTGCTTTATACGCATAAAAAAGTAATTACTAAAACTTGCTAATAACGCCAAGTCAAAGCCATGCTTCGTTCAATGGCTAGAGTCATTTCAGCCAATAACAGTGTAGTTCCCGTTGCAGGTATCTTGCAGCGTCATCACAAAACATTAACTCCATACACTATAGAAATTGATTTCATGAATCTTGCATCTGTTCTTGCAATGAAAAAAAAAAATGTATCAATAATACGGCTAGGTTTGTATCATTTCTCTGTATCTGTGACAAATTTTTTTTGTTCCATATCAAAGAAGTCATTCAATTGTTTTGAAAATCTTCACATCAGCAGAGCACGCGTGACTGGTTTTATTGCCACTCAGACTCTTTGCGTTCAAACGATTTTCTTTGCTTTCAAAGCGAAAACCAAAATTCCGCCAGCGAACTGTCGTCCCGTTCTCGCCGACAGCTTAGTTTTTGAAAGCGGAGTAATACCTTTAAATTATGTTTACGCAACTAAATTCCCGAAGGCTATATAAAATATTAGGCAGAAAGGTGTTGCATTTTATCTTTAACTACTAGATAAGTGTAAAAGCTCCCTAGATCTTCTTCACACGACATTTACTTCACTATTTGGCGCCTTTTAAGCAATTTTAAGAGAATGGGGAAATTTTCTATGCCACAAAAAATTATTATACGATCTAGACCGTTGACCTGAATTGTCACACGAAGCTTATTTTCTGCAACGATCCTCTTCAGCTATTAGGTTAATCCTAATAGCTGAAGGGGACCAAGTAGAGTGAAGTTGGCCTGATTGTCAGCGCTTGAGATTGTTTTCCTACTCGTTGCATGATAAATTTTTACGAATCAACAGGAAACACCTGATGTAATGTGACGACATGTTCAAAGATGTAGAAGTCCGCCGATCACGTAAAATTGTCATTATGTAATAAATAAAAGTTCTTCTTAACGAGCTTCCGATCCCCATGCTTGTCGGATATTCTCCACGTGCTATGTCTTACGGATCCGCATGGTTATCTGTCCATGATAGTACTTTTTGATCGTAACATCGATTTTTCGTAGACAGAGAGTTTTCCCGAAACAAAATTCCCATTTATTAACAATAACCTCCTCTATGTTGTTAGGAGAAAACAAAGCATCGTATAATTCTGCTGAGCCGTGTGGCGCAGCTGAGTTGCTAACTAGGTACACCATGTTAAGCCGAGTTTTTATGTAGAGAACGTACATAGTTCAAGCTAACATACTGCCAATATACGCTTAGTTAAACTCACAGCACTAAAATACACACAACAAGGAGACAATATAGTATTTTAGTGTTATGTTCCTTGGTAAATCAGGAGTTGTATTGATTCACAATAAGGCTACAATAACCAGGAATAACGGTATAAACTGTTAGTCGCCTAGTGACCCATTGGAAAACCATTGATTAATTGAAGAACATTTAATTACGGTGTAATATTCCAGAAAAGTTGTCACTGTATTATTTCTAAAGCGGATAGGTTTTTGTCAGCATAACAGTCGTAAGTTAATATATTCTTTCTATTAAAACGACGTGAATAAATGACAATGAAGGTGCTAATTTGTTTGAAACAGACTACTTTGGCCGTATTGTCTCACTGTTGTCCATGTTTCTTTTCTTTTCAAATTGTTATAGAACATCTGAAAATTCCAATAGGCTGCTAAAATATACAGCTGCCGAATAAATCAGGACGTTGCATATAAGTGCAACTTATTACCAGGAGAGTCTATATAAAACATTCTACTGGTCCTTTAAAGGGTCCAAATTGATCGCTCATTAATTTATAAATTAGTCTGGATTAAGCTTTCTAGTTTATTCTTTAGATGTTGCGCACCTTCAAAAGTGTGACGGTGATACGTTTTATTAACGATTCATGCAGATTAACATACCGTCGTTACTCAAGCACATTGTCTATTGGGGAAAAAAGCTCTTTCAAACTTTTCTACTAAATTTCTGAATGCTTGTCTAAAATGTCACTATATTACCCCTATTTATTTGTTGGTCGCGAACGCAGCAGCTTTTTCGCAAAGAGTATATTTGTCCCCGACTTATTGTATATACATGAAATTAAATCGCGCTTAAATTTTAAGTCTGTAAGCTGTTCTACGGGCTTTGCTGTTTACCAAGAATATTAGATTAAATATAGAAGTTTTCATTAAAAACTCCTCCTTACCACTTACCCACACTTATTGTTTATTTCTAATATACTTATGTACCGTAACGGCGCTGTCACGTGTGGAGAGCTACAATTGCAATACCGTCGTTAACCAATCTCAAGCCCTTTGAATTCGGGCACCTCATGAACTCTCCGAATTTAACAGGGAATCTCAGCATTTTGCCCGGCATTAAGAATCACCCAACCACAATAACCGATTTCTATGTATAACGATCACTAATGATAAAAAGTGGCGTCTGTACATCAGCATGAACCAGATATTGGAATGGCGGCTACGGGGAAGAAATGAAGGCCAGGTTTCAGCCAGATCTTCTTCCGCAAAAGACTACGGCTTGTGTTCAATGGGGCTGCGAGGACCTAATTCTGTGGGAATTGCTTCTTACGTATCAGAGGAGGCATCGAGTAAACAAAACTAAGAAAAAAAAGCCCGATGGATAACGTCAAGTTATCCTGCTCCATAACAGCGCAAAGCTCCACCAATAAACATCGTCAAAGCTGCCGTCCTGGATTTTGAGTAAAAGGCGTTGTTGCGCCCTCCATTTCCGTTGGACCTTGCGCGGGTAGGACTTGTTCATTCATTGAGCAGTCACCTTTATGGCGTTACTCTTGACAAGCATTAACAGTACAAAACATGACTGGAGAACCTGCTACCTTCTGGCGAGACGGTGTGCACCATCTGGTAGGAAAATCGGAGAAAATCATGAACACTAACAGAAAATACAGAACATCACAGTTCTTTGTTGCAGAAATAAAAACTATTTATAAAGATTTCGTTATCATACCTTTCAACCGTTTTAATTAGTCATCTGAGGGTTCAGCAATTTTTAATTTAAAAAAAATCAGCAATGAATCGTTAACGTACACGAATAACTATTGCCTCTAATTGAGTTCGCTGCCACCTTTATATCCAACTACTTACCTTACGTCCCATTTGTGCGCATTTAGCAAAGTACAAGTAGTTGATCTCTCGTTGTTCTAGGAACACAGTGAAACGGAAAAGGATATCGGAAATACCCTGTTCGCGACCTTGAAACAGAAAGAGGCTCAAGCAAATGACCGGATTTAATCTAGCCAAAAGGCGATGCAGGCCATGCAAGAGGCAAGCTACTGAGAAAATCAACTAATTGTGTCCTGTTTTATACTTCCGTTACGCATTACTTTAAATGGCTTATTCTCAGCGCGACACTAAGTGCGCCTACACCCTGATTTTAACATGAACTAATTCACTTGATTCTAATAGACGTGCAGCACAACGGGAAAAATGAACGGACCAGCTGAAAATTGGGCAAGCTCAGACTGCATTCGAGTGATGGTGCTTCGATCGACGAAGAAAGTGACTTAAGAAGAGTTGTCATAAGAGATACTCGGACAAGTTATAAGGTATATGGATAGTGGTGATCCACACGCTCGGGCGAAACACAGCCGTCCGAGTGGCAGAATTGGTTGATGCAACAGCAGCAGCAATCAGGACACAGAAGGCTCTGCGGAGGAGACCTTTAATTAACCTAAATAATTCTCGCTAGGGTCTTCGATTGTTTCGTCAGAAGTGAGTGTTTTTCCTCCTAACCATAGAAAATCGCGTGCTTGCTACAATTTCCTCTCCTGTTTGGTGCCAAAAGCAATATGCGTAGGCCACAACCAACGTTGCTATGATACATTTGGAAGGCGAAAATATGTTCCTCGATGTGTCTAGGAACACTGCTGCGTGAAACGAATTTCACCCGCTATACAAGCATGACAAACATGCTACCCTGAGCAATTGTTTTTATTATTTGTTGCCCGTACAATAACAATACAGATGGTAAAAAGGCAAATATATTTATACGTAAAATTTGTGATTACTACTGATATGAAACCAGATGGGGTCCGCCATTAGACCTGTATGATAGTGAACCACTACAGAACTCAATTTACGATTGAAGGCTATAATAATGGCCACTCCTTTCTTACACATAACATCCTGCTATTTTTTTTCTAACAGAACTTGAACCACGTTGAAACACGGGACAAATGCTTGAATTCGATGTAGTTCATGCTTTGCTCTTGTTAATCGTTGCCCATCATCGGTTTTTAATTGTCTCGTCTCTGTTTTTTCATTACCCTGTTTCGAATAACCGACTGCATTGTTATGGTCGTTCTGCTATCATCAATTATTGTTTTGCTGCCTTCCAGAGACGTGATAACATTGTTGTTCAATAATTCTCTTAGCCCGCTTTGCTACAGTTATCCTAATATGAGATTGTCCATTAATACTGTGAAGCTTCTGTCCTTTTAAAAGAATGCCTTTTCTTCTTACAACGGTTGTTTTATTGGCTTCAATCTCGTTTTTCTATTGCAAGTTATCAGCCATTTTTCTAACCGAAATTTTATGGAAGTATTAGGCATCTTGAAGATGAAAGCACCAAAAATTAATATGAAGAAGTCCGCAACCTAAAACGTAACGCAAAAGAAGTTCCGTAAACTTCTTTCGTTAAAGTTTTTGCACATGCAAAGGACGCGAACATACCGACGCTCGTAATCGATACCCAGCCGTGTCTAATGCGTTTGGTATCTCCGTCTTGGTCTTACGATTCTAGGCCTAGACGATAGGCCTTTAAGCTTGTCGAAGTTTATTCTCAGGGCCTTGTACAGTTAGGCTAAAGATGCTAGAGAATTCAATAAGCTGCAAAGCATGTAGTAAAGGGAAATCATCAATTCGGAAAGCTTTAATTATATTTGTTTGTTTTTGGCAAAAAACAAGTGCGTGTAGATATAAGATCGGTAAAGTTTTTCAATGCTCATTTCTTTGGTCTCATTGTAGCTATAAACAAGATACATTCGTAGAGCATAAATACGGAAATTGTTTAGAGGGTCCTAATCCAAATACCTCACTGGAATTGTAACAAAAAAGCCAAAGATTCATCAGTTTAGGTAGTGGCTAGCCAGTTTTGTGAGCTGGTACTTGTGATAACCGACGTCTATTGTAAAATAACAATTCGAACAAGGTTTTATTTTTCAATAAATGTAGCTACGTTTGTGACGCCTAGGATTTGAAATTAACCTCTTCGCCGTAATGATAAAGAACGATTGTTCCGGTAAAACAGGCCACAA
Source organism: Varroa destructor (assembly GCF_002443255.2). Taxonomy (NCBI): domain Eukaryota; kingdom Metazoa; phylum Arthropoda; class Arachnida; order Mesostigmata; family Varroidae; genus Varroa; species Varroa destructor. The sequence goes on from NW_019211454.1 coordinate 75,132,588, forward strand.
GTGCTGGATGTACTATTATACAGACATAAAGATGTGCCATATACTCCCAATAAACCGTTAAGCCAGATACCATTTATTGAACTTCGTATCCACGTTAATTCAAATATTTCAGATATTGAGCTTAATATTCCTCAAAATGTTGATTGTAGAAATAAACTTCAGCGTCTGATATCAATATATAACTTCAATATCTCAACTATCAATATATCTGCAGTCAGTACAGTTCCTCGCAAATCTTATTTTTGATAGGTGCGAATAAATTGCTTCTTTAACAACGTGGAAACCGCAATGGAAATTGCCAATGACGTCGGGGATCGTGCCGCTTGTTTTCATCTTGCCCGAAATCTTGAAGCACTCGACAAGCCCTCGGACGCTGTCCACTTCTTTTCCAAGGTTAGACTAGTGAGGTTCTAAAAATATTTTTATCTACGCTACATTATTAGAAAGCTGCGACCGTATAAATAGCGGTAATTTCTGAATGTAAGTTATTAAGGTCGTATTAAAATTGCATTGTTGACTTCTTGTCGTCTTCGGCTGATTCGAGAGATAGTGTCTTCGAGATTACCTAAAGCGAACACCAAAATAAATTTCTGGGTAATATCTACCTCTTATACAACAGAAGATATACAAAATCTTATAAGGAAGTAGTTTATGTGGCTATATATTTCTGCTTTTGGTGTTGGGTAATTCCTGCATTAATAATTGTCTATTTTATACAGAGTACGTACATTCACATAGTAGCAATATTATAATTATAGCCAAAATAACAAGAAGCATCTATAACACCTGGAAATACACCGCAGATGGAAATGAAAATGTAATAATGCAAACGATATACACACGCACCAAGTCCACTTTCTACTGCGGCATCATGCACGTATCCCACTTTACATATACTGGATGGACTTTTGTTTTTCCAGAAGTGATGATCTTAGTGAGACTTGCCGGATGAATACTTGCCCTGATGTATCTAACTTCATTCCTCTTCAGTGCTCAAAACGCTGACCTGGAGTGCTCTTTATAGCAGAGCTAGTAATAGGAAAAAAGCATTTGATACCCCACAAAACGATTCTCAGGAAGTCTTTCATATACGTGGAGGCACAGGAATTCCATTTCAACCAGCACTATCGACTTAGTAGTGCAATAACGGTGGGCGAATACGGCTACTAAATTTAGGGAACTGCGCATGAAGTAAAATGGTTTAGGTTGGGAACCAGGCATAGACACGGGATATGTTTTATGCTTTCTGGGTTCAGCGGTTTAAAGTAAGACTTTTGGGTAGTAAAGCAAAACGTAGGACTGGAAACAGATTTTATTTATCTATTATTGGTTTCAGGTCCTCCAATCAGTCAAGTTAAGTAGACTCTTTAACACGCTGTAGTTCTGAGTTTGGGTCTTTTTGCCCTTGGGAAAAACGATTTATGAGCTTAATCGCTTCGCTAGGGACAACCGCATCAAATATATGAGTTTATGTGGAGCATACGGCTTTTTCTTTGTATTCACAGCTCCGTATGGGGCGCGAGACAGTTAAAGTTTAGCGAAGAAATCTTTAATGGCTTAAGGAGCTTCAACATGCCAAATATGCTTGATCCAACTCATCTGTAATACCACGACAATGATACCCTTATACGTCAGCTGGAAAATCAGAAGATCACCTTGCTAGGTTAACAGAACCGCTTTGTAAAGGTTAAGAGGACTGAATAGGCTGTCGTTGGCGCACATGCGCTTTCTTCACTTAATAATTATAAGAGTTGCCTATAAAATTACATTCAAAAATCTGGTACTATAATTTACCGGAATAATTAATGATTTACATTTAAACGACCATAAAATGCTATTACGGAAAGCACTTAAGGATACTGAGGTATTTTATCAGTTATGTTATTATGCGAGATCGCGCCTCATATTGCTAATGATTGATGAAGAAGACACTTTCTGGCATAAAATACCGGACCAAATTTACTAACCAAAGGTCCCCGAGGTTTCGTTAACTACATCTCATCAGTCGTTCGTTGAAATGAACCGTCATCGACCACCACGTTTGGAATTTGGAAATGGTGAACTTTATTTTAAACGAAAGAAGAGAACACCTTTGATTAGATGCCCTTCGAAAACATCAAGCATGCCATCTCGAATGAACCACGATGGAAGTCGTTTTTCTTACACGTTACAGAGCTCCCTCATGCACTCTCCGTTTAGATTAGATCAGTATTCTGGGTTCGATATGGACGAATGGATTCAAGGGCGTGGACAGAATCAGGCTTGGAGTTAATATAAACAGTTTGGTTCTCTACAGGGCCACGAACTCGGCCCGACGATCCTTCTGAGGCAGGCTCCAACATTGTTGATGATTGTAGGCCATAACATCCGCTAATTGTGGGAGGATTTCATGAACATTCGATCATTTTTCGATCATGCTTGTACAGTTGCCACTTGTGAAGATATCAGCTTGAGAAACCTTCGTTCTTAACGTAGAAGCTTGTGTATATAACTTTACTACGCAGAAATTACAGCATGATTGAGTACGCTGTGCTTGGAAAAAGATCAGCGATGCCTCAGGGCTCCGTTTCAAACAAGCAATCTTCTAACCCTTGGTCAGGTCTAGTGGCCTACAGATAAGGGATGGGCCATTAAAAGAGACTCGTAAAGTAACGAGACTGTCGCGTAGGGCGTGACTGTATCGGACATGTATGTTCTTGGATATCGCCGGTTTTTATTGTACCCGAATTGACAATATTTACGCTGAAGTGAAATGCACAAGCGGTAAATGTATGGGTGATTTATACAGGATTGCACATTTATCGATTGATCTAGTGACTTTCACGATATTCGAAAAATGATTGCAGAGTAAATGAGAGTAGTTTACCATAAAAACAAAGTATACGGTTATAAATTAAATACAAATATTATATGAATATTTATGATACTCCGGCAATTGAGTCAGAATAAGTATATAAATATAATCCCCCAAATTAGCTGTTGTTAATATTATTTCTCTTAGGTATGAGTACTCAGGTGAATACCTATTGATGTAGCATGATCTTATCCATGTTATAGGGTATGTAGAAATTAATTGTAACATTTTACCTCATGCTTTAGGCAGGTGCAATTTCTAACGCCCTTCGAGTTTGTAAGGATAATGCTATGGACGACCAGCTTTTCTATTTGGCAATCCAGAGTCAAAATAGTCAAGATATGTTAGACGTCGCTACATACTTTGAGAATGAAGGCGAAAAACAACGCGCTGTCACACTCTATCAGGTAACACTGTATTATGTATGGGATAGTTACTGAGTGAGTGTAACCTAAAGACAATTCCCAAGTAAGAAAAAGCCTAATTATATTTACTGCAACAAATATTTATGTTTCTTATACAAATATATTGTATTTTATCCATATAAAAAGGCTAACCATCTTTAGAATAGGGGTAACGTCAAGTGACCTCCGTTTTATTTTGAGATCTTTCTCTTTTAACTTTTGCACATCCTGAAAATGGTCGTCTGTGGTGATAGTGTCTTCTTGAATTAGGTATTTTTTGCGGATGGCGTAGAGGCAATGTCATTGGGAACCAGATTTTCAATTCTAGGCCGTATGTACATAAACTGACGTGTTTGCGTATTTTTAGTTTTTTTTTTTTCTGCTGAAGACTATAAATAACGACACTTTTAGTTTTATTGGTTTGTTTAAGCAAGATAATAACGTTTTGGAAGTTCCTCACATGTCTGAGAACAACGTGTAATTGATCGTAGCTAAGCACAGGTACTTCGAAAAGGAGTAGAACGTCTTTTGTTGTTTGTTTTTGTGCTTTGTTAATTTTCACACCTGAGTATGACTCTAGTGGAAATCGACAGCGGTGTAGTGTGAGGCCGTTGTCTTATGAAAGACTGAGAGTGACACTCAAAAGCATGGCAATGTGGCCCTTGAATCTATAGGTGGTAAATTTTTCGGCAATAATATGACTGTATATATCATGAACGATCATTATTGTGTTGCTGCAAAGTTTAGGAGGATCCAAGTTCCTCATTAAGGTGATCAGCGGACCCTTTTGTAGTTGCAAGTTACGAAGAGGGAAGTTGTCGAAGAACTGTATTGCAAAGTATGTCGCGTTTGCCGTTGCTTGACCGAACGAATTATATTTGATAAGATTTCCGCCTGAAAATATTGTCTATAATCCTGTCCTCGTTTAATCGGCTATCATGTATTCCGGCTTGTCTTCATAGATGTGACCCTTCACTACAGGCCTCTTCGGTATCGGCACTGTTATCTCACTTGACTACTGAGCGAAAAGTTTATTTTTACTGCGTACACCATAGAGCGGCCAGCCTCGTCTAATAATGCGCCATTTGTCTCAGACGTGGGTGTTGTCAAACTAAGTAGATCTGCTAATTTTGAATTGTTTTCTATGGTACATACTGTATTATCTTTGACACGAATGGAAACTCCGAATTAGGAGTCCGAAATCTGGCTTCCGGGCACCAAAAGGACGGCGATGTCCGATGATGCTATTGCAATTATCATATTTCCGTGCCCGGGTACTTTGGCTAGCTTCAAATCGATCACGAAGAGTTCACCTACCCTTCCTGGAGTATCGGTGAGGATTATTGAGCCGCTGTATTTGATTAGACAACAAAAAAACATCAATCAAAATTCTCTTTCTCAGTCGTTTAAAATTTAATTCTCAAATCAAGTTAAATCTCATTCTGTTCATAATGTCGTGTTGGAGTCCCTGCAGAATTTTGTTTTCTTAAGGTTGATATTTATTATTATGAGCAGGTAAAATTGCTATATTTAACTTGAAAGTATTTAAGAACTTTATTGTGATGAATTTTAGCTATAGCGAGAGTCACGTTGCTCTTCGACAATCGGTTGTTGCGATGATGGCCTTAAGTTCCATCATTATTATTACTGGATTTTTGAGGAGGTTCTGTTTATTTAACAGATTGGTTACTTCTTTCGTCATCAACATAATTAGGAATAGATTTTGAACCTCGTGAGGCATTTGCGTTTACCCAACATTCTTTATAGATTTTTGCAAGTAGTCATCTTTGAGCAAACTTGTTTGAATGTAGCAGCTTACCCAACGATCTGCATGGATAGATACGCAAAAGTATATTTTTTAATAATAGGTACTCTAATTTGAAACTTCTAGTCGTTCCTTATGTTTGACCCACCTATAGAATTTCGGTCCGTCGGCGTAGACCAAAGTTTTTGCAAGGTTATCCTATTTGCAAGAAGCCATGAATAATAACAACAACATTATTTGTCCTTTTTTTTTTCGATATATTGTGCAGACGCGTTTTTCATGCGAAAAAAGTACTTGTTAGTTCTGAGATAGATGTAGATGCAGTCGCTTTATGGGCAGATATCATGCACGAATCGTTCAATGTCGACCGTCGCCATGATGTTCGATCTCCTCTGCCTTAGAAGTAGCTTTTCCGCGTTCCTTAAATTAATATACCGTAATAGATTTAATTGCAATCGATGGTCTTCAGAAATTAGACACTGTATGTTACGACCCACTAAAGCCTAAGCGCATGATGTTTATGCTATTTGTTCTCTTTGTAACCTACCAAACCTTTTCTCTACACAGAAGGTCGTAGGTGTAGCGGAATATGTGGCTCGGTTAACTCTTTAAGCAATTCCCATCTTTTAGGACAGATCAGACAAAGTGAATCAGTTGTATGATACAGGCCACGACTAAACGTAAAATTCTGGATCTGGATTAGAGACTTTCACACTCGTAGTTGAGGTTTGGTGTCTTCATTGAGCCACAGTAGAAAATGAACATGCGCTGGTCATCTTTTTTCGTATTTTATGACTGCCAAATAAGCAACAATGTCGCCGAATTTTTTTTATATGTTATTTTATAAAAAGGTTTTTTTTTTTTTTTTTAGTTAAAACACTGTTTCAGTTAAATGTGGTTGCTTTTCTAGTCGTTAATCTTCAGTAAAGTGGCTTACATTTTGCTTAAGTGGCTTACAGGGCGCATTGGCCATCGCCGTCAGGTATAGCGACGCATTTTCATAAGTGTCAATGTATCTGCGTAGATGCCATGATCCGCTTGTGAACGAAAGTGAAGCGCTTACTAACGTCTGCGAATTTACATAGTTAATCATAGAAATTTTCGGTTATTTTGAATATCGGATATATTTTCAGACCTAATCTTTGCAGCCATACCAATGAAAGAAACTGGAAATATGATTGAATCGACCTTTGCAATGTCGATGCACATATCGAATCGAGATTGATAATCCAAAAATGATCTGCAAATCGCTCGTCTGTCGATTTGGTCACTTTGTTTACGGGGATTATCTTGGTACCATAGGAAATGTGTCATAGTATTACACTTGATTCTGTTGCATTTTGAATAATCCTACCTCGTTGCTGCACTGTGCGCTTGTTCGTACTCGTCTAGTCGTGATCGATCGGGATCAGTAAGGATATGAGCTCATGATATACATTTTGACTGTTTTTAGATAGCGTAAGAAATGTGTCTCCAAAGTACCCTTGTAAGTCTTCAACGATGGCACAAACTTTCTGGATGATTTAGAAGGTACAGATGGTGTGCAATGCTGGATTTAAATAAATAGAGTAGAGTTCACCAGCTTTTCGATGATGATACAAATTGAATCTTGTAACTTATGGATTGCATTGTTGGCTGACCTAGGTAACAGACAGTACCAGGCATTTAGGGAACCGCTGGCTCGAGTAATTCGAAAACATTTAAAAATTAGGCAAAATTGACCCACAGTTATATGCTAAATTTTCTAAATACAAGGTCTATAGAAAGCGCACCTTCAAAAATTTCTCTGGTACTAATGGGTAAAGGCGCAAATTTAAGGAAAAAAAGACTTGTTTTATCTTGTTCTCCAATACAACGCATGCAGTATCAAGAAAGACATCATTACGTTTTGCCTTTACTGCATAAGAATAAATTTAGTTGTAGGGAATGCGCGTTGTGTAATCTACGTAAAAACATCTAAAAAAAAAACCTTACAAAATTAAAGAACCCTATGTATTACGTTACATAGCCTATGTGCACATAACGAAAGAGCATATATATAATATTACTGCTACCACTAGTGAAAGCATTCGATATTTTAGTATAGCCAATTAATTCTAAACGAAGGTGTTTTTTTGTTTAACAGAAGGCCGGTTGGCTAGAGAAGGCGCGTGAGTTATCTGGAGATTCAAGAGTCAGTATAGGTGAGGAACTTCTTGGTCAAGTAGCACAAGAGATCTCAGCCTCAAGCGATGCTGCTGAAGTGCAAACCGCAATAAGACGCCTCATCGATATGGGGCTCACGGATCAAGCCGTGGAAATTCTTGCACTCAACGCGCAGGCCGAGGCTGCAATGGATCTCTGTGCACAATACGATGTGGAACTCAGTGAGCCTCTTGCTGACAAAATGCTAAAGGGTGTCTACGGTGATGCTCGGAGAAGACTATTGATCAAAATAGCTGATTTCTGCCTAAAACAGAAAAGCTTTTACTTAGCTGCAAAAAAGTATACCGAGGCCGGAGATAAGCATAGCGCTATGCGTTCTTTAATTTTAAGTCAAGACACAGATAAGGTGGGTCTAAGTAAATGAGCATTGGCTCAAAACTTCATTAGTTTATATGACTTATTTCTGTTCTCAGTGAAATATATATGCTATGAAAATCTGACATAGCCTAATGTACTATAGACTGTACTAAGCTGCTACGTTGGAACATATTCACATTTAATTAAATTCGTTTACCAAAGTAAAGTATTGTTTTAACATATATCAATGAAAGGCTAGTAATATTTCAATAATATAAATAGAACATTGCACCTGCCTTTTCAGGTCATACTACTTGCTCAGGCATTAGAAGATCCCGAAATATATATCCAAGCCGCGAGCTATCTGCAAACGCTCAACTGGCGGGCCCAACCGGCTATAATGCGACACATCATCGAGTACTATTCGGCAGCCGGCGACCTCGAAATGTTAGGGAACTTTTATGAAAATTGCGCGGTCTCCGAGATTGTGGAGTACCGAAACTATGAAACAGCACTAAGCGCCCTAAATGAAGCTTACAGAGTCCTTAAGGATGCTCCGATCGGTGAGTATGTTCTTGCTTCTGCTATTAACAGTTAAGCTGAATAATACAAAGATACTATTACGAAATGCAACACAATTTTTTTTACGATACTTATAAACACAAACAGTCGTAAACACAAACCCTCTTTAGGAAATCGTTAATCTATGCTTTACTGAAGTTGGCCAATACGCACATTGTCGGTTCGTCCTCTAGTGTCAAGGACTAGGAATAAAGCTCTCCACTTCCTTTCAGTGGCACAAAGCTGCAATACATGCAGTGGTTTATAAGCAGGCCTATATATTCCAGAAGATCTATAACAATATAAAATAAATATAACTGAATTTGCAGAAAAGACAAGTTAGTTGATGTTTTTAACATTTTAGGTACTGCCTCGAGTAGCAAAATAGACGGTTTGAGACAGAAGATTAAGAACGTGCAGCAATTCCTCAAACTGAAAAAGGTATATGCGGACGGCGAATTACGAGAAGCTTTGGAGAAAGCCCAACAAATGATTAAAGAAAATAATGTGATCGTTCGCAAAGGTGACATTTACGGATTCATCATAGAGCACTACGTCGACAATGGCCAAATGAGGTACGTCGCTCATTACGTACTATCTAAAATTAAGCTTGCCAGACAGAACCCTAGTTCAAGTAGTCAAGTGGATAGAGGGCCATGTGCTGGCTGTAGTGCCTGAAAAAGAATAGGCCGTTCTGTTGACAGGAAAGAAAGTAAAGGCTTTTGGATATCCACTGAGGACATAAAATTGCTATTGAGTTCAAGTTTATAAGTCAAGTTCCTGCAAGTTATTCTACGCTGATTTATGACCTTCTTAGTGTTGTGGACAGGAACCAAGAGGTTACTCACGATCGTGCCCGGCTCGTGTTGAAACAGAACAAATATCATTAGCTTGCTACTGTGTTTGACCCTCTCATACTTCATATGCGGAGCATTGTGGAAAAAAGCCCTCAGCGAGGTAAAGAGCACACAGCTTCTACTTACAATCAGGATGTATCTAACGCGCAACCCGATTGCAATAGCGGAAGCACTATGCGTTCTAATATCACTTGTCTTATAGAAACACTTACTAAAAGGGGGAAAACTTCTGTGTGAGCACTTTGCTTTGCGGATTGAAGCAGAAACTTTTAAGCCACAGCAAGAGGAATGCAGATACGCCGCGGGCACTGACGCCGGCGGCCAGTGGATTCAGAATAATAGTACCTTGGCTCAAAAAAAATCAACAGCAAAGTTACATACCGCACGAAACCTAACATTCTTAAAAGTTCTTGTGCAATTGCCAAGCCAATATATTATCCGTGCAGTGTGGGGGGGATCGACAGCTCAAACCATGCTGTGCTAACCCTCTAAGAGTTAGACGGAAGGGACCGAACAGTAGAGAAAATCTCCACAAGAGAGCTCATGGGGGCATTATAGCCTTTATGGCGGAGAATAAGAAGTAGGTCGCGGCAGGTGTCTGACACGAACCGCTGCACAAGCATACGTACATAGAGCCAGGCGCAAATAATATAATGAGGAATTAGCATAATTAATATAAAGATCTATTCTAGTCTGTCAGAAGACGGCGCATAAGAATAGATCCTTCAGAACGAATCTATAATATCAATTTTGGGTTGGTGAATATCTTAGATTAGACTAGTGAGTATCTTACTCATGAAGGTCGTTGTCCACTATGAATTTTCCCTTCGAAAAAGAACATTTTAACCAAGTTTAGGTAAAAAATCAATAAGTTTATAGGTAGTCATATGTGGAAAATTACGAATAAACTTTGACGATTATTTTGAAATGCAATGTTTTCATTTAGCCCTCACCAACCTTAACATAGCGTAGAGAATAAAACTCATATTTGTAATGGTAACCTATATGTTTTTTGACTGAATTTCGAACAGGACCGCGTTGCGAAAATTAGAGGAGATGGAAGCCGATTGCGGGGGTAGCGCGAACACGTATCTTGATGAACAAACCCTCGCCAAGATTTTCGCCTCTACTGGAGGGGGTTTCTCTGATTTAAACGGGACCCCCGAAGCCAGCGAGAGTATAGCAGCAAAACAGAATGGGAGTGTGAAACATGCCGATCAACAGGAGATATGGACGGCTCAGTAACAACTTATTGATTGGCACGACAGCTATATCACCGCCAATTGAATTACATATCATTATTGGGGCATAGACTTGTAGTAGAGAACAGCAATCCTGTTTACTCATTGAAAACAAGAAAAAATGTGCAAAAAAGCGTATTATGTTTATTTAATTTTTTTTTATTAACATCTTTCGCGATTCCTTTATTAATTAAATAGTGAAGTTCCGTTTCCTTTACAATTTACCTTTAATGCGTGCTAGTAATACGAAGGTTGTAAGACTTGATAGTAGAAGCCGTTGTACCTCACCAGCTATTGTTCCCTGGAAGATGCTTTATTTTTCAAACCTTAACACGCGCATAGATTGAGCGTATAAATACTTACAGCTGCAAGGTTTTGTAGAAGTAGCCTGGTTATCAGTAGGTCACATTGTCACCAAAACTATATTAGAATTACGCATTATAAGAGAGGAGTTTTATCTTTTTATTGCTGACAGAAATATATTCTCGTTTCAAAAAAATTCACACACTGATTTTATTGTATATTTAAGCTGACTATATACTAAGCGCTTGAACTACGAGGTCTAACTGCGGTTGACTTACAACCAAATGCCATATAAATTTTCATGGCATTTTACATTATATGTCAAAATAAATTAAAAAATTCTAGATGTTTACAGAATTGAAAAACATCATATGCTCCATTGTAAACACTTTATAAATGAAATAAGTCTACAGCTGAGTATATATACGAAAACAACACCTCAATGTCGTTCTGCGATCTATGAATGTCACATATGCGAAAAGCTTGAATAGTTTTTAACTTTTTGTAAGTTCTCTCAAACGAGACAGGACAAAGCTCAACAATAGTCATCTGCAAACAAAGCTTGAAAGCTTTCGAAAAAGTGTATAATTTTTCAGATTGTTGCTGTAAATCACTTTCATTGTAATGATGAGATTCACGAGAAAAACATTGATCCGATCTTCACTGTCGGCACCTTCCTTATTGTAGCGGTTGATGATATAACCATAGTTGATGAATGGCTTTTGGCACTGCTACCCATGCATATTTTCACCCCTTAAAGCTTAGCCTAGATGTATTATGTGGGATCTAATTCAGATAATGGCAATGGCAATTTCAATATAAAATATTTGCATTTTAAAGCTGTTTTGCTATTAAAAATGAATACAAACAAGTAACAGAATTGATTTTGTTGAATCAATAAACCAACACTACGAAAAACAATATCGACTTTTAACTTCCTTATCCCTGTAACCTCCTTGAAAGCAAACAACTACGTATGTACGAATTTAAACCATCCCTATCATTTGATTGCCTAGGCAGTATTACGTTATTGGCTTTAACCCAGAAATGGTTTTCTGTGGTAATTTCTAGGCGTCAGATTGAATACAGGGTTTTTGATAATAAAGAAAATTTATGTGAAAGGATAGTTAGAGATTTTAAATAATTCTAATCAGTAAGCAACCAATTTATTCATAAAAAAAAAATGTTACTTGAAAGAGATCAACGCAAACAAGTATCTCCGATTAGATTTCTTTCATTAGACGTCTTCATAGCCGCGTTCCGCTAAAGTCTATATTAATGCAGCATGCAATCCATCGTTTTTTTTTATTTTTAGTCATTTAGTGAGCTACGTCGCTAGTGAACGACCAGTGTCTTTGTAAAATGAAAAACTTTATTATATACGGTTAAAGGACTTATACATCAGTTTACAACTTTTGCAAGAGGATTTCTGCTCCCTTGCTATCCTTCTGTTGAGCAATTTCACACTTGTCCTTCGCAAGGACATTCTTTGCCCACTCCTGCACTTCAGGATCTTTCACCTCTATCAAGCTAATGCACAGAAAGGCTCCGCGGTTGCACTTCCACCAAGAGCGGATTACATCTGCTCCAAGCTCCTCTTTAACAAGAAGAGAAAGCTCCGCTTTATCTTTGTTTTTGTCGTTTAAAAGAAGCTTTTTGATGAAAAAATTACCATGTTTACTCTCAATGATATGATTGGTATCCTTCTCATAAGGCTTCTTGAGTAAATTAACTACGCGAGACATAGCTTTGAGCCGAAGTTCCTGCTCCATCGCGAGAATGATGTCCCTGACTGCTACAGAAGTTTCTCCCGCATCGATAAGCTCCTCAAGGTGATCACAAATGGTTTCGATGAGAGGCTGCTGTGCAAGTCGACGTAATTCTCTGCGCCGAATCTCGGGTTCCTTCTTCGAGCTTTCGTTCTTATCCCCCTGTTTTAAAAGTTCGATTGTGTCCGGGCTGATAGTGTGTGGGTCTCGACCAACCATGAGGTACACAAGCACTTTAGAGCCAAATTTATCTTTGAGAAGGTCCGCGCAATTCTTCATTAACTCGACGATAATTGATTGATTGAGCATAACAGTATCGTCAACGGCATCAAAGAGCCCCATCAACACCTAAGAAAACAAAATATTGATAAAATCACTAGTAAAACGAAAGCTTTTCACTGACACAGTTTCATCAGCAGTATTATATCTGTGCTAAAGTTTTCTAGAATGCCACTGACTCTCAGTTTCCACTCCCAGTATACTGAATTACCCAGGATCTTCACCGTGAAGTTTTGCTATGGGGGGTCATCTAAGAGACGAACCAGTACATAATAGGGCCCACGAATAAGCCGCGAAATCCCCTAAAATTGTGGAGTGTCAGCCCCAGTGTAAAATGCTTTTATTGCAGGATGTTGCCAATTGGGTCTACTGCATCAGTAAGATATGGAATCATACTATGAAATTCTTATAAGTGATGAGACATGCGAGACGTTCGTTTGTTATAGTTTTGTTATTATGAATACGACCGGTTGTTGTTTAGTTAGTTAGAGCCGATCCTCTTTGCACACATAAGGTCGCTATCCTATGAAGTACGGTAAAAAAAAAAGGGAATTTCTATATGAAAAATCCTTTTATATTTCAGCGCGAGTTGAACTCATGCCGCACTGTACAGTGCACTCTACCGACTAAACCATTCCACTCGGTTACACTGTACCAGTCATCAAATAAACTCATTCGAACGTACCAAAAACTAAGTTCTCTACGGCTACAACAATTCTACAGACTAACTAATTTTATAAAGTGTTTAACCTCTTTCCGCTTCCGTGCCAATTATACCACTTAATCGGGCGGAGTAAAATTTGGTAAAATAAAAAAAAACGCTAGGTTTTCTTCAAAATTCTGATGTTAACTTAAAAGCGTAATCTAAGATGAGTAAAGTTAAAAATATTTATTATATATATCCATAAAATTATGTAAACTATCTTATAAATACCGTAAGTAAAAAATACCCTTGCTGATACGAATACGTTAATAACGCTTTCAGCACCTTAAAGTAATCTAAATAATTTTCAAACCAAATCAGTTTCGAAAAGAAGTGAAATTACGCCTATCGTCCAGACACGTCCACTTTAATTTCCATTTTGCATGACTGTAGCAATAAATGCCGAAAGCTTTCAACTGGAAACAAAGGCTGGCATAAGCCTTGAGTTCATTCTAATGAGCAAAACAGCCATTTTTGTTAGATTTGTGATCGGCGAGATAAATACTGTTGGCCACTATATATTCCAAGTAAAAAGGCCACTTCTATAAACTGCAAACAACGACTACCCGCCAACCACCGTGAAGATGAACAATTTATTATATTGGTACGATTGATTCAGCCTTGTGCCCCTGTCCCACGTACCTTGTGCCCCTGGTCATCGGTAGCGATTTTCATGACGTAAGGCTTGAAACTTTTTGCAATCGCTTTTCTTTCCTTGGCAGTTGAATGCCATAAGCTCTGAAGCGCCACCTGCATACCTTCTTTTGTATGAAGTATTTCCACAAGTATGTGCTGTATTTGACGGATCATATCTAGCCGTTCGGTGTTATCAACAAGAACCTCAAATAACTGGTACAATAGCAGGTGATATAGACCATACTTAACGACGCCTTTATCCGTCAACTTAAGAAGCATGTCCTGCAACAAACAGAAAACGGTAGCGTTTGAGCAATATAATTAACTTATTTATAATTGCTTCTAAAACAAAAAATGCAACTTGAAATGGTATTAAATTTAATCACTTTCCTACATTTTATCTATTTTCAGAAATATTTATAATTATGCGCAACACGTCATAGTTATACATAAAAGGTTTAAAACTTGCGACAACAGGCTTCAAAAATAACAAAAGTAAGTTTATTTATATCCTAAAAGACCGTTAGCATTTGGTTAGTGTCCATGATGTTTGCTAATGCTGAAACATAATATAGCTGACACTGCTGCACCAAGTTCATCTCTGGACACAGACTTAAGCTGTTTTCAGGCAAAACGTATATTCATAGAATATCCGCATACTAACGGTGTGTGAGATCATTTGCTGAATATAGGTCTCTTTTCTGACAGAGCAATGGTGTGTAAAACGAAGTTAGATAGATAATTATTCCAGTACATCGGGCTTTATTTTTCTTAGTTTGATTCTGACAGTGGAAGTGTTAATGAGTTTGATGTCGTACTAGAACATAACGCTGTCTTGATTATGTCAGTCCTTTTAGACAGTATAGTCTGAGACTGCGCACAAAGTCTGAATGACGATCGCTTAGTATTTCGCTCTATCTGACAAAAAAAAGTATCCTTCAGGCGCATGTGATCATATTAACGAAAGCTTTTAAATTCAACTTCCATTGATAATAAAAAAAATGTTTACTTAAAAATCGGGAGCCTTTCTTCATCAAGCCCGAATTATGGTTAAGACACGGTAAAGGTTGTGGCATCTCGAGAATTTTCCTTCCTAAGTTTTGAGCTAGTTAAACTAGTTATCAAGCATTTACTAGCATCTTGAATACTGCTACGATCTTGGCCACAATACGGTCTTCCTGCGTCACGAATTATTTGACATATTTTTGCAACGACTCTGCAACGAGGGCAGTATTTTGTCATTCTGAGCATGGTTTATCTTCATGGTTGAAACTAGCCCCCATCTAACTAATTAAGTTCTCAACGATTTCGCACTGCCTTGAAAACTGCTTGAGTTTGCTCAGTTAACTCCCGTCTGAGTCCATTACACCTTTTAGGAAAATTGACGAGGCTCCTGTTAGCCAAACGCTACTACACGTCTGCACTTGAAACTTCACACCGAAGGTGAGCGTAGTTTTTTGCAACTGTCTAGTCTTCTGAAAAACGCTTCTCTTATCGACATAATTACTAGGACATGCCTATACTGGCAACGTGTAGAGCATTCTAATACTTTGACTGGTATTTGTAACAATCAACACTTGTCAGGTACAATACTCTTTAAGCTTAAAAATAGATAAATGCAAAATACACCAACAAATGCATATATGTAATCCCTTTGCGTACGAACCTTAAATTCTGCAAGCATTTTCTCACTGGCAGTTTTCTCGGTACACTTTTCGTAGGCCGCTTTAAACGTGGTTGCGTCTTCACTTTTGAAATACGTTAGCTGTCTTGAGTAAAATTCTTGTGCCATTTCCGCCCGCCTTTTTGTATTACAAAAGTCATTATACAAAGCGGATATGATGTTTGCGGCCTCTTTATGAAGAAATAACTCTACAACACGTGTCTGAACCGCTTTGTAGATAGCTTCTTTATGACACTGGCGACCATGGCGCAAAAATGCCAAAATAACATTTTTAGCATATTTGCATTTGGCATAATGAATAATCTTTTGTTGTAGTTCCTCAAAAATGGAGTTCTTAATCTCGTGACTGCCGTTTGAATATAGGCATTCTACGACACGCGAGGTGTCATGCGCCTCGATGATGTTGGTGATTCTACCTTTAAGCAACTGATGTAACTCATCGGCAATTTTATATTTCTCCTCCGAACGTACGTCGGACCGACGGAGCTTCTCCCAAAGCTTCTTCGCATCCAACTGCAGTTGATAGAATTTATTGTCTTGTTGACGACGTATCTGAAAATAACGATTTTGTTTATATCGTACCAATACAAAATATTAACAATAATAACAATATGCAGACACCGTCTGTACAAATGGTCAAAACAACCTCATTGATTTTTAGAAAATCTCTCATTAACTTAGATAAAGGTTGCATAATCTATTAGAATTTGCCAAATAAAAATGACTCGTTTACCTTTTTTCGCTCTTTTCGCTTCACCTCAAACAATTTGCGCTTATTGACATCCTTTTCCTTGCTTGCGGTTACACGTTTGTATTTTTTACCCATATACCCCGTGTTAAACGGTTTTTGTTTTTTGAACATTATTGCTTGCTTGACACCATCCATCTTGGCCACTTTAACTGGAGGGGCATCATTCTCATCTGTGGTGCGGCTCTTCGCTTTTCGAGGCATTAGGACTTTCCCTGTTTTCCCACTATGCGCCGATTGCTAATGTTTATATCACAAAAAACACCAGAGAACATCACTAATTAAATGGCCGTACAATTTGTTACCATGCCAACGAAATCAGATATTTTAAATATTTAATGCCGTTTGAAGAGGAAATAACAAAATTATGGTACAAATCTGACTTTTAGAGATAACTGCTTACGTTTTGCAAAGATTTCTTTGTCTTAATTTTTCCTTCGTCGTCCATTCACCTTGTTCAGGGATTATTCAGACTAAAAAGAGTACACCGTAAATCACAAGAATTTTATGAGAATATTTAAAAAGACAACCAAGAGAATAAGTAGAAGTCGAGAACGTATAATTGTCAAAACCAAATCTTGTAAAGCTTGTTATTATTATTAACCGATGTATTAACACAGTAATTTACGTAGAATAGATGTTTAAAAAATACTGTATGATGGCTGCACCTCGTACCTCAGAACGCGAACCCGACTTGCACACGTGCAGTTGGTAGTGGACAATTTGTTTACAAACAGAACACCGTACGCAAGCCTTTGTTTGAATAGAATTTCAAGTCCATATATCATAGCTTACGTACTGTGCCAGTTACACACTTTTATATATTAGATACAACTATTGCACCGTGATGACCTCATTACGCAGATTTTAGGCAGGCTTGCCTAGTTTTCTGACATGCTGCGAAACGGGACGGGACCATAAACTGTCTGCTACTGGTGGCGCGATATTTAAATTATGGAACGTCTAGATCAGCTGCTAGGTTTGCCTTGGCAATGTCATTGAAAATATGAGGAAAATGTGGCAGATTCGATTAACGAGTCTTGTTTAAATGAGGCTGCTAGAAAGATGAGATGCAAAATATTCCTGAGGTATTTGAAATGTATATGTATGTAATTGTATAAATGGACTCCTAAAAATAAGTTGTGGCCGTGAATGTGTCAGCTAATGAGAACAATCATTAGGGTAGGTGAAAGTGCATATAGTATATTTATATTAAAAAAATTCTGGCTGTACATAGTTTTATTCTCTTCTTTATGGAAAGCGGGTAATTAGATCTAGGTAATTCGCATAGAATATATATATATATATACTTAATTTTTCCTTCGAAAGCACTACCGACGAAGCAAGGAAGGTCCACAGGAAGGCCAGCTGCGCGAATTTTTTTGCTTTTTTAAAAACTTTTAAACGTCAGCTTAAAACTTAAAACGTTAGCTGTACCGCCGCATTAGTTTTCCTTTAACACATATTTACTCTAATTAAAATTCAACTTGTTGTACAGTAAAAAGTTAATAATCAGTAGACATTTCGCAAAAATAGGCAAATCAGTCTTCTCTTTTATTTATGTAAATTCGTGCAATATATCATAACATCGGTGTGTGGTTAAATATATATTATATATATATATTTTTTTTTTGGTAAAGTATACTTTTAATTAGTAGGCAACGAGTTACAGTGCCAAACACATTGTTGCGTGATGATTTATGTGTTACAACAGTATTTACACAATGGCCGATTAAACGTGCAGGGGAACAGAGGTTGGCTCGGGGTTTCCTTGCATCTCATGTAACGATAGGTATGAACGTCAGTACAACAACCAAATTGTTTGCTCAATAAGTAACATGAATGTTATAACTTTAAGATGTGGGCCCTTTATCGTACTGCACGCGTGGTAGGTGGCGTTTGCCTTTTTCTGACAGCATATTTGTGTTTGGCGTTCTACAACTTCGAAGGAGATGTCGAACGGCTTCGAGCAAGACACATGACTTACGTAATGCGGCCAGAATTGAAACCATTGGTCTACACTAAAGGCTTGAAGCCTGCAGACATTGCAGGACAAAAAAATGGCGTTGTAAAAGATATTGAAAGTCAACAATCTCCTCCCGCGGTAAGTTTTCTACAACTGAACACTGCCTTTTATGTTGGTAAAAATATCATTGGTATCAATTAAGTAATAAAGACAATAATACTTGTTTATCACCTGTTTCTCTAACAGGTGGCTCGAAGGCAGCCAGTACTTCCTGGTAATCTATCAGCTCCTCATTTGTTGCACCTTCGGGTAGAATATATAGTTAAATCGTCATTGCTGTCATCGATCGTTTTTGAAAATCTACATGATCCTTACGAGGCGGACCACGTTTTACGTGACTATGAAAGTAAACTTATTAAAGCTCGTGGTAAACAGGTAAGATTACTGAATTCAAGACTCCAGATATGCCATTCTGGTATTTTGTAGAAATATAGCTACCTTTATTGAAAATATAAGGCCTACGTTCTCTATATCTCTGGCCAGAAAAGCTGATTCAAGTCTGGCAAAGCGACATAACTATGCATGCATGAAGTAACAGAAGATTAAGTAAATATTATAGTTCCGCACAAAACGATCTAAAGACACTTTAAAGTTGAGAAAACAGATTTACTTAAAAAAATATGAGTATTCTCAAGTTTTTTTTTAAACTTGGCTGTTAGTGTACCTAAAGTACATTTTAAGCTGAATTTAGCAAACGTCAGCATTGTAGTTTTTACTGCACTACCATATACGACTTCGGTATATTTTTTTAAGCATTTGTTCCATTGAGGTTTTTGCTGACTATATCAAACAAAAAGATTGAAGATTTTAGTGATATTTGGGTGGAAATCCGACTCAAAAACAACAGTATAGTAGAAACAATATATCGACTTCATGTGCCAAGTGGTAGTGGTACTTCTTTGAACAACAAATTTCGAAGATACTGCGTACTTTGTTTCGGCTAATTTTTACAATGGCCATAAATCAGAAGCGTTGCTAAGCCTGTACTTACACTAATAGCAACCTTGACTGCATTGCGTACAGATTTACAATTACGATGAGCTACCTACCCACTCATTGTAATTATTGTAAAGATAGTGATTTACAAAAAGGTGGAATAGATAAATGTCTCTACGTTTCGATATGCTTAGCTATACTTCCTATTACTAGACATACACACAAAGCTATCACACGTAGTATTGTAACAATGGACATTTTATCGTGAGTATATTTGGTTATATAAATCGTACAATAAGAACGCCCTCTGGAGTACGGCGGTATCTCGCGCGATATGATAAGCCGAATCTATCATATCCACAAAAATTGAGACCAGGACATTCGTACTCAAGTCATTAAATGAAAAAAAGAATAGTTTGATAGATCCGAAAGGATGCTCTGGAAAAAACAAAGACAAGGATAACATCAACAAACGCTATTAGCAATTACTTCGTTAGGGAAATCAAATCTTTAAAGTTCCCGAAAAAAACATTTCTATAACCTGTCTGAAATAAATGTTTGCAAAACAGGACTTACACTTGATTAATTGCAACGACCTATTGCGCATGATAATCATTAGGCGGACCATATGGATGCAAACAAATGGAAACTTGCAGAATCTTGGGTACAGCCTCAACACGGAATAGTTCCCCATCGAGTACCAGGTAACCTTGGTGAAGTGTTACGTGAGCTAAGCACAGCGGACATTCTGACGGCTGATATCGCTACCAAGGGTACCCAGTTAAAGCTTCTTCTCACCCTACGGGGTGGGCAACAAGCACTCTTCAAACCAATGTTGTTAGTATACAACACATTTACATTTACTCTCACTCGCTTTTTCTAAAAATTAATGATAATTGTTAGTATATTTCTATTCAACATATGCCACTTTTTAAGTACTTGTGATACCAAAAACGCTCAATAACTGTGGGCATCCTTTTACAGTACTGGTCCTTAACCCTGAAGTGCTTCATTTTTCACTAAACATAGATTAGTTGACACTTTAGACCTTCTACCTTCAGAGTATTGTTTTCCCGTTTCTTGTTCTTTTATATCTCGTTCCTAATATCGACCTGTTGGCGGCCTTAAAATCGACTCCAAGAAACTAATCGGTTATTGAAACTCTTTCACTCCGTATGTGAATCGATGAAAACGCGGTTGGGATCAGGCAAAAACAATGTTATCTTTCACCGTGAACTGTTTAAATAAATTGTGTGATGTAGGAAATTCCGAAACATTTAGATTTAAAGCTTCTTACTTATTTCAAAATTAAGTACAAAAGAGCTACTCACAAAAAGGCGTTTTCAAGATTTTTGTGAAATTATTTTTACAATTTAGCAGTATATAAAACTTAAATTCATTCAAATAAAAAAGAAAGGTTATTTAATTGTTAAAAAAGGTTGAAGACAATTCTATACTGTTTACAAACAAATAGATATGTTACGAGAAACGCTTTTTCAAACAGATTCCTTATTAGAACGATTATAAGAGAATCATTGCTTTGTTCACTTGGTTACTAATACAATTCGCGGCACTGAAAATCTTAGAAAGGGCTGACATAAAGATATCGTTCCAATTTGTCATGAACTTTCTTTAGTAATAGATGCGTGAGGTTCATATCATAAGAAATAACTCTGATTTAGACGGTTTTCAAGAGGGCACCAAATCCTTTAAGTCAACTAAGCGGATCGTGATGCTTAAAGCATTCGCCAAACCATGCATTTACTCGGTAAAGGTAATTTTTACCAGGGATGGATATCAAAAAGCCATATATGTTAATGCTTTCGTACCCCTAGAGAATAATTTTTAACATCATGTCAGCGAATAATCAGAAACACGTACATATTAAAACATTAAGAATGAGCCTTATTACCTACAGTTATCCGCGGACTCACATAATCCGCGACGGACCATTTGCGGGATCGGACCGACATAATGGAGAAATCGTAGCTTTTCACCTCGCAGGATTACTTGGGATGCATCGAACACCAATTGTCGCTGGGAGACGAATCAGCCTTGATGAGATCCGAGGGAAAAGCACACCTGCACTCAATACTACTTTTTATAAAGAAGGTACGCATGTTTACGTTGTATACTTTTATGCACTTCATATTTATTTCCGGTCACGCTCAAAATAATGTTATTCTATCAATAAACAGGTATTTTGTAATCAAATATTTAAACACATATTGTTACTGCAACTATTGCTAGCAGAAATAGTTTTTCTTCTTATAGAATGCCTAATGGCGGTTCCATATGTCAGACTTGAAACATTTACTTTTAGTAATGTTAGTAGTATTAACATAGCTATCACGAATATGTAGTGCTGTAGCGATGCGCGGTGACGTTGTTGTCTCGAAATCTGAAAGACACTCGCTCAGTGATCTGAAAGATCTGAAAGAGTCCCGCCAAAGGTGAAAATAATTTATATGCAGATTGCACTTTCCGGTACGTTGGTAGTCAGCTGTTAGAAAAGCTGCCTCAGCAGAAGCAGGCACCGCAGAATGGAAATTCACCATTTATTATAAATAGATCAGGTTTAATATCAGCACAAAACATCCAAATTCTTCAAAGTCTTTCATTAATATTGTTTTTGGATGATTTTGTACTCTAAAATTCCTTTTTTTTATCTATATAAAAAGCCTTTCTCTATTTTATACAACTTTGCCTAACGTTTGCGGAAATCAAAAAAAAAATGCGACGTAGATTTCAGCGCTAAAAATAGAAGATTAGACATTTTATGATTTTAATTCTATTCTAATCAAGAAAAACAAAAACTTAAATAAATTCGGTGTCTTTGCACCATTTGCATAATTTAAAACATTATGAACAGGACGTAGAGAACTATTAGCAGAGGAACATAAAGTGACGTGTGTAGTTCGAGAAGATATTACTTTACCATTGCATACTGGTTGGAAATAACCGATTTTAACCAAAAACATCAAATTAATATTAAGAATAATATCAATTAAATCCAGCGAATAGTAAACCTACGTGCGTATTTCCAGCACCTCTTAATCCCTTAAGATCATCACCACTTACTCAGAAAATTTATAATCAATACAGACCAGTCAACTGTTTGAACTATTTATTTTGGGTATTTACTTGCGCTCATTTGCCGCTGGAACAGCGTGCGTGCTTATTTATATGATCTTATACAGCAGCAGACGCAAGATGTTTCTAAATTCGCTTATTGCGCAGTACTCATAATGACGCTGTCTGTTTCTTAGATTCTATGTTTAGAGTGATGAATTATTTATTGCCCATCCAAATCGATATTCTCTATCACAATTTTTTGTCATCATTTTTTTTACTCATTTCGCCTCTTTATGTATGTCTTCCTTTTTTCACATACTTAGCATTTATCGTAAGTAGAACTAAAACGTACAAGGATTGGCTAGGTTAATCCTATTTATTTGAGTATAATTTTTAAATAGTGCAGACTTTATTGACTTATCCGTCGATGATAAAACTAATCACTGTTGACGGTGTCATGTTTCCAGGAAACCGAAGCTGTTTCTACGGCAAATGTTATTATTGCAAAAGAGCGAATGGAGTTTGTGGAGATGATTCTGGCCAGTTGGAGGGAGCCGTTGTTTTATTGCTACCACCAAAATTTCGCCTTCAACCTCATAGAAGTCCATGGCAAAGAACATATAAAAACGGCGTATATGCCAGGTATGTAAGGACAAGGATTATAATTGAAGTTGACGAAGCACGAGTCAACGTATCAACTTTCTCTAAAAAATGATGATCACTGTTAACTATGAGTAGCATTGCTACATAAAATTACGAACTTAACAACGAAATATTGATGTAAATTGCTAAAAATAAACTAGCAACATAACATTCTTTATGCAATTGATACTATATACTAAGGTAACCGTTCAATAGCTTTATGCTGTATGTGATTCTCCAGGATGACTGTTCTTCCTGCGTTCCTTTCCTGTGTCAAAACTAAAAGATGCTAAAACATGATTATATAAACTTACGAAAAGATAATTGAAATCTCGTTTAGCGGATAAGAATGTAGGTACATATCTGTTAAAAGTACTAGCGTTGTGCAAATGGTAAGAATGTAGTACGGTAAAATTAAACGTTGTTAAGGATCAAGTGGTGTTCGCATTTGGTCATTGTGCATAAGTAATAAGTGGTGAAAAATCATACCACACAATCGACTAGGCTGCGCAGACCTTCAGACTGCTGCAGAGTATTTTGAAGACAAAAGCTCTCTTATCAGACCGTGGTAAAATAAAGTGTAATCACTTAATACAAGTGATTACACTCTATTTTGTTGTTTTTCGAATATCTGGACTTTTCTCTTGGTGCATCAGTAATGTGACACACATAATTTCGATAAAATTACAGCAACAAATCGATTTATTATAAAATGATTTTCCATCATTATCTACGATCTATTTTTGATTTGCGAATGTGTACTGGTTGGGGTCGACCAACATCGTAAGAGGCAATGCGTGCTTACTTGTTCTTCGTGTATACGGGGTACCAAGGCTTCTAACATTTGATTCATCAATTATTTGTCGGTCATTTTTTCAACCTCGGTTTTAGGCGGTTTTCATATACCTTGGACGGCCGACCAAAAGGCGGTCGGGGTGCATCCCCAGGTCCAAGATGCCTCCTTTGAACCACCTTCTCTCATATATAGAGACCTTGCTGCATACGGCACAAATTTCTTTAGTTGTTCAAGTAGGTGCTTGACCTCGGATAAGCAGAATGAAATAGGTGTCGAAAATGTATCTTTTTTTGCTGGGAACTCCAACCTTGGGACCTGAATTTGATGAAAATCGTGTTCGTGACACAATGCACAACGTTGATATACGTGAGTCGGTTAAGCTTGAAATATGCCAAGGAAGAGTGAATGCGCTTTTTCTCCCGAGACTATTTATACACCTGACGCAAGGCTTAACGCCACTACCGATAACGAAAACCCAAAGCGTTTAATTATATCTAGCCTTCAACGTTAAACTTGAATTGAATAATACCTTTATTTATAGGAAATTACAAGTGTAACAAAAATAACTTAATAAGAATAAGCTAGTTAGTAGGTTTTCGTGTGGAATCTAATTACTCATCTTTTTTACAGTTGTTGTAATGCTAAACTACTGAAAAAGAAAAAGAAGCAATTTCTTACGCCCTCTAATCGTTTTCATAGGATCGTCTTATTGTATAGAAACCACTGCTTCTAACTAGAGAACGCTACTTGATTAGTGTCTATCATTGCAACGAGCGTTTACATTGAAACTCCGCCAGTAATTTCGCAGCTTTAGCGACTTTCCTTATACGGTAGTTTACGGTATTGGACTTTATCGATTACGATGACGATTTTCTTCATGTGTTTATTTTAACGGTTTGGCTAGCACTAAAAGTGCCTTTTTTTTTAATTTGCATGCATAGCTAGCCTTGTCTCAACTGATTACTCGTCATTTTCCCTCCTCGGCTAAGGGCTACCTTAGCTCACTTTTTATAATTTTGCTTGTTACAGGTTTTTAGATAGTATCCTGCTCTGGATTTTAGCTTTCCATGCTTGTTTAACTTAATATCAGCAAATGAAGTCGATGTGGTTATGATAGTTGCAATTTGTAATGCGTAGTTTCGAATGAATTCCAACGACGTTATAGAGGCACATAGCTGTGCATACCTCGTAACCCCGTGCATCATAAGGCCACGGTTCGAGATCATGTAGAACCACTTCGTTAGAACTTGGAATTGTATACATATTTTAAAATTTTTTTCTCGCCCCTTTTTATTCACGCCCTCTATTACTGACGGAAAGCAATAGTAATTAATAAAACGGAGTTACTTCCGTACTTAAAACACCTTATTGACCTTTTGATATGCGATTAAATCGATGCCATAGAATAACACGTTCATTTTTCTGTTTTATGTGGTCTCCATAAATTCCTTCATATTTGAGTAGCTAGATTAGCTAAATAGTTAAAACATCTCTTTGGTTTATTGATGTTATTCGTTACAAAATATTCCTTCTACAGTGCGCTCCTTATCGGCTCATATAGGATTCCTCAAAGCGTATATTATAGAATTTCATTGAAAACACTAAAGATGAAGGAAAAAGTCATAGATTTTTACAAACTGAGTCCACTATAGATCGAAATATGTGCGGTGTAGTTTAAAAATAATTTGTATAGCTGTTTTCAACAAAAACGCTTTTTGACGCACCGCGGCCATGCGCGAGACATGACTGGGTCTTCGCCGCTCACCAGAAAAGGATAAGGTGAGGGAAGGGGATGGAACAAGATAAAAGCAATGAGTGTAATGGGTATCAGAAATTGCATTTTGGCTATCCTGATCCTTGTGATGTAAGGCTAAGCGGCATTGTATAATAAAAGCTTAGCTTTGTTCACTAATCCTAGCTGCCTAATCCAGAGTTGGTTCATTATCTACTTAACAAACCAGGACTCATTGGGCTGTTATGGATAACACTTACACTAGGCACAGCTTTTATCGCTGCACATTTAACTTGACATACTGCCCCGCTGACTAGATCGCATCGACCCATTAACATGACTACCTGGGGTTATCCTAGATCCATGTTTCGTAAGACTGACAATTCGATGTGAGAATGGGTCACAACGTGAAGCCAAAGAGAAGCAGGCATTTTTACTTTTTCGCTTTTTAATTGTCGCTCGAAGTACGCGACAGCAATTTGTTTACTTTTGTACCTCATTGTCTGACCGAGGTGAACAGATATGAGATATTTAAGTATACAGACCCTAAGTGCCAACTCCCGTGCACTTTTTAGATAAGACAGCTTTTATTTCAACCTTCAACACTTCGTGTTCGCTTTCACAGGAGGTCTTCGATGAGACCCAGTTTCAAATTCAAAGAGTCGTTCCTAGTATTTTAAACTAACGGTGTGATCAGTAGCAGATCCTCCAGCGAATACAAAATTTACACGAATAGCGGCCTCCGCCGCTGTAGGTCTAAGATTAAACCTGTATTACTAAGTGGACCTGCTCATCTGCTGAAAGATGGACGGATGATATACAAGTGAACAGTTTCATTTTTAAAAAAAGTGCAAAGTACTCTAGAAACCAAATATAAAAATAATAATAATAAAAACCACGAAATGCGATATGAAATCTCAAAACTGGCGAGTTGTTCGCCCGACTGATTACTGTTTAAACTTAGAAATTGGAGGGGGGATTACGATCGCGGAAGCTACGAGCTACATGCCTGCTCCAGGAGCTGCTGCACCAGAATCGTGTTTTCGCTCAACACAACTATAAGCGAGAACCTGGGGGAAGACGCCGTTTGAGGGGCTTCTTGGCTACCTGTCCATAGTACCCGGAAAGCGTATATATATATATATATGTATATATATATATATAAATTGAAATTGCTTATGTTTTAAGCTAATGCGTATGTATGTGTATGTGCACATATACATACATATGCTATATATATACAGATATGTATATGTATATATATGTATATATAGCTGAAAACAAGAAATTTCAATTTTCTTTGCCTGAAAAGAAACACAGCAGAATTTATTCGCATTCATGCTATAATTTATTATGTATCTGCCGTTACTGCACGACTTTCTCTCATCTATTAATTTTATTCCTTCTCGCCTGAAATTTTTAGGTCTAGTGTAAAAGAACTCATCCAAACAGGTTTCAAAATTCCCGTTACTATCAGCCAAATGCACGGCTTTTAATTTAATTCGGCAGTGATCGGAAAAGGTGATAATACGTCGGAGTGAGATCCAGAAAACATGGTGGGTGCAAAAAAAACCTCTTACTGAGGCTCTTGCAAGGCGGCTGTCACAATCTTTGCCATGTGCAACCTGGTATTGCCGTGAAGAATAATTAGTTTCCTTCCTGTTGGATAGCATCGTTGCAACTAGGTCGTGCGCAGAACCACGTTAATCGTCTTGTTCTTCTCAAACACTGCACGTTTCGATCTTACCAATCGCAATATGTTGCATTTTTGGGATGGATATCTGGTTTAACTCTGGGATTGGGCAAATTTTTCGGAGCTGCTTATTCTTTTCTCTGCTTTATACGAACTTGAGGTTACCACTTCTCGTCATCGGGGTAGTAAAGATTTCGTGTAGCTACCTATCACTGTGGCTGCGTATTGCGCGGTACCGGACAAAGTATTGAGAGGCAATGAGAAACTGTTTCCCTGTGATTCCTCAAATCATCAGACGCTCGGGGTCAAATTTTTGATAAGCATCATAAGATAAGATTAATAAGCATAAGACTGTAGTTTATTATTTGTCAATTGCTGAATTGTTTTCCGGTCGGCTTCGTTTAAAGCAACCTTAAATTGATCCTCATCAGATGAAAGATCCATGCGTGTTCTAAGGTGCTGCCCTCAAAGTTCGAAACAACTTAAAGCGAACGAAAAGTCCAAAAAGAGACAAAAAGTTTTAAAAAAGGCCAACTATTGGAACATGACCCAATAGTTTGGAACAACAATTGAAACGTGGAAGACGACCTAATAAAGAGCTCATGTTTTCCTCTCAAAAGCAGGCATCCATTTCTGTGTCAAAAATTCAGATATGTCAAAAATTAGCCATTTTTTTTAGCCATTATGAATCCCAACTCTCTAGAGGATCGTCCAGTCCTCCCCAAGAAAATTCGAAAACGACGCATCGCGTGTTTCGTTATGAACAGTTTGTTCTAGAAGGAACATGGTTTTTCTAAAGCCAAGAATGGCCGATAAACGCTTGGGATAAATATATGGCTTTCCAAAGTTTATCCCAATTTGGTGATATATATATATATATATATATATATATATATATATATGTATATATATATATATATTAGTACCTTTTATCTACTTTATACAATTACTGAAAGCCAAGTGTAGCGGGTTTGCCCGACTGAAGTTAACTTTCGAAGTATTTGAATCTCCCTAATTTTTTTGAGTTGGTTTTGGAAGGAGCTGGTCTTAATATGGACAAAATCCTATGCGAGTGAAACGTGACGGCTGTAAAGTTGATTTTGCATGACAGGCAACTATCTCCGCTCTGTCTCAGTCGAATAGTTATGAGGGAACTACAGAGAGGAATAGTGTGTTACAGTTGCATTATGTTCGAAATTTGGTTCAAACTAGGCAACGCCTTCATCTATTACGTATGCCGCTTGTCATTCTGCCCGACTATCAATGCGAGACAGCATCGAACGTCATCAACAAATGAGTACTCTAGGCGGTCCTGTTATAGCTGAACACTTACAAAGTGAACCACGATAGGGCAGTCCTTATTTTCGGTGCTTCACAGTAGCTAAGGACCGCATTAACTATTGACGAGACGTTCGCTCCATCGTTGACCCACCAAGTAAGCTCAGAGAACATTACACGCAAATAGCGTGAGAGATGCGCACTGCTGTTTCACATGGGTCCAGCAGGAAAACGGTTTGCTTGTATGACTACGGGGTCTGACTTATATAGGATTTTAGACTAGGGCCGTGCGCAGTATCGGAGGTTAATTACAAATGAACAGATGAAGAGTGAGCGACTATTTACATGAAGTTAAATTTTAACAATTCTGAAGTCATTTTTTATTAGTTTTAATTATTTCTTCAAGCAACATTATATAGTACGTTAGCGAATTATTTAAAAAAAAAAAACTAATGAAATTACTAAAACATACAAATAGGAATGCACCCTTATTTTAGCAGGGTAATTAATCGCTGCTAAAACAGGGTGAAAAAATATAATACTGTAACCGGAAAGTTGCAAGGGTACAAAAATTCATGCAGCACGCTTACACAAGAACTGCGACAGATGCCTATAAAGATGTTGGTAAACTATTGAGCACTGTTTTCTGTTAACCCCATATCAAATATTATAGCAAAATGATAGCACAACTGTAGGGCGGCAATAGAACTGCTGGAAGTTTTCAATGGAAGAAAAATATACGTGGAGAACGATAACCGCAACCGGTTAACTGTTTTTGATAGAATAACTGAATGAGGAAAATAAACTAGGTACATCGGAATAAGGTAATTGCTACTTTAGAATCTTAAAAGATTTTAATGCTGTTAATCTGCAGACTCAGTTTTGCTGTCGGGTACGTCAGGGTAGGTATTCTGTAGACCAAATCCGTTTACTTTATAACAGGCTAATGAAATAGCGAACACACGGTCAAGTGACCAGAGCAAGTGCTCGATATAATTGTTGCTCTAGACTGACGTATGGGCTAGTTGTACTATTAGCAATTCCGTATTACTAAATCATCCCCAGAAGATGCGCGGAGAACAGCCTGTCCGCCCATGTGGCTTGATACACATGTGATAGCATGTTGTTTTTGTTTACACTACTAAAAATCTACGTTCGTGGGTTTGGATCTAAAACGAATACTCGGTAGGCAATGATTGGGCTGACTCTGAATACCACTAGTTCTATTTTGGGAGAGTTTACGCAAAATATGAAGCCGATCAGACGAATAGTTTTTTTTGGAAGGCTTTCCGTTTTCGCATAAAATGTAATGCATATTTAGTCAAATTGTTTTTTTTGCGATTTGCTGAACTACCGTTGGTAACTTGATATTTTTAAATTTATATAAATATATATAAATTAAAAAAATTGAAGTATTCGCTGTGAATTTTACATTTTTGCAATATATTAAATAGTACGTTTTGTTTAAAAATTTTGTTGAAGATTAACGAAACATGAACCATTCCATTTGATAGTCTTTTATTGTGCAAATTCATTCATTCCTTAAGAGGTAGTGGAAAGGCATGATGATTAACCTGTGAAATGGCTGGTGAAATATCATCATACTATTAATTTCGACATACGACAGATTTTCACCGATTGATTAAATTATTTTTTTCGGATGAAGTTTTTTATTGTGATAGTATATAACGTTAATTGGGGTAATATTAACTTTTTGGCCACTTGCTCGATAGTCGCTGAAAATTCGTAAAACGTCTGTGTTGACAAGCCGTCGTACCAAAGCTGACCCCCCCCCCCCCCATATTGTTTTGTTTTTCTTCCAATTAATGATCGTGATTCCTACCCAAAAAATTCGTAATTCATGCAATATGAATTGCCGCAGTTCACAATATTTACCTCTGTAATTATTTTTCCAAGGAGTCTGGTCCTTCTTGTCTATTACAGGCGGTGGTGTTTGCTTATTCGAGAAGAGTAAATTTTTTACTTGTACTGTCTTTAGGCGATTTTTGAATAAATATCATATATTGGGCGTTCTGCGACTCGTCCCAAATGGAGCAAAGAACTAAGATTTTGTGTAAATAATAAAATTTCTTTGCGACACTGGCACTCTGCGGATATTTTAGAAGGCCTGCTGCAACCAGACATAAATGAACAGACGTTTTCGCGTTTCGAAGATGAACAGGAATCTATTAAAGACGATCCTTATCCAAAAGGCCTATGACAACGATCACAAATGAGATAATGAAAAGAGTGAGACGCCTCGTGCTTGCCGACCGCCGAATCGCTATAAGAGAGCAAGCAAAAAAAAAATTGTATTTAGTTTTAATTGGCCCATGTTAGACCATTTTGACAGTTTAAACGTCACCACTGAATGTTTAGCGAAAGAACGCTCGTGAAGAACTGTGTCAAAAAAGCCTTTTGGCACTTTCCACACTTATTCGAATATGTCATTACAGATGACCAGACGTAGGTGTACGGCTATGGCTAAGAAACTAAGAGGTAATTTTCCGCACATCGGCACAATAACCGAGGGAAGTTGCACGACGCAGGTTTAGAACCATACTGTTCCTATGGCTTTTTATGGCTAAGGAATGGTTTCCCGTGAGCTCATGCCGTCCAACTTTGCAGCTGGTTTCTCCTGTGACCAGTTGGCACCCAACAGGCTTGTCTCTCGCGGCAATCTGACCGGTGGTTTTTGTGTTCTCGGTTTAGTTTTCCGACAACTAGCCTGTTTATTTTCTATTTCGCTTACTTCCACAAGCTTGGTTAAGCGCAAATTAACTTTTAAAGGACTAGGCCGTTGCTCGAAGAACGACAATATAGCGGTTCGTGGCTAGAGCTTTCATACCAAAACAGGGACCGAACTGTCCGCTGTTTATTGTTTACATCCTTGACCGTATAGTATATATGCTTTATTGCCCCTATATACATTAATACCATAATACACCATATATACATTAATCTAAGTTCTAGGAACTTTGTATATAAATAAAGTTTATATACATACACGTTTATATCTATGCACATGAATATATGTATTGTTCTTATATCAATATATAAATTCCATTCAGGTGTGCGATCTATTTCGCCAAGCGCTCCACGTAGTCGTTTAGTTAGTAAGTTGCATAGATCTACAGTATATACAAATTCTATGCTAACGTTTACGCGTGCCTAAGCAATTGTCTTTATTTTTTGTTATATTTTTATTTCAATTTTGTTTCTCTTCCAGTTCCATAATGCATTGCTAAACTCATTTTCACCTTGGTGAGTATCACACTTCACCTTTATATTCATTTTAATCTTATAATAATTACGATGGGAGCAAGTGCATATAGCAGGTAAATCTGCGATGATGCCAGATACCATTGGTAAAATACCGGTTTGCTACTTTATTTTCGTGATAAAATTATGGTAAATATTACTTTGACCATATCAGCTTCAGTCAATGAAGAATTGAATAGCCTTTACTATGGATTTGGACATTGAGTAGACGAAAAACTTACAAAGTAAATAAAGACACAAAAGGAGGGCTGACGAAATAACTTTTAGGTCGGTCAAAGTTAATTCTATTCAGGTATTCGATTCAAACTAGCGTACCTTTTAGCAGGTTTAGATTTTCTATTATCTGCTACAAGTACATTATTTTTGGCAGGTGGACAGCTTAAGCGACCGACTTTCGAACGAACCAACCTTTCTTTTAAGTTAAATCGGTAGCATTGACTTTAGGGCAACAAATTAATTCTATGTTAACTTAGGCGAGTACAGCAAGTATTTAGCAATTCAAGTTTGTGTTAGAGTCCTACTTACATAAATTCACAGTATAAGTTTGATGTCAGTTTTATGTAATGAAATTTTGAGGCACGAGCGCACGACGAGACCTTACTGCAAGGGTTACAATTCTTAACCCCTAACAACTTTCAAATCATGATTCAAATCATGATTTAGAGGTAAAAGGAAGTTAAATATAATACAGATAGGGTAAAGTTTGCGCCCCGAATATCTGTTGGCTAAAATTTTCATTACTTGAATGAGGGTTATTGGAATTACAAAGAGACGCCTTATATTCTAAATCTAAATTGTTGACAGTTACTTTATTTTTTTTCCAATAGACGGTGAGTCTAAATGAAAATATTAAAGGATTCTTGATGCGGTAATACAAATTGTTCTTTTTAGTGATACGAAGATCATCGTATATTGCACATTATCATTAAAGGAAAAAAATGCACTGTTTTTTGCACTTAATACGAATGTATTGTCCAGAATATTAAATATGCTGGCTAAACACACGATCTCTTAAAATCACGTCCTGGTTGAAACCACTTTGACCATAACGATTATGCTAAACACCGAACGAAAAACAATGCGCATGTTTACATATACATTTATGGTTTTAAACATTTCGATGGAAGCGTTCCTAGGGTTCGTTGACAGTCTCCATAGAGAAAGCAAAAAACAGGCCATTACATAGCCTGTAAAAATTTGCGGTAATGACATGGATTACGTATCAAAAGGATCTATTACTTAAAATCCCAGGTAGCGTGTAGGAGCCATCTTCATTTTGGTGATTTTCGAGTAAAAGGGCGATAATCCTTTGGGCATCGGCACAGACAGCGAACATTGTAAACATGGGCTCCTTTGCACTCACCTATAACGGTATTTGATAATTATTATTGATTTCATTACAACGAATTGGTACGTTTTCACGTAACTTGCTAATCTGGTATTAATAATTAGTAAACTCATACATGTCATGATAATAGTAAAAGTTTTCTTTTGAGACGTTAAAAGTTTTCATTAACTTTCTAAAATGCTTATATCAGGAAGGGATAGCGTAGTGAACATTCATTGTCTACGCACCATATGCAGTCGACTAGATAAAAACTGTCCATGCGAAGCCACATGTGCTACAACTTTCCACTCACGAGCGGCAGGGCTCCACACGTCCAGGTCAATTCGCAACTGTTCTACGAATGAGAGGTGAGGGGGCCCAACTAAACGCATACGGAACGGTACATCCAGATCCATGTACAACTGAGCCAATAATGTTAGCAAGTCTTCCACATCTGATAGAACCTCTTTTCTTGAACCTGTAACAACATAAGTGAAAATCATCGGTTAGTTCCTATCAGATAAGGTAAAGGATTTAAGTGATCAAACTACAAACTGGACCTGGTCGCAGGCTTCGTTGTTGGTCAATTAGTTTAAAGTATTCATTCCAGTGAATCTACGGGGAAACAGATCTATTTTAAATTACCCGTTTGTCATAATGCACACTGTACTTTATATATTAAACTGAGCGATTTTGGTACATTTTGGAGGCTTTTGGAGGTATATTTATATATCGAATAAAACAGACTATATATAATAACTTCTTTTTATCAAAAATAAGTAGTTCTTTGGATGGCCTTCGTTTATCTGCGTATGAACCTATCTTGATGTAAAGCAAATCGCTCTGAAAGTAGGGTTCTTTCTGAGTTCCCCGTAGGCAAAATGGGTTTTAGGTAATTTTGACCCCTACGTCACTCCTGGCCAAGAGCCTTAAAGCCTCTAGGTCTTGAAACTTGGAAAACTACTACGCATGAGGTGCGCGCGTTCAGCCTCGAAGTCACGCATGCTCCACGTGTGTCATTGGTAGCATTTTTTATCCAAGTAAACTCTTTTCCTTGCCGGGCCTCGAACACCCTAGACATCATTTTTCGGGTACAAGTGTATATCCTCTGTTTCGAGTTATGCTAACGGTGATATCGGATCACCGCTAAGCATCACATAAGATAGCTTCTTCCGAGCATGAAACGAGGTGTCTACGTCCGGGTTTGAACCCAGACGACAGCGTGTCCCCCAGGCTAGTAAATAAATACGTTACCTACTAAGTTATCACGGGGAAAATATAAGTTTATCCCCCACATAATAGTACCTGCATTTTTAGTAGGGCTCAGGTTATTCTCTTCCTTTCGCATTTTTCCCTGTTTCGAGGACTTACTAATTTGCGACTTGCACCCGGATATTTTAATTCGCGCGTTATTTCGTGCACAAGTCCATATTCTTTGGTGGGTATGACGCTCTTGCTCTCATGTTTTTCCTCGTTCCCTCATTTTAGGATGGCCGGATATGGGCAAACTGTGGAGTTTTTTGTAAAAAAAAATTTTGTAGAAATGATTTACGCAAATATTTCGACTCGATTCGAATATAAAAATATGGAAAACTGTCTTATGATAATTTGCTATCGCCTTAACCATCCAGTAAGTAAGTGGTGGGCGCGCAGACAACGCGACTACCACGCGGCGCTAAATCAGTACTGCTACTTTCATCGTACAAGCCGAGTAGTTAGATAGGCGCATGGCGAAGCCCTTTACTTGTATGTAAGATTTTGTCTATTACATGATCACTTTATTGGGTTAAAGTAACTTCGTGACCTTTTATTTAGGTCTTAACAAATGCTACCAAACATCAGTTTTACATCGAATGAATTGCAACCAAGATCGAATAGAGCATTTTTTAGATCTATTGCAGACCTGCCTGCACAAATCAAACAATGTGTAAGTCGAAATTGTATGCTAAATCTAAGAAAAAGTTGCATATTAGTAATGTCCAAAGGTCGGCGATCAGCTACGTTAACAGAGTACCTTGATTTAGTCACTGATTAGACATATGACTTGGGCCCATATGTAGACTTGGGTCCATATGTAAAGTTCTTTATATAATTATTTACGCTATATGCCCTTCTAATTGTCACACAGGCACAGGCCGTACCTAGTTCTTATTGGGTGCTTGTATATCTACCAAGCTGATTTTCTGTGAACGAATGCTTTGTCGAAGAAACATGTTTATTCTTTCTCTTGGTTTGACTTGCTTGAACAAGACCTTATTTAGTGTAGTTTTAATACGTTGTGGTACCATGCTTACGTTTGTAATTCAACGTAATTATGGTAGATAAAGTAATAATATAGTGCTATTCCGCAGACCTGTAGACTTGTTTGAAAGAGGCGAGGGCCCGATACAACGTTACGTTTCGATAACTCGTTCACCTTTGATCCCTGTGCAGATTTAATCTGTTAAATTATAAGTGCGTCACAATCTTACTGTTTTTTTTTATCACAGGCAGCTAAAGTGGGTGCTAGATAAAACATATCAGTTATGTTTTGGCACATTGTCCTAGTCGAAAGAACAAATATATGAATAAGAAAATTATACATGAGCCCCGATTTAAGGATAGTCCTAAAGTTGCATTTGGATTTTTATAGACACTTGTACTTCCTACATATGTACTTAACAAAAGGAACTGCCTTTATGCCTGAGATCTAGGACAGATACAAATTTGCGTTCTTATCAACCGCGTACATAAGATACACAAGGTTAGATGTGACAGCAGGATGTAACAAAACTCAAGTGGTCTATTTTCTAAAATACAGCTTTAAGTAGCCTTTGAATTGGCCTAATTCGTAGCATATTTGACAGCCGAGAATTACTGGCACGAAAAAAATTACATGGCCCCAAAAATTGACTCAATAATATTATTGTTATCATTATTATGTACCTGTGAATGCTGTGACCCGTGTTGACTGTGAAAGAGTGTAGAGGCCACCTTCAACGCTACCTTCTCTATAGAATCGTGCACTGCAGTACTGCCTCATTGTGCTGACAGAGATCTCCCGTCTCATGAGCTGAGCACAAAAAGCCTCAAGGCTGCTTCCTCCTGTTAAGTGCATCCGGTGTCCTCCTGAATCCTGCTCCTCAACAACAATGTTGTTGCCTGTAGCGGCTCCTTCCACAACTGTGTCAAGAACGAAGTCTGCTCCGGATACCGGAATACGACCCGATGCGTCCAAGCTTTCCACAAATAAGGAACATATTTTTTGCTCCAATCCTGATCAATTCAAAAATGGAAAACCGTTATAGACAGCTTTTATTTACAATCTTGAATCCTAAACTGATATGAACTTATTTTCTTGGCATTAAGAACGCCTTTAGCATCGCTCGCGTGTGGATAATACAGTTTTAT
This sequence comes from Varroa destructor, assembly GCF_002443255.2. Lineage (NCBI taxonomy): Eukaryota > Metazoa > Arthropoda > Arachnida > Mesostigmata > Varroidae > Varroa > Varroa destructor. The sequence goes on from NW_019211454.1 coordinate 75,169,071, forward strand.
AGCCAGTCACTGAAATATCAATATTTGAGTTATTTCTTCAGATATTTCTTTTTATTGCGGTTTTCAAACATACCTGCAAGATCTTCAAGTAAGTAGCACAGCGTCTGGTTCATAAATTGAAGCTTACTACCACCTAGCTCGACGTGATTCTTAGGTTTAAATGAGAACTCCTTCGGCGGAACATAGGTTCGGCAAAGACGAGCTACGGGTTTGATATCCTTGCATAAGGGTGTATTAGGTATTTGTAGTAGCAGTGGAGCACAAATTGCGTCGATCTTGTAGAAGTCTTTTTTCACATTCTTTTGGACTTCGCTTAACTGCAATATTATTAGTGTATAGTAGTTGATTTATACTATTTTTATTCAACGAGTTCATAACAATGTAAAGTTGATACTATAAACTTACTGTGATATAACATTATAATAAACGTTTGTTTACAAAGGCTTTTGAAACTTTTTGACGCCATTATTCCCCTCAGAGGCTTGCAACTTACCTCTAATATTGCACAATACGAATGGAGCGCGTAGTTGTGTTCGCGCTGTCCAAGCATAACTGTGCCCTAACAAGCCGATGGTTATCAACTAAGTGACTTACCTACATAAACCATTACCGCGACGTTATGTGTGTTGTTCTACAGTAGCAGCCAAACAAACACTTACGGGTGCTCAGACTTGTTTTCATCGTATATGCAAAACTCATGTAAGTTCACTATGTTGATGACCATAGTTATGTTAGAGATGGTAACTTCATAGTAGATTTTGTGCGAAATTTAATAATAATTTACATTAATGGGGAAATAATTACGTTATTTCATTCTAGCTCGATATTAGATACCACCAGAGAAATACCATTAGCTTTTGAATCTACTGACATAGAATTATCAGTTACGAACGTATGTAAAAGTGGAACAACTAGTAATAACTTTCAGTTTCGTTACCTGTTTAATTTGTGCTTCGAGTATTTCATCTCTTTTCTTTTTACGCTGTGCGGTGAGCCTTGAAATTTCTTTTTCCAGTCTTACAAGTTCCTTACGAATTACCGTATAGCTTCTGGCCACGTCTCGTAAAGGTGACAAGTCCAAATGCTGACCTCGAAGTCTCATATGGTGTTCAATTTCTAGAAAGAAGCAGTGGTAACGATTATTTTTAGCCTTACTAACTCCGCCACATCAGGAAATATGTAGAAGCCCATTACGATATGCCAAATTAGTTGCTTATATTCAATTGACGAATAAATATTGCGGTGAAAACTGGTTAAAAGGCTCGTACCATGCCAAGCTTCATGAAAATGCATGATAGATCTCTTCTGTCAATTTGGGTAACTCAAATTTTACAACTTGCACCATTATAAAATAATCAGTTCTGAGACGTATGATCACAATGCAATAATAGTAAAATAAAACTGCGCTTAAAACTTAACGGTACTTTCTAATAGGCGCGCATAATTACTCCACTGCGAATCTTATTATGACAAAAATCAATATGTATAAACTAATGAAAAATGGTTACTGTCAGTCAATGAAAGAGAGCTGTATAGAGAGAGAACCTATACGTTTTACAAATATACAGAATAAATGGTCTCAGCGTATTTTTATATATTACAGCCATTGGCGCATGTAGCTTAAGAACCATTAGATTTTCTACATAGTGGATAGGTAGACGAAATACTCACACGACGTGTATTATATTACGTATTAGACTCTTTTTGGAACTTGACATTGTTTGTTAGATGGTGTTAGCCAAGCGTCTCTATTTCAATTATTGCAGCACTTAACAAGACTATATTGCTGAACAACGTTTTTAAATTAATCTAATAGTTAGGTAGAAGAGTACATGTCTATGGATTTTGTTTACATGCAGTTCCAACGAGTTTGTTAATTGTATACCAACCAGGAATATTGTTAACGATTTTAATAAGATCAAAGTGCGGAAGGACGATAGCTCTTTTCGTTGATGCCGCTTTTCCGCGGAGGTAGAGAGCTGTATTAGCCAATACATCTACTGTTAAGGGGCGCGAACCCATACGCACCATTGTGGTGCTGAAATGCCAAAGCGCCAACATTACATACAATAGTATATTACACGCACTATACACCTATTAGGAGAAAAACGTGGTAAAAAAAACGTTGTCATATACATGAGTTGTCCTAGTACAGTTGTACAAAAAGAAATATAAGTGAGTACAACTGTACCGTAAATCAAGCAATTGACCACCGAATATGGTTTTCGTAAACAACTGCTGAACAGACAGCTGGACAGTCGCCATATTGGTTGGCGGGACAGTTCAAAAACGTATCTTTGCTTTACGACAGGTTTAAAAAAATGCCAAATTCATTTAATATTGTCACTGATTTCGAATCAACAGAGTGGCATATTTATATTGAAACATTTAGTATTCATCTTAATTCAGCTTGTTGATTATAGCATATAGCCCGTTTAACAACAATAACAATCAACGAACATGTACTTTCTTTAATCTGAGACGTTCAGAAATCGGTATCAAAATATGGATGTCATATATGTGGGACCGACATATCTAAGGCGACAGTGTTGTCCGCCGGCACGCACAATTTAAATTCTCAGAAACGTTATTTAAACTTTTAAACAAAAAATTATTTTTATATATAAGGTTTTTATTATAACGCTTTATCATCAAGCTAGACCAATTCACAACAAATCATATATGTGAGATTCGTGCGGTAATATCTCAGCAAATAAAAAGATCGAAATTGGACGAATTAAATCTAGATTTTAGAAAAAAAAGTTTCTTTACAGTTTAATAGTCCTCATTTTACATCTGTACGATATATATACATACGATATGCAAAGCGATCTGTCTAAACTTAATTTTCCTTATGACTCCTCTTTAAGACTGTATCTAAATGAAAATAGATATTTTAAAAATGTTATTTGCGTGAAATTCCTGATAGTCTTGTTTATTCAGTATAACGTCCACTCGTTACGTTCGCATGTTGATTTTGTTTAGCATTTCGTTCATCACGTTCCATACATAATAACCTAACGGCCAAAAATTCGGTTGTATCATAATCATACATACTGATTCCAAAGTACACATGTTCTCGATAGCCAGCTTTAACCTAGTATAAGCTTGTATATTATTTTGCAAGAAAACGTAAGCATTTCATAGATTTTAGCTATATGCGGTTAGAAGGAATCTTAGAAAATACGAATGAACTTCTTTAGTGGTACGTTCGCTTTTTTGTAAAAAGTATAATGGCATGATGCCTCCTGTACTAAATTCCATACTCGGAACATGGACATAGGCCGACAAATTGCTGAACGTCCATTAGGCATATCTGCTGGATCGTGAGTAAATCACCAATCAGTCCTGCCGTCGATTTTCACATCGCGGACAAAAATTTTGTCATCAGAGAAAAATCAATAATTACTTGCTGTTCATCCTTGAAAAGATTGAGGACCATAACACTAATAAAGTTTCTTGATTTTTGTTGGCTTCAGGAAGCGTCTGTTTGACTAAACGACCTGTTACATAATATGCCTATTTACATCGATTTTTTTTCAACAACGCCCTGATCGGGGAGAAGGATCATCAGAGATGCATGTTGATCAACTAGCACTCCAGTCCTTTTCTGTGGCGGACCTTCTGTCGTGTCGTGCTATGCTAGAACCTGCTTTTGAAGCCGCATGCATATTTGATAGTTCGTAGTTTGTTGATTTGGACTAACCGATCAAGTATATAGGCTTAGTGTGGTATTGTCTCGCGTGAGCTTATTGTGTAATTTTTTCGTTCAAAGCCCAAAAACAGCGTACCGTTCTAGAAAGTTTTGGCTGGTATGAGGCGTAATAAATGAATTTGATTCTCTGTGGAAAAAAGCAGCACGTTGTCTTCCATTCTTTTCTGACCATATTCTAAATGGAAATATGACCTGCAGAAATGATTGCTAGCTTACTTATGACCTTAGGCATGTATCTATTCTGGGTAAAGGCAAATTTGTGATCTCCAGCGCAAGAGACGTGCTGATTTTTCGAGAAAGGCGAACGTACCAAAGTATTCTGCCTGCGTGGTTTACAAATCGCTGTATAACCGTAAATAGTTAAAGTGTCTTAAGGAAGATTACACGTCTTCCAACAAGAGTTTATCTTCGCCGAGCAGTGCCGTACCAGTATATTATGGAATGAATACGTATGACCGTTAAACGTTCCAGATTTAAACCCGCTAAATTGCTGGGCCTTTAGCTAGTGTCTGGAATGAGACGTGCGTTATTCCACTACGCCAATGATGTGGTTGAGCAAAGTCCAATAGGCCTCGACATGATAAGGTTGAGATGCTGACCTATGCTATCAAAAAGGCGTTTGCATACTTGCTAAGGGAATATTTGAAACTAATTTATGAGCGGTAAGGTGCCAATTTTAAGCTGTCATCGCGGTGGATAGTGGTTCTAGTGTATACATATAACAAAATGGCACCACGCGTAGAACACGTGAAAAAATTCATTGGTTTGATACATCTATTTTATCTATATACAGTTTTAAAATCAACTTATAAGAGGAAGTCCAAATTTGGACGCCTTATCCGATTCATATGTATAAAATAACTAATAAGTAAGTAACTTTTTAATAGAAACCATAACAATAATAAAAATAATATGAAACTTTTTTAATAGAAATAGTCAGATGATATTGGTAGATGTAGACTCGTTCAAGTGTCGCTCGAGCACGTTCCACCTAAAAAAATTAAATTTTGGGCTGATAATAGGCTAAACGTTCTATGTTCAATATATTTGAGGCGATCGACAACACCAAAAGTGTAAAAAGACGCAAAAATTTTGTCGGCTTTATTTGGTCGGCTCATTTGCCGACAAATTTGTTGAAATTCTTAGAGTTGTTTCAATACGCCTATTACATACGTTTTGACGTACCGACAATTTGCAGTCTCATTTTTCATACATGAACTTCACCGTTCGCAAATGTAATAGAAAAAATGGAGTGAGTGACCACCGTATGGTTGCCACTCACTCGCTTGAAATGTATGAAGTAATAATTATAATTCAAAATATAGTTTCACCTGTTATTACCCCAATTTATTTACAGGTGGGAAACGGATATGAGTTACTGCAAGAGAGTTCGATTTATTCCTGAATTTTCTGGACGTCGAATTCTGGATTTGATGGACAATGCTATTGTAGATTTTCTTATTGGGAACGCGGATCGTCATCATGTAGAAACCTTTCAGGGTGTAAAAGATAGTCCTATTCTTCTTCTAGATAATGGAAAAAGGTAGGAATACTCTGCAGGATACTAGCTTGTCAAATAAATTTCTGGTAAATAGTGTATATAGCATGGTCATTATCTTTAAATGGAAAACAAATAGCACGTGCAACTCAAGTTATAAAGCAAAATAATAAGTTCATTTATTGGACATAACTGGCTTTGTTTTTCAGTTTTGGCAACCCGTATGAGGACGATTTTTCGATACTGGCTCCTCTATATCAATGCTGCTTGTAAGTAATTATACATATATTATTTCAATCCTTTCATGTTTTTCCAGTTGCGTCGAAATTTTGGTCGAAACTCCTGTATTAAGTAAGCTTTAAGAATATCATGTAGGTAAAGCGAATATGGAAAAACACTTGAACAGTATTCACTGGAACTGTCAGAGACAACAGATGCTGCTTCGTAGATCCTATAGGCCATGAACGAGATACACAAGAGCGCCTCGTTTTTCAAAAAGGCCCGTGTTCATCGAAGGCAAGGGCAGATTTAAAATCTAAAAAGTCTGCGCCAAAATGCACGTGTGTCTGGGATAAAGTGTGTGAATCCCAGAAACGATGACGAATAGAATTTGTCGTGTCCAGTACTGCGCTAAATCACCAAACATCCGTAGTTTTAAGAGGACTGCACCATTTTGATGGATAGGCTAAATGTTAGTCAACACAAGTGTAATTGGAAAGCAGTGGCGCGTTCTTATGAGCAATAGGCTTGCTCAGAGAAAGAGTGCGTTTACATTCTGAAATATATTCTACATTATAGAAAACCAGCTGACCAAACTTTACATAGAGTTTATACGCAAAAATTCATTATTATTAATTATTTGTTGCAAAAAGAGGCTAAAATACTTGTGTTTATCCGCAATTTTTGCACAATTTAGGCCAGTTAATGTTTGGATGATATAAAACAAAAAAGGTCTTTTTTGTGCAGGTGCTTCTTAGTCTCTAGCCATAGTTTTTAGCTAGCTCTATTTTAACGTCAAAAGCCAAAGTACTAAGTGAAGTAACTACGCATTTGAAGCATATTGTGTGCATGTCTAAGCGCGAAATTGCAGCACTACTAGGATATATAGGACTTCTCCACCAAGGTTTTCAAGAATTTCAACTCAACGTTATTGTTTATTCGACTATTTTGGAAAAAAACAGTTGCATTGTGAGCCTGGCTAGAAAAAATGTAACAAAAACATTCGGCCGGAAGAATTAGCTCTCAAGCACATTCTCCTGTCATTCACAGACTCGTACATAACCAATGCAAGTCAACTGATCGCATAAATGCTCATATTGCTCGTATCCTCATACTGCAGTGGTCGGTAAATTGGACGAGTTACACTGTTAATTACACGACACGGTGGCTCTAAAACATATTCGTGTTTATAGATGATATTCACTACTGGAATAGAATTAATATAAGGGGAATGCTCTTATGCCGTTATTAAAATATGATAAACTTTCAGGTTGCGGAACCAGACGTACCATCGATTAGCCATGTTTGTAGGGAAGCTGGGCGCCGGTTTAGAAAGAATGACTCGAGAGGACCCTCTTTACCCACTCTTAACGCAGGACCACTTTGATGCAATTGACCGAAGGCTTAAATTAGTATTAGGAACTCTTCTATATTGTAAGAAATATTCAAATCTTACGATTGTAGAGAAATGAATGACTATCGTGATGTTCGTTCTGCATACCATTGTGAAATGCAGTGAGGCGTATTGTAGGATCGAAGTGACAAGCTACATTTATATAATTCAGTTGCTTTAAGGTCTTAACTCAAATCCTACCCAAGTAGTATGAACTTAATCGCTGCATGTATTATCCGATACATAATTTGATGAAAAAGGCTAACAAAGATAATGTTTGTCGGTCAGTTTTTAATCAAAAATGTTTGTAAAAAGACAGAGGCTATGTTTCAGAACACGAATATATAAATTTGCTTATGCATCGTTGTATATGCAGTTTAGATAGGCGCAGAATATTAAAGCCTATCAAACAGCCATCCGCGGTTTTAATTGACGTTTCTTATTTAAGATTATGATATTTTATGGATTCCCTGTTTTTGCTATATTCGATCTTCGTTTTTACCGGGCCACAGACATTATTGCCCGTTTCGCAAGTAACGGCGCTAAAAGGTTCTGAACGTTTATCAAAAGAAATTGTTTCGTTCTCAGTTGTGTCAAAAAAAACCTTGCCAAACTAAACAATGTCTAGATGCTATCTAAAAATATTATCTTGTCCGTAACTATTTAGCGGGTCGAGAATTTTGAATAACTTTTAAAATACATGCCGTTTGCGGATGAAGTCTAGTAAATATGTATATCAAGTCTTTAACATTGTACGGCTAGAAGCTCATACAGTGTTAGTAGTAAACAACTACTTTAGAGCTGAAGACGTCGTTCAGTGCTGGAAATTAACTCAGAAAAATTGCGTTTTTGTTTCTTGAAGATGGAATCCATCGATAACCGTTGAAACCGTTGGGCAAAAAGGTCTTTAGGATTTAAACGCAATAATTTTAAAAACAGAAATTAGGAGATTGAAGACAAATTTCCATCTAGATGACTACACCTCAGGATCTCAAACGGAGGAACAAGTTGCTGTAACCTTAGGGATTTTTGAGCAAAACAGCGCATGGCCAATTCGCTTTCTGTTAGTTTAATACAGATTTATTTAAAATAAATATTATAAAATTGATTAAAAATAAATATTATAAAAATAGAGAATACTAAAAATGAAAAAGAAAAGTTCTTCACGATCCAAAACAGTCGAAACAGAAGTACTTTTGATGTGTGATAGAACCATTTGCAAAACTCTTATCAACAGAAAAGCCATTGGAAGCACACCGTCGACATAAACAAGAAGCTTCTATGATCACAGTACCTGGTTCTTTCGATTCGAGCCCGAAAATGTAATCACCTTCTTTGTAGTCCTGAATCTTCCCATTTGACACATCATTGTTTCGTTAAAGGATTCCTGGCACAGTGTTTTCACTAGTCTTCGGTAGACCTGACTGAACCTTGATTTTCACAAGCGAATGTTGTATTCGCCTTTAAGCTCATAACTCTGAGATAACACTCATTCCTCTTCTAATCATAGACAGCCCGAGACATTATGTAAATATTTATAAAGTATCACCTTTTAGTGGTGTGTAGTTTAAAACTTATATAAGTTTTTTATCCGCGCTAGAGCATCACGTAACCTAATAGATTTTCATAGCAGAATCTAATATCCCTGTACATGAAAAATGTTCTTTAATTCTGATCTAAACATTTCGTAAAATACTCCTTTCTTCAATTTTTTTATTGTTCGCGAAACTGGACTATTTCCAAATAACTTCCTAAACGTGCGTTTGTATGCCTTTTATTTTTCTTTACCGTTATTGATGAATAAAAAATTTGATTTTAATCATTGTAGTTGAGGTATAAGTTAAAAAAACTAACTTAGATTTGTTTAGCTAAAAATCTAGTCTCATTTATAAAACCTTTGTAATAATCTACGTCTATATTTATATTTACGTCCGTTTTACTCACTCTGCCCTATTTTTATGTAGCAGACGATTTAGTTCCTTGTGCAGGGAGGGCCCTTCTATTTTTTTAATTATTTGCTATTTAAATGATACGGCCTCTATTATCGTGCTCTCAAAAGTTTTATTCATAGAAGGACTAATATAAATGTTTCTGAATGCAACGTAATATTATGAGGTAATCACAGTATATTCGTGTTAAAATAATTAGAACTTACTGTTTACTTCACTGGTCGTTCTGAGATTTTCAAGCTAAACTGGTTGCTACAGGGGTGAAAGCTTTCATCATATATAATCCTTTAAAGTCTTATTACTAGTTACGGGATATGATGTTTTGTTTGCTTAATTTTTGCAGAAGATCTCTGTAGTTTCGGCGCAGTGCTTTTGAGTTAGCAGGTCTTGTAAAATCGTCTCCAAAAGTAAAGCTAAACGTTTAAATTTTGTAAGAAGCAACCAGCCTGCTACAAGCGAATCCAGCGGACTTTGAAATTGAATAACTTTTGAACTACGTGCTGCGAGTAAACAAAATTTTGCTACTAAATACTATAGTCTTCTAGAAACTTCTAGAAAAACTAGAAAATGAATACCAATTGAACAGATAGAACAAATAGGATGCGGAAGAAAAATACCTTTCAGTCTAGAAAATCAACGCTCTTTTTCGCAAAAAACGCAAATTTTTGTTCCTCGAGGATCACAGCGCTGCGAAAATTCATGGAGGATCTCTGAAAATATCAGGCCTTAAGCAAAAGCACAGTACGTGCCCCGTGCAAACGTTTCAGGAATTTGAAGTGTTGCAGACCAGGAAAAAGATGACTAGGTTTTGAGACCGGAAAGACAAGAACACATTGCTGCAAGACTTTTCATGAAAGCAGACCTTGGAGTTTGGGGCTTTGTGGGCCGAAGCTGGCTTGCAGCGTGTTATGGAATCAAAACCAAAATCTATGAAAATGAGAATACCGGGTCCTTTGCAAACTGACTTCAAAAAGTTGAAAATGCATTTGGTGTGTTCCTAATTTAATTTGCGGAACTTAATTAACATAAGCCTGTTTGAGACACATGGTCACCATAGGCGAGACATGGCTCAGTGCTTACCGCCAGCCGAAGAGAGACCAAGGGGGAGAATGCTATCGTCTTGGAAAAAAACTAGAGCTTAATGACAGCGCAGAGTGGATTCTGGTGTAAAGTAATGGCAATAACTGCAGCGGACATCACAAGCATCTGCTACTGTGGGATATTCACTGAAAATTAGACAGTGAATGCAGCCTTTTATCTCAACAGACTCATGAACCGTTGATACGGCTATCGAAAGCACGCCGTCTGTTTATTTAATGAACATGCCAGACTTTAGTGCCACACCGAAGTTACAAGAGAGTAAGCGAGTTAATAATCTGTTGATTCTTCTTCTTCCGCAATGAACAAGTCCATGTTTTTACGAGGCTTCCCGCACCTTAGAAAGGGCGAGTGATGGGCAATATATCCCACTGTCGATTCACTTCGAAAAGTCACGGATAGAGGATCCACATACGGAAACGCAACTAGTAGGTATATGGTTGCCCATAAGCTACCGGGGCGCAGGGACAGGTGGCTAAATAATGAAGTTAAGCGCCCCTAGCACATGTTAAATCATCATTGTAGCCCAACTAGCTTAAAAGTTATTATTGAAATTAAATAATTTCAATGTTTGCGGGACTCGCTTCATAGATCACCGAAACCGCTATTTTTCGTTTTTATACTAGATTTGCTTCACAAAATTCGGTGTGGCACAAAAAACAAACAATGGAATGGCTGTAACGTTGAATTACGTGTTACCTGATAGAAGGTGAGCCTTTTGAGGAATCTAGGTACATCAAAACTTTGAAAAAATCTTAATTACGCAGCGATGCGAAAAACGTATGGAATAATCATAATAATAAGCTGATTGCTAAGGGGGCAAATAAACTTTAAGCGTCGACATAGTGTAGAATAAGTGCACGAAACAATACAGTGTATAACTTGATGCAAGCGTTACAGATAACTAGTTCAAGGTCTGCACAAAAGAAAGAAAAAGCATCTTTAGTTAGTTTCTCTGAAAATCAAGAACTGGTTTCAAAATTTTAGTTCGCCTCGTCTAATGTCAACAGTTGCAGTTTACTACCAACCAACACATCCATATTTCATACACTTCCTTTGGAAAAGTATTGAGTTGCATATGCTATTCAAACGAGCAAAAACATATTTCATTTGGGGTAAAGTGTGTTGAATATGCAAGGTGACACAAAAGTTCCTAACTCTTGCAGAGATATTAACCACTATAACTCTTTAATTGTCTCTACCGTTAGTGTCGCGACGTGCGACGAAACTTTGTTTCGTTACTGTTAGGTGGTTATTATCAGTCCTTGAGTGTACGTCTACCCCGGCGCTCAGTTAACGGTGCTATATATAAAAAATTCATATACATTGATTTTGTGTTTATGAGTACAACAGATATTGGCTGCTGCAAAAACGTTCAATTAAGAAGAAATGTAAATTATGTACTGTTTCCTTTATCTAGGTTGGAAATCAAAGTAGAAACTAACCGTTTCTAAAAAAACAATGTTTTAATCCATAATGTTATGACGTTGCTATTATTTCTTGCGGTTAGGTTATGCCCACGTATCCCAATCGCCTTTTGATTCTATCTCGTTATTGCACAGCTCATGGCGATTAAGACATGCCGAGTCCATCGTAACATTTATATTCGTTCTTTTTTTATTTATACGTGTGAAGTAGCGAATATGAGGTTAATTATCGGTAGGGAAAGTTTTTTTTAAGGGAAAGTTTGCCAGAGCTATAAGTCGACGTACCTTAAGTACAAAAAACTTGTCCTAATGGATGTAATTTCTTGCGATCTATCAGAACTCGAACTTTAAACGAATGGTTAGTTATTTATTGACCACTGGCAGATTAGCGACCCCGGAGCTACTAAACCTATAACGTAACATTTCGCCTAAACGAGTCTGAGTATATAGTCACAGCTTATATTTTAACTTTCAATCTGGCCTTGAATAGATTTCAGAGGTTTCAAATTTAATGAAATGAAAAGGATACGACCATATACAGCGTGCGCTTAATAACATGTGTGAGTGATTACGTAGTATTCAATATAATTTTCCGCTAAAGAAATGCGTTACCTACATGTCATACAAAAAAAAAACTTTTTTACCCGCATTTTACGCAAAATCAACACAATTAGCAAAAAAAAAAGTTGTATATTCTGCGGATAAACAGTATGACTACAAAAATCAATAGGAATAGAATCCTAGATGAAGGGTTTTAATACGTTAGCAGACTGCTGAGCCCGTAACAACTATCCCGATTTCATTATATGCTGGTCACACATTATTGTTTACGAAATCACAAGACGAAAGTGTTTAGACTTAATCCTGTTATTGTCATCACCTAGTGTCGCTCTCATCTCATACTAAAAATAAATAAATATTCTCAAAAAATATATTCAAACTTTTATACTGTTCTCTATTGTAAAAACCGCAAGTCTCATTAAACACAAGGCAGTGCTTAAAAGGATGTAAAAACAATTTTCAAAACGACTACGTTAGAGATTTTCGTTGGGGCACTAATAAATTGATCCTCAATCCCTATGATAGTTAACTGAAAACCAAATCGTTCGCAATACTGTCCCAACTGAACAAGGTATTTTATTGAAGATTTTCCTTTGAGTTCAGACCTATAATAATTTATGTAGCAAGTGTATACAGTTGTCAAGCTCATTGCGTGAATTTAAATTGCGGAAGGATGCGCGGCTGATTCTACGAGTGCGGCACACGTACTTTCTTTTTCTTAATTCGTATATGCCACAGGATGCTTTTTTCTTTACCGCACACTCCAGTTCAAATAATGGCAGAGAAAATAATACTAGTAGTTCAGTATAATTTACTAATTTCCCAAAACGGCTTGTCCGCCAGCTACTTATTTCAGTTCGTTTTAGCCAGATATGCTTCAACTGTTCAGGCTGCACATCATTTAAATTGGTAAGTTGTCATTTATATTGGATTATAAACGTAAATATTTGAAATAACAAAAAAAACCTCTCGAAATGTCAGTTTCCTCGTACAAATCTCATGTGTAAATGCATTATAGCATACAAGCCCGTGGGTATTTAAAGCACAAGCTACAAGAACAAGACGTACTTCAGCCTCAACATGGAAAATCGATATTTTTCTTCATTATACGCTTACACCTTTATAGTGCTCCCCCAGCAATGCTCACCATTACGCTTTGTAAACAATGCTCGTTTACCACTGATTTTGCACAGTTGTCGTCTTACTAATTAAAAGGCCGCAAGGACTAAGCCTGTACTAGCCCGAACGTGAAGTTACGCATTGGTTTATCAAAAATTAGGATATAAAATAGTCACGTTTCGTGTAACAATAGCACTCCACCAAATTAATGAATACCTATGCTTTGCTAGTGCACTAATCCACGGGTTTAATCCTTTCTTTATCAAGGTAATAACTCTGCGTTTCTAATCTAATGGCAGTCTTTTGCAATTGTCATCTCTGATTGTTTACATCTGGACTTGACAATATCAAAAAATATCCTGTTTTCATATATCCATGTATATACGATATAACAGTTCTGTAACATACCATCTTAAGTGGTAATGTGAATCATCATGGCCAATGTTAGCAACCTGTGCTTGAGGATATTGGAAAATGGAACGAAAATTAGCTTATGTTGATTTTTCAAGCAGTAGTAGAAGCAAACTCTTGGAGTCTCCAGAATCCTTTTAATGTCAATAACACCGCAGTTTCTAAAGGCCGATTCGAGTTTTGCGCTGGCGCTTCCTCATCTGCTCAAAAAAATCCGCCTGAAAAATGTACTCTTTTGTTTGTTAGCCCTTTACACACTCGATAAAGAGATGACTTAGGCCATAAATATTAGAACGTTGATGGCATTTGAGCCATAACGCATTACTCTAATAATCAAGACTTCGTAATATTTAACTGATATTTTCTAGTGTTTAGAAAATATTTAATATTTGTATTAGTGGTTGCACGAGTTAATTAGAAAATCTGATCTCAATTATGGTTCAAAGCCTGAAAAGTACTTACTTTTCTTTCAAATAACACAACACATTTCAAGATTCGCATGAATAGTCAGGAGTACCTGATAAGGAGTAATTAATTAGTTATAGACTGAGTGATAATGTCTAAATGAAGCTTTTCAAATAAATATCAAACTATCTATGTAAAGTGACGCATAGAAAGCTACTCAGCTCTCTAATACACCATTTTCATTCAATTTTCATGCCATAATAAATAGTCTTCGTCCAACAAGTGGGCAAATCAAACACGGATCACTTTTATGTTTTCATGGCTACAGAAAACTCTGGTTAAGGCTAGAGCCCAATTCCATTAATAATCACTTTATTTAAATTACCAATGTAAAAGAAAAACCCATTTAATTCAATGCTTATGGTGGTATGCTTAAACAGTTCGCGCTGCAAGCTAATTTACAAGTTAGTTCCTTAGCTTGCCATAATTTATTACATACACCGTGGATGTATTTTAGTCCTTTTGCACGATTTGCATACTTGCAGCTCCATGTTTTCTTATCGAAGTTATTTTAACATACTTTACGGAGACGAATTTGAAAAATAAATTCAAGAGCTTAAATTTGAATCTTTCTAACCGCTGATTACAGGCTCTTATACACGTGACGACCTTCTTAATTGCAGTGGTTTTTGATGATTATCTCTGGTACGGTAACCTTGGTTGTTACGGGTTTACGGTCTCATTTATCCCGTAGAGCATGTTTTAAGTTATGGCTCTGTTGTAAGCATGGCCACGTGGGCTCGGCTTACTAAGGAAAGCCTATTTTTCAGAGTCCATGTGTTTTATGGTTGATTAACAATTAACTTGACACTTTCTTATTACTCTACCAAAATGCATTTATTAAGAAATTTAATCAAAACTCGCAACTGCATTCACCTAAATATTCAAACGCTGGAGAAGAGGAGTCTGATTATTTCATAGTGGCGATTGCCTTTGATCGCAGTAAAATAAATGGAAAGATGCATTAAATCAACAGTATATTACTAAGAAGTCGAATATATCTCTAAAACTTATTTAAGAAAAGCATTTTAATATTAATACTGAAGATTAACCTTAAGAAAGGAGGGTATATAAAGGCTTATAATTTTTCAATGTCAGCATTTGGTTTAAATTTTCCGCCTCGAGCCACATCGATAACTTGAACACGAGCAGGAAAGTGTGGCTTTACCGCATGCGTAAATATCATAATCGAGTCTATTGTAGTTTTCTGTAAATACTACGCTCCAGTTTTACGACTATGTCAGTTATTGGCATACACAATTTTTTGAGTATATACCTTGATTCGATGAGAAAGTTTACGGCATATAGGCAAATCCTACATCACGCTATGAAAACGGGCCTATGGCCTGGGCCCCGGATTCGAGCAATTGGACCGTTTTTTTTGTGTTGGATTTAGCTAATATTAAGCTTCAACAAAACTGTACTACGCAAAGTTTCTTAGGAGGAAGTGTTTTAATTCGCAAGACCACCGATTTATAGAAGGAAGCTTTCTCGAGTTCACAGGCTGAAAATATATTCAATGCATGTTCCAGCAAATATGTCTCGCTCATACCAGTCACCAACACATGAAATGGATGAGCGTATCAGAAGTATAGTTTTACCATGAATGAACAAAAGCTGATACGAATAGGAATTCTTTAACCAGTCGAATTTGTTGAAATAGCTATATATATATATGTCCGTGACACAACCGCCTCTAATGGCGCCTAAAGGCCCGCCGCTTGTTTGCTTCGGCTAGAGCTGCCACTGTTGGAATAAATGGTTAATATGTTTTGTCAAGTCACAAATTTAACTGCTAACGACGCGTAAAAGTTACTGCTTGATAATCGTGTTTTGCTTGAAAATGAGTATCCTATTGAAGATCAGTCGGCCTGTTGCCACACCGTCCTTTGAGGCCTGCGCACTCATCTGCCCCGCACTGGCAGGCCAGTGCCAAAAATGGCACAAGCTTTTGAAGTTATAAAGCATTGCCTGCCAAACTGAAATAACTCACCTGACAGCCAAAAGTACACGCTTACGTTGGCCGAGATTTTAACAGGAAGCCATCGCATCAGGTCGCAACATACAGATGAAACTCTCAGTCTGACTGAACTTTTAAATTAAATCTATTTCGAAATATGAATAATCTTTGGGCATGATTTTTACTAGCTTGAAATATTCCACACAAAGAAGCTGGAATATTTTCATTTCTATAAATTGGCCATCACTATCGATTACGCTACATATAATCCTATCGATTCCTCTTCGCGTTTACTAAACTGTTTTCGCATTCTTCAACTGTGCTTCCTGCTAAGTGCATTGATGGTTCCTGGCCAACTAGGTTCGTCTTTTCCGTTTTGCTTCTGAAGTCTGACAAGGTAACTGCCAATTCACGTTCTGTGCTAATAGTAACCGTACGTAACATAGACCACAAGTTGCAAGGTTTCCTCACCTGACGTTTTGGATAACGGTGCTAAGTTGCACCTTCATAACGAAGGTATTGTTACTTTTCCGACTGTTAATAAGTTCATTGGCAGAGAGGTCTTGTACTCCTCTATGTCCCACTGTGATGCTTTTAGACTATTCATAGTGTAGACCAGCGCATCATAGGCGCTTTTTCGGCGCCTAGTTGGCCAGTAGTTGCCGACGACGAACTGCACAGCTTACCCAATCAATACGAAAGGCCCAAAATAACTGCGGCTTACTTCTTCCTCCAACGATGCGCCCTAAAGCACTGATGGAGAAAGGGGTGAGGGAGAGCTGCTTCTAGCGAGCATTTCAGAAGTAACGGAGCGACTGAGCAGCTCTTAAAATTGACACGCACGTACATAGACAAGAAGCGCCTGATACATGGGATCAGATGTGTAACGCCATTATAGCTGCAAGCACGCCCCATTCTTTGAGCCATATTTCGAGAGCCTTTAGGAATCTCTTAGGAACCTCCCCCACCCGCTTAGCTGCCAGCGACCTTGCACCCTTCCGCAAGTTTCTCTGCAGCCTTAACCAAGAGAGGCGCTGCAGCTTTCAAAGCCATCCCCTAAATTTCTGAGAGCTACAACGATAACTAAGAGTGACCTGACGTTGCATACTGCATGTAACCTGTGTCTTTGTTCTGCATACGTGTGTCAAAGTAAATCTGTTTCTTCAAGTGTGCGCCGACATGACACCCAAGCAAGAACTTCCTTCGGGGAATCAATGTCCTAAAATTGCGCAGTAGTACGAAGTACACTCTGGGAGCTTGACGATGATCCGCTACGCAAAGGTTAATTTCGGGGACATAGAGGATGATGGACCTAGTGGTGACGCAAGAAGGCTTCGAAGAAACCAAAGCCTCGAGAAACACTCGCAAGGCAGGAAACAGGACAAGGAGAACAGGTAGTCGTGAAAGAGCTTTTTGTCAAGTTTTTGTAATTAAACTATCTGAATATTAAAAATAGATATAGGGAAGTTTATCTGCATAGAGGCATAAACAGATGTATGAACATTTATGAAAACAAAACCTAAAAATATTTATGTTTGGGCTGCAATTCATACTTTTATGTAGCAATAAGCGACATTATTTTGGGTCACGTATAATATTGGGCCCTATAAGGGCTCTCCATTGTATGTACAGGTAACTGTACTTGCATGAGCTGCTCCGTTACCATAACAGAGCTTTACGAACTGCACGTTAGAAACTACTTTCTTTTTGTTCCCTTAATATCTAGGAGAAACGTTTAACAATGAAAATAGGTTTTATAATTATGCAAAAGCTAAATATTAGTCGCAGTTGCCTTGTTCAATATTTATCGCTTTTTCGACTCAAAATTGTGCCGATATTATTATCATGTAGTAAAAATAGAAAAATTTTAAAAAAGTTTTTTAAAAACAATGAAGAACTTAAAGCTCAAGCGCTTTTTCAATTTCAACTCAACTTTATTCTATTTATAGAGTGAACACAACAAATATCACTACTTGTTATTGTATTCATAGTTCCGTTATTATTATTATTGCCAGTGAACAATGCGAAAATAAAAACCCTGAGAAGTTTTTTTAATGACGATAACTTGAAAATATCTGTTATATTGTTTACTTTTCATTGCACCGATTTTTCCTTCCTGTGTTATAACACGATATAATGGAATAGTAAACCTCTGAAATAGAAGCAAATCCATTCAACACGCATCACACTTCAGGATTTACCCTTACACGTACCCTTTCAAAAAGCACCGTATTATAAACATGGCAATATTGTTTTTTATGGCTACAGATTGAATGCCTTATGCTTACTACTGAGGGAAAATGGGTTTGTCGAGTCCCAGGCTAACCGTGTCAAACTCTATCTAAAGCAAAGACAGTTACCAACTAACACATCCTATAGCGTCGCGGTACGTTAGCCTATATATGGCATTCTATTAAGTTAATAAACTCCCATTAATGGAAAACACAAAATTCTTGCTAAGTAAATTTAGCCCATAGTCTTGTTTTTAATCTATTTAGTATCGGAAGAAGATTAGTTTATATAAACTAATCTTCTTCCGATACAAATGGATTATATACTGATTTGAGCATGGAACGAAGCGTATACTACGCTCAGTAATGGCGCTGGCTATTTAAGCACTTCTGGTAGAAAACTATAAGCACATAAATAAAAATAAAAAGCATCCTTATCTCTTACTTTTTTTTGGCTCGTCATCATCCTACTACCTTTTCTGCAATATCGAAGATGGAAATCGCATACAAATTGTTCTTATTTTATGTTCTTCGGCTAGAGCACGGGTAACGTAGAGCTTAAAACAAATTGAATCGTACTGCAAAAGGCATCCGAAAATTTTATTAGCAAACGGTTGAATTAACTTGGTGCTCTTAGAGAAATTTAATTTACTGTAGCTAACTAGGATCACCATGTAATTGAAACAAATAAACTATTTTGAATCATGAAATGATTTGGAAAAAGAAATTGATATGATCAGATGTAGCATGCCGAAAAAGTCAAACTCAAATAAGGCTACACAACGTTCGTTTGTTCGAAATAATGCTTTCCTAAATAATAGAAACAATTCTAGTTAAAGCGCTATTAAAAAACGATGCGTCTGTTTCCGCACTTCCGTTTTTACCTTAAACATATCTCTGGCTTCGTAATAGAACATTTGTTCGCTTATGTACCGCACCCTTTTTTATTTTATCTAAAGCTGGTTATTAGTTCTATAAAAACGTTCATTGGCTAGATAAATACACCGACTCTACAAATCGAACGACTCATACTACCACATCTAGCTTCTATGTTCCTTCATCATCTTGTATATTTTGTTCTCTTTTGCTCGGGAAACTACCATTCCTTCTGACGGTTTTGCATCAGCATACCTAAACTGCAACTCTTATGCTATCTATACCTGATTGGGGCACTTGTCACCTTTATCGTTCAGATCTTTTTTTCGCTTCTTCTTCGTTGTTTTTAATGTATAAGTTACTTTGATTTTAGTCATTTCTCGCAATCGTTTAATTACGCTTTTGACAAGTACTTTGCGGCTCCCTAAACGCTTAGTCAACGCGGTGACTTAAACGTTGAAACCAGCAGCGGACGCTGGCTTAAATACTGTACATGCATTATAGAGTGCATATGAGTATGTCTGAATTATTTCAATATTTCTTAAAACAGAATTTTTTTCGAAATTAGGTCCACGTTCACAGTTTAGTCCGGTTTTCTTCCATTGTACTTTCCTGCACGTTTATTGCATTTAGCTTCGCCAGACTGCTTCCGGCTTCTGCTCTCTTCATCGTTTCTCTATCTCGCTGTTATGAAAAGAACACAAGGCCATTGATATAACCCCTAGAAGAAATACGTAGCGGTGTCGTAAAGGCCTCTAGTTCCCTTATCTCATTAATAACAGATCAAATTTAAAATGTCTCCAGTGCCAGTGATTTAAATTTAATGTGTAGTAATAAGCATGCATTCTAGGCGAACTTAGCGAGATTTTTGAGGAGCGTTTGTTCTTCTACAAAAACACCTACAAGCTGACACTGGTACAAGATTTTGTCAATGGAGAAGAACTCGAGTCAGTTTAGACGAAGAGGTTAAGTACTCCAACAGGATTTCACTTTATCATCGGCAGTGTTATAAAAATTTGGTTATAGTAAACTGAATCAGTCATTGAGAATTCCGGACCTAACATATTGAAAGATCTCTAAGGGCAGACTAACCCTGTATGGACCTCACTGAGGCAACTATATATGCGTGGGCTATGAGGAAGTACTAATAAGATCAAATCATTGTGCGACTGTTTTTAAGCGGCCTTTTTGAAATAACTATATTTTAGAATTATTTAACAACTTTTTTAATGGTGATCGCCAAACGATTCAGTAATTTTACACTTTATCAAAATTTCCCAATTATCTTTTTGTGATATTATCAATTTATTTGAATAAGTTAAGATACCCTTTCCTTGAATGAAAGCAAAGCTTGACTAGTATTATTGTTGTTTAGTATTTGTTATACTTTAAGTACAGGTGTCAATAATTCCGTTGTATACACTGTAAAGTACATACGATTAAGACAGTTTTCTATGAAAGTTAAATCTTCATTCGCAACTTGATTCTAAAATAACAGATTGAAGTAGATGATCCTCTAATAATCTATTTTACTTTCAGCAATTGTTTTCATTTCTTTGACTTTCAATAGTGGCTTTTCTTTCAGTTTTATTTTTCAAACGTTTATTAATCTTAGCAACTTTAGAAGCCGTCTCTTTATTACACCGAAAAATATTGCCTGGACTGAACTACAGATAATACGTTGGTCGGGAAAAAATGCTGTTTTTTGTTGTGCACTTGAGCAGAAATGACTTGTTAGCTGAAGATGTACATACAGTAAGTAGTTATTTTTGAAGCCCAGGCAGACTAGAGCCCTAGTATACAACACAAGACACCGTAAAGCATCTAAAATGGAAAGTCCCGAGAGACCTTGCAGTTAGTTAAATAACAAAGCCAAATGATCATTTTGGCTTATTTTGCTGCTATAGTGCCTTTTTAGATCTCATAATTTTAACCACGTACTGGATGGGATTACTCTCTGGCGGCTTTTTACCCCCTTACACTAACAAGGAAGCCTTTGTATTAATAATAAAACGCTGTTTCTCCTCGTACATCTCAGGCTTTTTAAAACTCTTATACTATTCATCTTTAAGTAAAGTTTATTGGGTAAATCTGAAAGAAGTATCTATTTATGACTAAACAGAAAACGTGGCGTTATTCTCGAATATGGCGGCAAAGCCATTTATTGCTATTGATTGTCTCTACGACTTTGTCCCATTTCCTAGAAGTGCTGAATCTCCTCGAGTTAATTCTTAAGATCTTTTTGTTGTCAAATGTACCATTAATTCAATGTACTATCATTTACCAGTGATCAGGAAACTCAATAGTTCGTTGTCGCTAAGTTCGTAAAAGACGATGAATGAAAAACCTCTAACTCAAACTTTCGCAGGACGACATCAGCGGCCTTCGCCACCTGTAGATTAACATTACTGTGGAGAACAAAACTTCGTTTTGATCAAATTTTACTAACCACATAACAAAATTACGATGGACTCTTAGAAAAGCAACAGGGCTTTTGTTGTTGTAAATAAACAGTGAACAGACAAAGGTTTTGAAAAAAAATTAAAAAAGGGCTGACATAACTCTCTGATGAAACTAATGCCTTCCCTCAAGACTTTCAAAAAGTCCACCATTTCTTCACTTCGCGTTAACCGAACGTCATTTCTTTTTTCATTTTATGTTTATTATTAAGCAAATGTGTAAAACTTAAATACTAACTATCGAGAGTAGACGGTAACTGTTCGATCAATAGTAGTAGATACTGACGTTGAACAAATTTCTGACTCATAACACAGCAGGCGTAATCTAAACAAACGCAATACCGTTGCTTGGTGCTTTGCACAACGTTATCCTTCCAAAAAAACAATTATGTTTTTGTCGCCAATTTTGTTAGTATAAGAAGCCTACTTAGTGGCCGTAATTCTAGCATAGCAGCATGGTAGTATCATAGTCGGGAGAACGGTGTATCTACCAGTCTACTTTTCGAAAAAAAAAATACTAGTGGCTAATACAACGCGTACAACCTGAGAGTGTTAATTGTTGAGCATTCACAGAAGACGCATGACTGATTCAGTGGCACCCGGGGATTCCGGTAAAAATGTGATCAAAATACATCCAGACTCGTTGCGGCTTGCAGCCGTATACGACTTTAGCTCGTCCATGGTCATAATTCTTTTCGGAGCACCGATCGGCTGATGGGTTGACAAAACAGCTCGTTTGAAAGGTTTGCTCGTTATTTTCAACCTGATATACCGACTGCATTGACAAATTGATAAGTCTATAATTAGACGACAAGGAAAAACGACAGGACGCAGATTGTAAGATATATAAAATCACAAGGATCATACGTGCTGTAAGAAAATAATGTTGTTAACTCGATGTATGGAAGACGTAGTGGCGTTACGGAAAAAGAGAAAAACGCATGTTGAAGTAACAGGGTTAATAAAGGAGAAACAAGAGCTGTCTGTAGAGGTACATTACGTAAGGCCGTTATACGCTGATAGAATATATCGACAGGGCTGAGCAAAGTGTAAATGGGTGCAATATGTTTTTGTCAACTGCGATGCATTCTCTATTAAACAGGTACATAAAATAACGTGTCATTTAAATAATCGCATTATTTTTTTTGTGTTTGCGAAAAATATCATCATTCAAATAGACAATGGTGGAAATGCTGAATCGCGGTGAGTACATACCATAAACTGAGACTAAGAATGCCGTCATAACATCGAATGTAAGCTATATTGAGCTACGCCATGTTTATATCATAACCACTGTGTAGTTTTTCATCTCTACTATTTCTACATTTCTACTATTTCGCGCTTTCGAGGCGCAGCGAATAAAACTAGTAAGTTGGCTTTCCTCAAGGTTTCAAGCTGTTATCTAATGGCCTTTCTCCCCTGTTATTTTTTCAGTTCTTATCGTTTTAAAGATCGGTGTGCACAGTGTTTGTGTATAAGCTTTCATTCCTTTTTGGTAACTCGGTTCGCATTGCCAAACAAGAATCAGCTTTTGTTTTTTTATATCTCATCAATAATTTTTTACGTAGCAAAATATGCATAAACAATTTATGGGGTTCAGTGTGTAAAGACATACTAGTGAGCTCAAATTTTACCCTCAGACTGATTTTGGCAAATTTTGCCCTTATCTACGTTTGTGATGTCTTTAGCTAACTTTTAGGTTACATGTGTTGCAATTTTTTTCCGAAATACTCCATGAGATCGCCAAAAAAGTTTTCTTTAGCTTTAAACATGTTTAGTTTAATTTTCATATGGAAAACATGAAGCATTATTATATTCCCGTTTTTTATCCATTTTTATTCCTACAAAAATAGTATGCTATTGTGTTATATATTCTCCGAGGTCAGTGAACGGGAAAGGCGAAAATACATAGGCACAAAGTCCGGAGATTTCGGGGAGTGCATTAAAATCCAGGAGGGCAGCTTTATCGATGTTTGCCGTGTGCGGCCTCACATCGCCTTGGAATAGGATGAGTTGACGTCGTTTGTTAAGTTTTTTATTTTAAGTAGCTTTGTTGACTTCATGGTACTGGTCCATAGGAACGTGCCCATCAACTGTGTGGTTTGTAGGGGGCAATCCCCAACAGATCAGACCCTCGCGATCCGACCAAACGCAAAGAACAGCTTTTTTAAAAAGAAACTGATTAGGCTTTGGATTCTCCCTGGAGTCATTCATTTCAGTCTCTGGTTCGGGTTACCGTATAGACACCACTTCTAATTATTGATGATAATTCCGTGCAACAAGTCGGTCAGTGTGGCGGCGTGACGCTCGATATCGACCGAAGTGTTTTGACGTAATGCTAAATCATAATGCATGTTGGATTCAGAGAGTTTATGAGGCACCCAAGCTTTATGTTGCTGTGTAAATGTAGTTGACTTAAAATGGTACTTTTAAATGGTCGTTATCAGTCTCGGACGGTCGGCCTAGCATATTATAGTAAGTGTCAAAAAAGCACGTTCTTCTATGTAGAACATCCGTTGAACGGGTTCCGTTTTTGCCATGCCGTCCTGAACGGCACCCATATTACAATACCGTTGCGGCGCGCTGATAGAGCAGGAAGAGCACTTGCGATCGGTACATCAGAGGTAAATAACAAGTGAAGAAAAATGTAAAAGAAAACCTCTTTATACCAACAAAAAAATTTCTTCCAATATAGGATTGTATATTGTCGGAATTAACGAAAAATGCCATTGATAAATTACTGTAAAGGTATAACGGTAACGTATAGTGAATTGCATATAAAGAAAAGAGCGTTGACCTTTGTTTTAAAACTTCACGCGGCACGGCACAAGATCCGCCCAAGTTGCAAACTTCTATTTTCCTATATTCTCTTATATTTGTATTTAATTTATATTTAAATCTTTAAAAAAAATTATGAGGCGCCATGTTTTGTGCTCACGTTTAGAAGAACCTGTCGTACACAGATCCTGGTAACTAAGTGCTGCGAAGCATTCTTTTAATAGGTCTGCACAAACGACTTTAAACAAAATTTAAGTATACAAAAAGTTCAAGCTGCGAACTTCTGTGTTCACCATTTGTACTTACAATGCAAGCTCGTGATCGGACTAGTATTAGTTTTTTACAAAAGGTAAGGTTTATTAGTCTGTTATCCAGTTTGCTTATAGGTATTTATCTCTTGATGAAATGGATAAAAATATCGCAAAAGTTCGCCCAAAAAGTGCCGACTTAAATTTCACTTCTACCTAGCATCCCCGCCTAAAGCAATTATTTTTGTAAAATATCTGATTAATCTGAGTTTTTTTTATGAATATCTTTGATAATTCAAACTCATCGAAGGGCAACAGTTCGATCCGACTTCTTGCAATTTAAACCGATGAATATGGAGGAAGACACTTTGCACAATACAATTGGCTGCAAAAAACCCAGCGGACGTCATCGTCTAGGGACAACGGGATTCACTTTACACGGTATTAGACAAATCCATTCATTGCTGAACATTTATTTGAATTATTGAACGAGATATATAGAAAAGATAATTTCGAATTTGTTGCTGAGGTAATATGAAAACTATTAATTCAAAACTATGTTGGGGCCAATAAGATAATACATTGGTTATACTAAAGCAATACTCTTACCATTGGGCAGGTTTCGATATTCAGTTAATAGAATGCAAATATAACCCTTTAGTCTGCATCTTGTTTATCCTTAGCGGCAAAAATGTCGCTGGGTTTTCAGAATGCAACTGTGTTTTTGTGCGCAATATTTCTTTGTATGGTAATGATGTTTGAGACCCAACGTAAGAATTAAACTGTGGGTTGACGTCGCTGGCCAAGGCCTTGTCGTAGCGATGGCCGTACTTAGCCGTCTTCGATCGCTAGCCAATATCGTCCGCGTGGAGAAAAACCAGCACCTGGTAGCCGCGAGAAGCTCGCTGGTACGTGACATCTTCAGTACCTACACATACATAGTTGGATGTGAGAACAGTACTTTCAATGTTATCAGCACCCGCAGTTCATGTTTACCTTATGTCAACTATATTCTGTCTAATGTTGGCCCCGAGTAGTAATGAACGCAATGGTGCGTCGGATAGACATGGTTTCGAAGCTTCTGGCACCACTTTTTGTAGGCCCGATCATGGCGCGTTGGGCACCGTATTTCTTGCCGGCTGAAACGTCGTCAGTGTTTACCTCGAATACTGTCTTTTGCTTGACTTATACATCAACGTGCCGATCTTCGCACTTAAATATCATTAGCAAGGAGTCTGTAAAAATAAGCGATTGCTCTAATAGTTATCAGGAGAACGTGATGAATATAAGAAACTACTTATTCAAACTATCACTCAAATGAGCCCGAATTTTAGCAGCAACTGCTTTGGCGATCTCTCCTAGTTCGCTTCATTGCCTATAAACGTCCATTTACTTGAATACATACTTCAGTGTCTTATCAACTTTGATTACCTTCTTTACATATATTATGTGTAGACACTATTTTTGATCGTCTGAAAGGAACACTTTATTATTCAGTAAGATCTTTTGTTAGTTACAAGGCCAGCACCTGGGTGCTTTCGTGAGATTTGACGAATAATCAATCTCCTTCTTTTTTTTTTGCTGTGCGTTCTCTACTGATTCGCTTCATTGCCGTTTTTCTACTACGTATTTTCGTAGGTACCTTCGCAGACGTGTGTCGATATTTGTCAAGGGAATGAACAGCGTGCTCGAATGTAAATGTAGTGCTATGGTTTAATCCGTTACCGGGGGAGCGAAATGGCCCATAAAAGTTTACGTCGCATTTTGCATCGAATTCGTATAGTATTGTACAACTATTTATATAACCAGTATCCTATTAAGGTGAATGTAATAACATACATAAAATAAAATCTCGGGTCAGCACTAATAGATCTTACCATGGCCTAGATGAGGACATGCGGCCCTTCCTCATAGCCTCCTCCCCTATAAGATGCGTGATTATTTGGGAGGATGGATTCGATTTCTGCAACACCCTGTCTGCTTTGCAGGATTGGGACTGACCCTCACGTTTATGACCGTGCTCATGTTCGACAGTATTACCGTAGGTAAGAATCATGTCTGCACTGATGTTGACAACAGTATACGAAATTTCGTCAGTTTATTAGGTAAGTACTGACTGCAGTGCCATCTTTAAAATACTTGTTGGATCTTTGTTTACAACGAGGGTCAGTGTCTGCCTAAAAAAACAAAATTGCATTTCAATCAAATTTAAATTTGGCCAAACATTTGAAGCGATATTGTGCGAACTATGAATTATAGTAAATCGACGCTCGCGTCCCCGCTCCCTAATTTAAAACCGTCGATATCCTACTGCTACATTATGCGGAGAACAGGTATTATTTTTCAAGAATTAGCTATATTAAAGCAACATATAACCGTGCTACGTCCAAGAAGGAACAACTTTATACTCTTGTAATAGGGATACTTTTGAGTAGACGAATGTCAGCGTGGGTTTATAGGCCCAGCGTCTCAGTTATCTTATTTTGAAACTTATGAAATAAAAGGCTTTGATGTATCTGTTTTTTTTTTTAAGACATACCCATAATTCACAATCGTAATTACAATCATTTTTTAATTCTACGAAGAGAAACATATATAACTACGACAAGTCCTTATGGCAAAATCTCAACCGAAAACGTTTCGCAGGATGAAAATCGCGCCACAATAGCATGGCGTGTACACATTGCGCTAACAGAAGTTATGACTCTGAAAAAATGGTAAAGCTGTAAAGCTCTACAAATCGGAAATTAGCATAATTCGGAAAAGTTATCTTAGAATACTACCGAACTTTATATTTCGTAAATTACGCTATGGGTCACAAAGTTTCCGTCCTGATTTTCGTTAACATATTTTGAGGGAGCCAGATTAAAGCGGACGTTGCACGACGCATCGCAGTTTTTTAGGTCAGTGTAACTACAAGCTTCTCAACCGCTCATTGAGTATTCATACGATGCATAGCCGTCAGTCATGTGAGGAACCTATTTACTCGTAAGTAGTTGTGCCGAATATGCGTATCGTTTTAAACAGGTCCAAAGTCTTGATGAAATAGAATCGTTGCTTGATTTACACTGTACTTCTTTGGCAAGATCGGAAATCGGGGCTTAATTGCTTAGCCGTACAACGTCTGTTTTTCAAGTAAACACGTAGTCGAGTTCTTATAACAAGAATGAAAAAAACACACGCAGATAGGGAATATCTGAAAGTGATATTATGGCTCTGCGTGTAGTGTCAAAGCCGTTTAAAGCTATTACCATGTCCCTATAAAGGAGGCGTTCTAATACACACACGCAAATCTTTACGAGTTGTGCTATTTCCATGTCATGTACAACAGGAAACAGGGTAAAAGGTCTATGAGCAGGTTATGAAGAACGATGACTTCACTCAAGGTGCCCAACTTCGACGTCTGTTCCGCGATGATTATTTTGCCTATTAGTGTAAGTTACCCATTCCAACTTACAATGATATAGGGAGATCGTAAACGATCATCAAGGTATTTCAAATACCACAGCTTAAAGTGACGTGAAAGTATGACGTGGGGGGTCATACCTGACGTATGACATTTCCGAGTAAATCTTGCGCAGCTATTAGGAATTTTTCTGTAAAAACCACTTGTCTAGGTTAGTAGGTGTCTTGACCACTTGGACTAGTTAGTTTAATTGACGTTTAAGGTTTTTGTTTCTAACCATACTCATATAAGACGACTGTGACGTTTTAGACGCGCAAGAATATGTTTCTCAGTTTTGATATGAAAACTCACTAGCCGATATATGTTTCTAGATACATTTTTATACATTTAGAACTTGATTGCGACAATGCTGTTGAATCTTAGGTTATATCTATAAGCAAGGTATCTTCGAAGCTGTTGTGGGCCTTGTGTCTGCTGGTACGGGATTTGTAGGTATATTTGGCACACTGGCCTATCCATGGCTACAACGAAGCATCAGACTCGAACGTACGGGTCTCCTTTTCTTAATTTCCTGCATTACGCTATGCGTCGTCTCGATGTTTGTCAACGGGAGCCCCTTTGACCCCATGCTAATCAGGTGCGTATACTCGAGAATACTTGTTAATTGATGTATTGACATAGTTTACTAGTGTTATTGCAGCCCATATCGAAAGACATACATATATTTTTTCGTAACTTCAAATTAACTACATGACCTTTCAGACTATTCGGAAACGATATAGCGAACTTTAGACGTTCCCTTGGAATTCAACTGCCGACAGCCAGCTCGACTTCAATAGAAAAAGAAGAGTTTACCAGTGAAACAATTATGTATTTTGTCAATGACAAAACGCCCATCGACGATGAAGGTTCGGCGCCACGTTTACCATCGTCTGAATATGAAACAAACTTTGTCGCTCACGAGACGAACCCTTCCTTTGTGATGCTCATAGCAGGCATATGTCTGGCAAAATTTGGTACGTTAGAGATCAAAAATTGCTGATCAAAGAATAACTAATTTACTAAACATACGTATACGTGTCATGTTTTTACTTTGTCTCATAGTCATGTTTCATCTTATGTAATTTTGTCTCATTTGATCCGAATGTTTACTCCACTCTGTCCTCTCCAGTGCACTACTGTTGGAGAATAGCACATTTAAAAGGCTATCCTATTGTTGCACTCTTAATCCAGGCCTTTTCTGCTTTTGCAAATCTCTGGATTGCTGACCTGGCGGCAAATCAATTTTTACAGGAATTAGTAGATGATGGCGAACGAGGTTGCATCAACGGTGTCCAACAATCTATCAGTGTATCAATGGGATTACTGAAATTTACCATGGTGAGTGAAATTATAGCGATTTATGAGTTATACAATACCGTGCTATTGATCGACCGTTTACCCTGAAAAGAAGATGCCGGTTAGAAATGCCGGTATTTACAACCTAATCTATCTAGTCCTGTTACAGGCTGACATCCCCCGCACTCGCAGACTGCTCAAGAATGATTGACCCTATCTTAGCTAAGCTAACTATTCTATTATCGACGGCACTTGGAACGCTTTAATAGTCGGTATTTTCATTCACATATCGTCCTTCTACCAATCCTTAATATCAATTAAAACCCAGCTTTAATGAGAACGTTTGCTTTTCGAATTTAATAAATTAATATTAATTTAATAGAAAGCTAAGGCTGGTCTTATTATAAACAGCAACACACTTAGGCTGATGTGCAGAAAATAGATAAGCAGAAGGATACGTTTAGATTAATATGAAGTTTTGTTCTAAATATCTATATAGCCATATGCGATATTGCTAAAGCAAGGGATAGATACGTTGGAAAGTGTTTACGAATGTATTTGTAATTTGTTCTTTTTTTTCTATCCCTAAATATCTACAGTGAGGTGTCTGATGCATACGTTCAATGTACGTTTATACATACACAACAGGACACTCTAATCATACATAACGCTTATCATTTACTCAAGCATGAGTTATTCTGTATTTTTCAGCAATAGCTTTTTAGCTCTATGTATATTATTTTGCTTTTGAACACAAAGCAAATATGACTTTTCAACTTATCTATGTCTAGTTATAGTTAGAAAGTTGACGCATCTTCGGGCACAGAGACGTCCAAACTACTTAGTAAGGGTCGTAGGATAACAACTCAAGCGAATACAGTAGCGCAAGGTTAGAGGCGTATTAATTACAAGCTGATATTTTCGGATGAAATATATTTTTTATCAAGTACCCTCACAAATTTACAGTATAAAACGGCACAATTAGAGCAGTTGCAACTGTAAACTGTACTATTTAATATGCCATCGTCTGCGTATGCATAGTCGCCCTGAAAATTCATGTTTCCATAGCTAAAACTTAAGCAAATATTGACTGCATAAAGCGCCACTAACCGCCACTGGTATAGAACTGTTTTTATACGGACAGAAGCTCCTTCTAACGTTTGCGCCTTTTTTGAAAGAATTGAAGTCGTAAGCTTATTTAAGACCAGCACCATCAGAGTATAATATGTATCTTATGTGAACCTCTGTCGGTTGGACCTAAATCCACCGAGATCACTACTTACATACTCTCAGTTCCTCTCCCAAGGCTCACGCCGAATCAGCCCAGAGCTGCATTCGATTGTGCTACGGGCAGAGAGAGCACGTAGTGCCACCAGATTATGAGGATAACCTCGGTCAGATTTCCCGTATTTCCAGACGGGCTGTCTCCTTGTGCGGAGGGCTGATCTTTATGCGTCCTTTGAACCTTACCGCTAAGCAGTGTCTGCAATTTTGTCCAGCCGTAACCTTACAAACCATTCATTTACCTTTGAGATATCACTGGCCAGAGTCTCATCCGCCCTTCAAAACTATCGCAACCGGACGGCGAAGCAAGTGAGTCTTTTATACCGCGTCCTACGAACAATCTCATTTTTCCCGTCATGTGTCCTGCTCTATTGCAGGCAAGCGCCATATTGGTGGCTTGCGTGTGACGTGTCGTACCCTGCAGGCCAGCAGTGTAAAGAACACAGATATCCGTGGCGCTAATAAACGAAGACAAAATTCCTTTACCGTTTACGACTTTAATATAACTAATAACATTAGAGCACAAGGTTACCCGCTTAACTAAGTTAATAATAATGACCCGTTTCAACGAAACTATCCCTTAAACACCTAACCTTCTAGGCTATTGTGACACATGCTAACATGAAAATCTCGAGATGACAGATCCAGTCTAATATAGACTTGCAGATATGGTATGTGGTGTCCTTTCAGAGACTCAAAACACCTAATTTTGGCCAAAACGCAAGAAAGATTTAATAGATAACGCCCGCGTGAAAAAACGTTTAGAAATTACCGTAAAAGCGCTAAATTCGTATCATGCAGATCTGATAGGTAACTCTATCTAATATGTCTGGAAATATCACCCTGTCTACGACTTGGAGACGGATGCCTGTGGAACATTAGCAAGAGAAATGCTAGAGCAATGTAAAGGTTGATGCCTCTATTCTCTGTTCTGTTTTTCGCATAACATAAGTTAAATGATTCATTTGCAATTAAATTGCATACGAATCAACAGTATACTGCAATATACGAATAATGTAATTCATTAAATCACCGTCTTTGTGAAGTTTAATTAGAACAAACCTTGGCAGCATCAAATTTACAATTATATAACTTAAATCCAATGACTAACAGGAACTGAGTTGTCTGGTAGTTTGTTTACATTAAAAATAGCTTTATTTTTTGCTGTGATATGGTGATTTTTCTGGTCAGGTTATTTTCATTCCGTGGTTCCACACATTTGGAGGTCTTATAATCATTTCATTTCTATTCTCCTGTACGGGCCTAGTCTGCTACGCAGAGTTCTGTCGCCGCCAAGAAGGTGACGGAAGGTAGAAAAAAACTACACTGTTACATTAAAATTAAAATAAGAAGTATCACGTGCCCCTTAAAAACTAACTTGCCTTCTAGGCAGATTCTTATGGAGAGATCTTCTCCATTAAGCTTTACACAAGCATGTTAAACTGCTGTGGCTCTATATGCTAACGATAGTATAATCAGGCGCAGAAGACAAAAGTCATCAAGTGTTGTATTTGAATGTTGATAATTGCTGAGGAGGACAACGTTTCACAGAAGTATTTTGATTATATTTATTATCCGAAATTGCAGGGCGTACTAAAGAAAACAATTTGTTCGAGCAGAATATTTCCAGCAAGATTATTTAAACGTCAAAATTTGAGGCTAACTTTAGCGTAGCTGTTTATCTGTCGTTGTTCTTTAAGGCGTTACCATAAAACATTACAGATCCCGCCAGAGTTATCTCTGAAATAAATATTGATCTTAATTGTTCATTACAGATCACTTTTATGCTACTTTTGCATTAACTGCTGTTCACGTCCCCTGGCAGAGCAAGAAGATCGGAGCACCCCCATTACTGAAGTTGTCGATATTACCCACGTTGATGAGCTACTTAGCTCGGTACAAGTCGTTCGTGAAAACGCGAATTCTGGCGTAATGATAACGGAAGACAAAGACGATTCCAGTATCACTGATTCCCAAGTATGATTTTCGCCGGATTTAATGTATGTATAGGTAGATCTACCTAAATGCTTCGAATCGTATAATTGCAAAATGCTCTTTGTATATCTATGTATGCGGTAAGTATTATGTTTGTCTCCCTTTCCCGGAGAGAGCTTCCATTGTCTCAATAGCTTTAGTTTTTTTTTTTATAAACATTTTATAAAACGATCGCTTGAGCGACATTTGGACTTATTGCATGACTTTTTAGAACTTTAAAAACTTTTTTCCGCCACTGTGTGTGTTGTATTTGTTTCGTTTGATGAGACTCGAAACAGCTAACCGTAGTTTCGTTCAACCGAAAACGTTTTACTGGACTGCTTTTTTAAGCTTGTTCAATACTGTATAGCAGGCTATGTGCTCATAATTCCATAACTAATTTCTCGACCAATTTAGCATATTAAGATATTTGCAGGCAGTTGAAACACTGTCACAGTTTAAAGTATATATTTGGTTGTATGTGCATACTCGGCCAAAAACATAATCGTCTTGCCCTCCAAGAGGAAAGCAGGCTTTTTACACAAATATATATATATATAAAAAAAAAAAAAAGAACAAATAAAATTTATCTAATTTGATTTGTGTTTCCCCGGGGGTCGGAGTGTACGGACGTTGAAGTTACAGTTAATCTAGGTTTATCACGTTCGACGAATAATTTTTATTGTCTTTCGTTTGTATCATACTTTCAGTTACATTCTAAATGATCACACATGAATCAGTGACCACTGCTAAAACTTGTCATCCCATGTACAGCTCTAAAATGAAGACCCTTGTCTTCGATGTTCCTCGCCGACATCTCACTCAATCCATACTCACAATAAACCACAGGTGGCAAAAATATCTGCAGCGGAATTGCTCCTTCACTCATTCCTGCAATTCATCTGGCGTATTCCACGCAGTCGTCGCTTAGCTATATTTTGCTCAGTGGTTTGAAGTTGGAGACCCAGCCAAAAAAAAAATAAAGCTTTTTTAGCCATCAATGTACAGAGATCGTTTCCATATTCTGTTTATTCAACGCCTATATAATAATCATTCTGCTGTTAATTTTATCTGGAGTGATATCAATTGTTAGTCTTGAATATGAACCTAAAGGAGAAAATACAGCTGAATCCTACTAAATGAAACAATACATTATATACTACATATGTATCCTTAGTGAATGACAGATATTTGGGGATCAAAATATGATAGAGCGCAGCGTAAGACAGGATTACCGGTCCTGTTGTCCGTCGGTCCTAAGAACATTCCAAATCGGTTTTACAGTTTAGCTAGATCGTTTATATATTGTTACTGCATTGTCTAAAACAGAAATGTTCTTACGAATTCCAGTTTAATAATGAATTGCGTACAACATCACATCCCCGAATAATAGTCCTGAAATGCATTTGCTAGTTAAGTGGGTCGTAGTAAATGATAGAATGGTAAGCTTCCTGGATAGCAAAACTGATGAAAAATATGTTAGTAAAAAGTAAGGAATACCACGCACGTGCCTAAATACGGTTCGCGGACGGAATGTAGTTAAGACGTTGTCATAAGCGGCGCTTCTGGCAGAAAGGCAGAGGAATCTTTGTTTAGACTCCACTCGTATAAATATATTCATATATGTATATACATAGATGGGTTCGCTTCTTCGAAACGTAGACCGACGACATGAGTCTTGTCGCCGCTGCAGTGCAATATGATCAATCAAAGGCAACGTAAATATATATGATGCAATGTCGAGGCTCGACTAGTAGCAACTGGCGATTAACTGGCCTGCCAGTGGGTATTATGTACAGTGGTCCAGAATCAAAAATACATCTACTGCAACAATACATATTCTTTACGTTCGTTTTACTCTACCATTGGAAATACTTTCAAACAGCGCCCATTATTTTCTGATAACTTGTAGGTTAGCGGTGCCACGCTGCTACCATAACCAGTGCGACCGGTAATTCGCTTCTCGACTTTATCCAGGTTCGAACTTCAACAGCATCTTTAGGAATGAGCTGAAATGGTGTCAGCGGAGGCCTAGGAGCAACAGCTCCATATGCCAAAAGAACCGACGCAAAAGGAGTGTTGTTTTGGGAATCCATCTCACCTGGGGAAGCCCGACGCGAGAAACTGGACGGTTGGACTGACACCGACTCTGTGGGCTTACCACCTATCAATACCGCTTTGAGCCTTAAGCAATTCTAAATGAGTTACATTTAAGGCCTTGCTCATGGTAGTATTCACCGTAAAGATGATCTTTAAAACGCTTCGTTAACTGTGCGAATCATCCACTCCACCAGACCGTTCGCTTGCGGATAGGCAACAGTAGTCTTCATCGCACATGTTAAGCGCGCCAAATACTGCTGAAAGGGACGACCCCGGAAGTACCTCGCGTTGTTTGCAATGACAACGTCTATGATCCTGTAGCTGCCCAGTCTACCCAGCTACCAGAAATGTCAACACACAATCTGGGAAGAGGTGAACGAAACGAGTACCATAGTCTCTATTGACCAGAACGAATAATGGAGCGCGTCGTGGAACGAGCAGCGGTCCCACAAAAATTGAGAACCACCTTGACGAAAAGCCATGTCGGCAGATTCACACGTGTCTGGGGCAGCCGAGGCTCAAGACCCGGCTTTGTGTTTTCGAGGACTTTTCAGCTGCAAACGTACTTCGGACTCTTAACCATACGCCATGCTTTGATACGTAATAATACACCAATCGCTGGATGGTTTTTGTCAAGTCCAGATGATTTTGGTGGTAAAACGCGACGTCACTATCTTGGCCGATCGTGGGAGAACCTATCGGAGCCACTGCGGCCACGTAACAGTTTTTAAATAACAAAGCAAACTTATCGCCTTTTTGAAATGTATTCATCACCGAAATCCAACGCGGGCTTTTCATGTGTCCCAATGTAGACGTGATAGGGCGTCGGTATTGTATTTCGCCATGCCACTCTGGAGTCTGACGTCACAGTCGTACTCCAGCATTATTTAAACAAAGATCCCTCTTGCTTTGCAGTATTTGAACAAACTACTATTGGTGGTCACCGTAAACCACTGCCTGTACGAACGAAATGACAGCCAAACATTCCATCTCTGACAAATCCCATGTCGCTTTCTGGGCTGAGAATCGCTCGCGAGCGCACGCCATCACGCATTCCTCAATTTCGTTCCTGGGCGAGAGGCGCCCAGTCTGGCGCCGCCTACATCACTCTATACTTTTGGTTGCAAATCCACTCGGAAGTGTTGCTAAGTTGGTATGCCTGCGAGGGCCATGTTTAAAACTAGAAAGGACAGTCTATTTTTAACAAACAGTGCAGCGGCCTGGCAGTTCCTGCAAAACCTCTCACAAACCGACGATAGTGTGATGTTAGCCCTAAATAGCTCCGTAGCTGACGGACAGCCGGAGAGGGCTTGAGGGCGTCTACAACGGCTTCCTTCTCTGGGTCAAATTAGATGCCTAATGCAGAGACCCGATGAACACTTCTTGCACAGCGAACAAGCATTTCGACGCAGGATGCATTTTAAATCGCAGAGCTGAAAACTAGAAGGGTAATCTAGCTTGATTTCTTTGACAAACGCTATAATATAATCCAACTAAATCAAGGCCATTTGCTGTTTCCCTTTCATTAGCCGCTGAAATATCTCAAGGGCGTTAGCCAGCAGAAAAGGCATTTGCTTGAATTGATACAAGCCGTACGGGGTGCAAAACGCTGTCTTCTCCTGATCCTGGTTCCATGCAAATCTGTCAGTAAGCACTCGTAGAAAAAAATTCAGGCTCTTTCCAACAAGTCGAAGGCGTGGATTTGCAACAGAAGGAAGCCGATCTTTATCGTTGCGTTCAACCTCCAGAAGCTTGCACAAAATCAAATCAAGCCATTCTTTTTTTACAAAAACGACAGGTGAAGCGTAGGGACCAAAAAAAAAGTCGATTACGTCATTGTCGTCTAGCATCTGCTGTAACTCCTTCACAATGGTGGCCTGCTGGGTAGGTGCTATTTATCGATGTTCATGCAAAGGGGGCTACTTGCCCGTCGAGATTTGTTTCGAGAGGCCTCTTTGGCTTTTTCAATAAATGTCCAAATGCGTCAAGCAACAATTCTAGCAAACGACTTCGGTCAGGCCTACGCAGGTTTCCCCCGTATGAAGTCCTGGGCCTACCTGTTTACCAGGTGTATCGGTTTCCGGTTCAGAGAGCGGGGTGCATTTCTGGACGAAGTCTAACCTGGTGCCGGCCTTCAGGTAGATTTTCGTAGATAAAATTGGTTACCAGGACTTACACCAACCTTTCAAACTTGTGGTCATTACGCAGTGCTATAAATGGGCTCATGATGAGTCTATGGAAGCACAGTCCATTTGGACCGCCGCCCTGAGTACGTTGACTTATATTGACGGTTCAAGGGACACTAGGTGACTCTTCTTAGCAGTGGCTGGATAAGGACAAACCGATCAGCACTCTGTTTATTAGTCAAAACAAAGTGATTCCTAGGAAAACCTTTTCAGAGTTACGTCGTCCGCCTTTACGTCGATGACAGCACACGTTTCGACCAATTTCCCGACGACCTTCAACTGGCCTCCCCTTGTGATGGTGACGGGCTGTTACTAGACATCAAAGAGTCGCACGGCCTACTTGGCGCCCCGAATCCGAGGTCACATGTCGATGTACTTTAAAGTCACAGTTCATAGAGTTTGTACCTTCAGCACGGTTCTATATATATTATATAACGTTAAAAGCACAGCTTATATATATATATATACATATATATATATATATATATATATATATATGAAATACTTTACATCAAATAATACATAATAATAGCCGAAACTATAGTTTAAATCTGATTTTAATCAAGACCACTGAAATAAGGCATTGTATGAAAACTGTATGTATAACTTCGGACACTATTTCTTTAAAATCAGTATATAGTAAACGTCAACATTTCTTAGGCCGCTCCTTTCACTGGCGAACATCTTCGGCGCCTTTGCACCTTTCAAACCTTGGTCCTTAACAGAAAAAACCTGCACAAGCATTTTTACAGCATTATTACGCTATTTGAAACAACACGAATGATGAATGCTCTCACAGCAGGCTGACATCTAACCTTCCATTTTTCGAATTTGAAATATTAATTATACTACATCGTTTAAAATCTATGACTGGTTATTATTATTTAGGGCGTTTTTAATCATGACTGACTATGATTTGCTATTTTATCGTCGCCTTCTTAGCCTTACGAAACGACATTTAAGGAAGATTTTAATTATATTTTATCACGCATCCATTTGCAGGGCAACGAACTTAGTTTCCCTTATCTGCTGACTTCAATGCCTGTACCACCCCGTTTAAGTATCGCTTCCAACCACGAGGGTGCGCGACTCCTCCAGCACTGAAGCTTAACCAAAAGGCATCTACTACATAAGTGTAGTAGAACGAAAAGATCTCTTACTCTCTTTCAAATTTTTCAGGGTCTAGAGAAACCCGGTCATAGTGAAGGTTATTGTTACATGGTATAGGAATCTTGGCCAATTGCCTTCTGCCGTTGATGTGTGTTAAATCAATATAATTGCTAATTTCGTCGTACATTTGTGTATCTTGACAATGGAACCTATCGCCTGAGTTTAAAATGACGCAAAATCGAAGCCAGGATCAATAATGTAACCAGCAAATGTGTGTCAGGCGGCGACCTTAATAAATCGCGTTTCTATAGCTTAGTGACTCTTACATACTTCTACGTTTCGAGAATAGAAATTATGAAAATTTTATGCATAATCTGATAACGATCCTTTTCGATTTATCTTTCCATTTTTTTTTTATCTTCAGATAATGTTCTTTCTATATTATACCTCTTTGTTGTTCAAATATATATATACATAT
Source organism: Varroa destructor (assembly GCF_002443255.2). Lineage (NCBI taxonomy): Eukaryota > Metazoa > Arthropoda > Arachnida > Mesostigmata > Varroidae > Varroa > Varroa destructor. The sequence goes on from NW_019211454.1 coordinate 75,207,354, forward strand.
TGAGGTAGCCAATGATAAAGTATTGTGACCCCACCTTAACTTTTACCTTTAGCAAAGGAAAGTGTTTCTTTCGTTGGTTAGTAAAGTGGTTGTTATATAAAAACTGGTGACAATCAGCCATTACAATTGGTAAGTAGATCGCTATGTCAAATCGGGACCTAAACTGCTCACAGGCTCGTTTTCGATGTTTTCTTTACGAATTTGCAAACAGAACTTTGTGCACCCTCATCATAAATGGCAAGCCAACGCGTTCCAATCTAGGCTTCCAATATGTGCCCATTAGAGAACATGCCCAGAGCAGCCAATCCTAAACTAACCAGCTAGTATAAGCTAATAGTTGTTCTCTAAACCTATGGACGTCCTTTAGATATAAAAGTAAGAAAATCAGGTAACATCTGCTCTTTGTACAAATTTTTACCTAGAATCACTTTCTCTTATCTAGACGCAAGCTTCATTTTTCTTAAATCGAGCTTTCTACTATTAGTACCGATCCCAAATAAACCCATTATATAGCCTACTCTTAACACAGTACGACTTTAGCCGGGGTAAACGTGGATAGTAGCGGATAAATGCGTGTTTGCTACGGCAAATGATCTATTCCCTATTTTACCCCGAACGGCTTATATTTCATACACAGCACTCGCGTTGAACGACATATTGTTAAGCTCACTCGCTAAAATCATTAAAAACATTACCGTAGTGCGGCGGTCAACATCCAATAAAACTACCAGAACCCTTGAAAACAGAAACCCCCTAGTGGGCTATGCCGGAGCCAGCATCAGGCATTTGCGTAGAAGTTAATACGAGAATCGCGCAAAAAATCAATAGTCATTATTTTAGATGGATCTGTTTTTTTTATATTCCTGCTATGTATCTACTAAAATATCTTACGACATTCACTAATGCAGGCATCCTGTAACACACTAACTTGTCTCATAATGTAACAGCAGTAGCCGTTACATTTCTCATTCGAAATGTACGTACACCTAACGAAAATAAACTTCATATCGGGCAATGTATATAGACGCTAGGTTTGGTGTAAGCACAACACAGTTGAGCTTAAAGCACGTAATACATTTATTTATATGTAATTGTATTAATACACCTAATTTATTTAATTATTTACCCTAAGCAATAATAAAACATAATATGGACATCATCTCGTTCTTTTGCATCGTCCCCGAACCTCTAAACCCGAATATTTTTTTTTGTTGTTGCCACTCTGTCTTACTACACCAATTTATGTATACTGTCAGTGTAAATACAAAGCTCATTAGTGATGACGCGTATCATTCCGGTAACATTCGCTGAATAAGTTTCTGTTTAACTGCTGCCACAGATATTCGTAGTGGGATCTTTTGATTTGTTATGCCAATGATCAACTAACAGTGCTAAGTTGAATTTCTGTCAAGGTCTCACTCATTTTCGTGTTTGATATAGCAACGTGAACAACATCAAATAACATTTGTTTACCCTCTATCTGCCTATAGGTCGCTTAACTTCTCTCATCATATTATTACGCTCTTATAATTAACAGAGATTATCTTTTCTAGTCTTGTAATTACAAGAGCATTCTCTCAGTTAAGAGTAGCAGTCGTCTCCTTATACATTATGTATTCTATTTTTTGGCTCTATTACAGTCTTTACGTATGGCTCTTTCGTACTGAGCTCAGTTCCTTCTTGCTTTGACATTGTCAGAAGATCTGGCTCCCTCTTCCTGATCAGACATTCAAATGTTGCACACTGCTGCTTAATATCAATTGTATACTTATTACATGTCGTTCATGGCAACTCTTGAATTTGTCTAAAAAGAAAACATACGTAAATAATTACCGATGATAATGGAAACTTTGCGAGTAACTAATCATAGCGCTAGGTTTTATCACGCCTTCGCTTCGCTATTTATATTTTTTGGTCTAGTACATATATTTCAACATTTAGATAATACTCTGACAATGCTGAAATGTAGCTAAATATGTAATCGATTTTTTCAAGCACGACAATGGACGCTAGTACGATACAAGGAGAAAGATCAGAAAATCTTGGTTATTGTACCGTCATATCAAGGATAATCTAGTCTCTACATAAGGACACAATACATAGAAGCATTGTCGGGAAAACACAATTGACATAGCTTGTTTTTCTTAAGTGGCTTCCTGGGCTAACACTTTTTTTTACCCATCCCTTCTATTCTCCACACCACCTCGTTACCACCCGTTCATTTGTTTTTCTTAAAACAAATTTGGGTTAGTTTGAAAAGCAACAAAAGGTTACAGGTGTAGCCTCGTGTTCATGCCGTAGGACCACGGCAGCTAAGATTACGACTTGTGTCCTGAAACTCTCTCACCTTCGTTATTCATCCTTTAACCGTTGTTGCACAAGGTATATTCACAAGCCATTACTGCGTTACGACCAGACTACGTTGAAATTACATTAAACGTAGCACACGTTCAGTTCTATTCAACACTACCCACATTTAGCATACTATACAGCCCGTTCATAGCTCATCCAAAGCTGCGTAAAAACGTTTACGAAACGATTGCTGATTTCATTTGAGGTCGCCTATCTAGTTCTAACTGAAACGAAGCACTTGCCGTTCGTTATTAGAACCCTGTTAACGAAGGATCTTATTAATGTACTCCATTGACGGTGCTGCACTGTCCTTAGCACCAGTTTATTCTAGAAAACGCAACAACGGTTATCAACTAATTTTTCCTGTGAGAGGTAGATTGGTAACTAGTAAGGGGTCGAAGAGCCAATAGCACACTAACGACAGCTATAGAATAAATTGGGTCAGGCGTTAAGTCACTCTCTTCCTAGTCGATTTAGTAAGTCGTCCATTGAGACGTATGCGTTTTTGACATCGTTATCGCATTGCATCGAAAGCGTCTGCGACATACGGCAATAGCTGTACGGAGTGCTTCGAAAATTCGCTTGCGCTTTTCTTCAACTCTGCATCTCTTATTTTCACCTGTAGTTGCTTCCATATTGAGTTCGTGCATTATCACAGAACAGCAGTCACCTAGTGTGTATTATATACACATACATACATATATACATACATTTTATATATATAATATATATATATATATATATATAGTATATATACATATATATATTCTATATATATATATATATATATATATATATAGAATATTTGTTTAATATTAGTTTTAGAACAAAATCAGTGGTGAAGAAACACCTAAAGCTTGCTCTCTGGTACCAAAGTAGTTTCCTGTAACAGAGCTGTCGTTTTAACAAGGATTTCCGCTTAGCTTCAATTTCGTTTATGGCTATAGGACAATCTATATATTGTCGCGTCTCAACCTTATTTATACATAAATATATACATAGCTCGACAGCCCCTGCTTTTTTCCATTATGCTTAGTCACTCAGGTCCTCGATTTTTAAACGTCACTAGATTACGTTACATTACTAGCTGTGTTTCTCACGTCATCTGAACGCCGAAAAAATTGAGAGCGGTCTCGTATGTGAAATAGCTTACGACGGCGGCCGGTCCAGCTTTCAGAGCGTTTGGTGCGAAGCCGCGATATAAGCCACGGTAACCTTCATGTCGACCGATATTAATTAGCATACGTATGAACGACGTTTTCGGCAGCTGACCAGTATTTGCTGCCTGCAGACGCGTACGTACGAGGGTAAGCGGATAACTCGCTGCTTGGCCACACGACGACGACACTAGTGGGATGCCAATGATTATATACGTAGTCGGCCGCTTATTCTCCCCCGGCGAGTCAAATTTTTCAAGGTACCAGTTCTTCAGGCTCTCATAGATCATGAGATCGAGGCCAGCATATGGAAAAATTCCTGTTTTTATTAATCATACAGCAAAAAAACAAAATAGACCGAATCGTTATTTTTAATTGCTGTTCTTATTAATAAGAAAAATGCCTATCGATTCAAATTAAACGAAAAGCCCTTACGTCAATAGGTGTACCTTATATGATAGGTGTACACCTATCATTTGTAATGAGTGTATACAACGTACACATGTACAAATAACGCATTTTACTAATAATTTTCTATGTGCTTGTTCGGATGTTGTTTACCGCTAACTAATACTCCCGCAGTAAGACACGTGGCGCTCTAAACTGCAGAACTCATAATGCCGTTTCTGAATTTCCTCAACTCACGTTCATTTTTGCCAGACGCCCGCTAGATACCAATGGTCTGCGAACAAGAGTTAAGTCTCTTTTTCCACTCCAAAAATTTTACCGGTAATTTTCGTCTAACCAAATAGAAGTCAACTTTTTGAATGCGTGCATACATCTACATTAATCACCAGCGGCAGAAAAAGTTTAGGTGCCGGTTAGACATAAGACCTATCTCGCAATCCGTTTAATATTTGGCACGAAACGCATGAAAAGATTACACCATCTTCCACCTCGAAATCGTATTATCTAATATCATTTAAAGTGTTGCAAGATAATCTAATTTTTCAACACTTAAGTTATAGTAGACTTATATTTTGTACAAAATCATGGAGCTGATGTTCGTTTACGCACCGACAAGGTTTGGCAGATAGCCTCTGTACAGGGCTCTCCAGCCCTCCTGGCCTCTAATTTTGCGGAACGCATCCCAAATCCCAGAGTACTGCCCTGTTTTTCTGAGAGCTAGACGGGTCTTTAGCACCTCAGCCGGATAAATGATCGTCTGTGCGACTGCACCCGCCAAAGCGCCCGCGATAAATCTTTCGCTCATTAGAATTTCACGCTCCTCGTCGCCCTATGAATAATCGTAATGTATAGATATAGAGTTACTAATAACTCAAATTCTAAGTGCAAAACGGATAACTACGAGTTGACAAATTTAAAAAAAAAAGTATATATACATATATTTTTTGTACGCTATACGCTA